>NC_041390.1:200211017-200304065 GCF_002162155.2 Triticum dicoccoides | reverse complement strand
AGATGGTGGAGGGGTGCCCGTGGAGGGGTGGTTGAACAGGACCCCATGGTGTGGAGGGCTGGATGAACAGTAGACGGTGGAGGGGTGCCCGCGGAGGGGTGGTTGAATAGTAGCCGGTGGAGTAGCGCGCGGTGGAGGCTGGATGAACAGGAGCCCATGGAGGCTGGAGGAGGTCGACGGTAGCCCGTGGAGGCTGGAGGAGGTCGACGGTGGAGATGAACAGTATCACGTGGAGTCCCGTTTTGCGGTACGCCACACCCCTCCCGATCAACCGGACCCCCGTTTCTAGCGCTCCAACACAAGTCCGTTTCCTTCGTTTTGCTGTATGCCACACCCCTCCCGATCAATAGGTCCCCCGTTTCGACCGTAGGAGGTCCGTTTCCTCCATTTTGCGGTACGCCAAACCCCTCCCGATGAACATGATCCCATTTCGAACGTGACCGGTCGAACACAAGGCCGTTTCCTCTATTTTGTGGTACGCCAGGCCTCGTTTCCATCGCCTGTTCCGTCCAAGCCCTCCCGATGAACACGACCATGCATTCCGTTCCGACCCAGCCGGTTGGCCCCCACGCGTTCCGTTGCCTCCCGATGAACACGACGCATTTTGTTGCCTCCCCATGAACACGACGCATTCCGTTGCCTCCCCATGAACACGATGACGATGCTGTTTCTCCGTTCCGACCAAGCCATGTACATGAGCCCTGGTCGTACGTATGCGCGAGTAGGTGTTCGAGACCCTGCCCGTATGTACGTACGTGGTCGTATTTTCTTTCTTGCACCCTGGCCGCTGTACGTACATGTACATGCTATGTGCACGCCTCTACTACGACACATACGCGCCTCTACTACGACATGTGCGCGCCTCTACATCGACCAGTATATATGTACGTACACGTTCGCGACCAGAATGACAACGCTACGTACGCTTCGACCAGTTGGGTCCCGACTGTCAGGCACTTCCTTGCCTGCGAAGATGTAGCTGGTGGGTCCCAGCAGTCAGGGGGGGCGAATCATTTTGTTTTTGTTTTTTTGCCCGGACGCACTTCCTTGCACGTGAAGGTGTAGCTGCTGGGTCCCAGCAGTCAGGGGGGCGAATCATTTTTTTCGGACGCACTTCCTTGCGTGCGAAGATGTAGCTGGTGGGTCCCAGCAGTCAGGGGGGCGAATCGTTTTTCTTCGGACGCACTTCCTTGCGTGCGAAGATGTAGCTGGTGGGTCCCAGCAGTCAGGGGGAAACGTTTTTTTTTGAGAAATACGGTGGCCCGTCCGGTGGGTTCCCACTGTCACGTGGAGGAATAATTATTTTGCGCATAATAAGGAGGCACTTCCTTGCTGCGGCCGTGGACCCAGCTGCCAACCTCTCCACATACAGTTCACGTCTGATGGAAGCCATTCCTTGACCACGTTGACCACACCGCGCCGAGAGCACCAGGGCGGTGGACGACGGCGAGGCCTAGGAAGGGAACGACGCGGAGCCGGGGAAGACGCGGTAGTGGATGCCCACGTGTAGAGGAGTATGAGGGTTCACTCGTTCGGCTGTGGTGTGAGGCTGCCGTCGCCGCAGAATAATAGGGGGTGTGGGTGCGTAGAGGGATGGCCTGGCCAGCGGTGGGAGTAGTAGGGGGCGGTGAGGCATGACAGAGTAGGCAATGTGTTACATGTATCTTGGCCATATGCATCAGAGCAAAAAATTATCAAGAAAATACCTTCATGCTCATGAGTCCTTCTTGCAAACAGTATGTACATAAGCAAGAACTCCTCATACTCATGATTTTGATGCATATACTTACCTTGTGGTCTCGAGTTGGCTTAGGATGGAATGAACCTGCACAAACAAGGTTAGATAACACAGATACGTCCACTAGCCAGAGCAAACAAAAGAAACCACAAGAATGCCAAGACTGGGATGACATGTAGAGAGTGAGTACAAGGTACCACATTGGATTCAACATGTCCCCAAGAATAAAGATATGCAATGAATTTGGCTGATTTCTTTTCCCTTAGGTGTCTTGCTCCCCCTGAATCTTACATGGGATATTGGGAGAAGATAGGAAACAGAAAATCAGAGCTGAAGGATATGAATAGAACTTAATTCAAATGAGTTCATATGAACATGTCTTTCCCCCAAAAAGACATGTGGCATCTCTCCTCTTGAACATCAAGCATCTGGGATCCTTGAGACTTTCTCTCCCCCTTTAGGTCTCTCTCTCCCCCTTAATACTTTCTCTCTTGTAGGTTTGGTCCTTGAGACTGTTTCTCTCCCTGATGTGATCTCTTTCTCCTACAAGCTTTGATGTGATCTCTCTCTCCCCCTTTGACATCAATTTCCAAGAAGGTTTTCCCTGGAATCTGTCGAATAGGTTTGGTCCTTGAGATTCAGCACACAGTAGAGGATAAAATTGTGATGCTTGTGGAGGACAAGATTCATTGAGTGGAGCTGGATCAGAAGAAATGTAGAACAAGTGGCAAACTGTTTTTCTGATTGCAAAGTCGGTGGCACCGAGTGGCATATTTCGGTGGTACCGAAAGGATTCGGTTGGACCGAGATTTGCAAGTCGGTGAAACCGAGTTTACACAGAGAAAAACACTTGTCACCTCAGCTCACTAGTCAAGAAGATCTCACAAAGATTTGCAATGAATTACCTGAATGATTTGCAAGGAATTAAATGCAGAAAATGCAGAACAAAAACAAAGAGGAAAGAGAAGAAACTGAAAGATCTAGATGAAGTTTTTTTTTTGAAAAAGAGAAAGAAACTAAACATGCATGAGACAAATGCAATAACACAGAAAAGAACACAAGAGAACCTCATCTAGAGTTGGGCGGTGACATAGTCACCTATGTTAGAGTATATTGACTTAGGAGTCAAGTGAGAACACTTGATCATAGGTCATACTCATCGTTTAAGCTCAAAATGGGGTTACCATTTTTCATTTAAGCATCTTGATGTATTCACATCTTGTTGAGTTGCTTTGACTCATGTCTTGGAGTAAAGCTTCTCTAAGATGGAATAACATACCTTGGGTGGTGGTGTGGTTCTTGCTCATGTAGTTGAACTTGTGTGGGTGCTCAAGGTTGATGTAGCTCATCAAGAGTTGGGAGCACCACTTGGAGTTTGAGTTCATCTACCTACACGGGTTAGTTTTTGCAAGGAAGAGCACTTGTGTATCCAAAAATGACAATCATGAAGCTCAACATAGAATTTGTCAAAGGATATGTTTGAATGTTTTTGTGCTTTCTTGTCTTCAACCACCATTGTGTAGAGTCTTGGTGATGTAGAGATTGCTCAAGATGTGAGTGAGTCGCAATCTCATGGAATTAGATTCAACCAAGCACCTACATGGGTTAGACAACATGCAAGGTGCAAATATATCCAAGACATAAGATAGTTATCATAAGAGATATATCATGGATTAGTCATAAGCTCATGTCTTGCATGTATCCAATGGAGTTTCTACTCCAAGTTCGAGGCATCAATGATGT
Organism: Triticum dicoccoides; assembly: GCF_002162155.2. NCBI lineage: Eukaryota > Viridiplantae > Streptophyta > Magnoliopsida > Poales > Poaceae > Triticum > Triticum dicoccoides. The sequence goes on along the minus strand of NC_041390.1, from coordinate 200,300,584 downwards.
TCAATTCTCCTCTCAACCTGCAAAACACTTTTTCATCAAGTGGTTTAGTGAATATATCCGCTAATTGCTTGTCGGTGCGAACATGCTTAAGATTGATGTCACCCTTAGCAACATGATCTCGAATGAAATGATGACGAACTTCAATATGCTTAGTTCGAGAATGTTGTACAGGATTATGACCAATTTTGATAGCACTTTCATTGTCACAAAGCAGTGGAACATGTTTCACATAAATCCCATAATCTTTAAGAGTTTGGGTCATCCAAAGTAATTGAGCACAACATGAACCAGCGGCAATGTATTCCACTTCGGCGGTGGATAAGGATACCGAGTTTTGTTTCTTGGAAGACCAATACACAAGAGATCTACCAAGAAATTGACAAGTACCCGAAGTGGACTTTCTATCAACCTTGTCTCCGGCATAGTCTGAGTCGGAATAGCCAACAAGATCAAAAGAAGACCTCTTAGGATACCAAATGCCAAAATTTGGTGTATGGATTAAATATCTCACTATCCTTTTCACAGCCTTAAGATGACAATCTTTAGGAGGAGCTTGATACCGTGCACACATGCACACACTTAGCATAATATCGGGACGTGAAGCACATAGGTATAACAATGAACCAATCATAGAGCGATAAACCTTTTGATCAACAGGTTCACCATCTTTGGTCAAATCATTATGTCCACTAGTAGGCATGGGTGTAGACATACCTTTGCATTCTTGCATATTGAACTTCTTGAATAAGTCCTTGGTGTACTTTGTTTGAGAGACAAATGTACCTTCCTTAGTTTGCTTGATTTGCAACCCGAGAAAGAATTTGAGTTCACTCATCATAGACATCTCAAACTTCTCTGACATTAGCTTTCCAAACTTTTCACTAAAGAGAGGGTTAGTTGAACCAAATATGATGTCATCAACATAAATTTGGCATACAAATAGTTCTCCATTAACCCTTTTAGTAAAAAGAGTAGAATCAATTTTACCAATTTCAAAACCACTTGTAGTGAGGAACTTAGTCAAGCATTTATACCATGCTCTAGGAGCTTGTTTAAGACCATAAAGAGCTTTGTGAAGTTTGTAAACATGATTTGGTTTCTTAGGATTGACAAAGCCGGGAGGTTGTTTGACATAAACTTCCTCCTCTATTTCTCCGTTTAGAAAAGCACTTTTAATGTCCATTTGGTACAAGGTGATATTATGGTGATTAGCACAGATAAGTAAGATGCGAATGGACTCAAGTCTAGCAACGGGAGCATACGTCTCACCATAGTCCATACCTTCGACTTGTGTGTATCCTTGGGCGACGAGACGTGCTTTGTTGCGGACCACTTGTCCATCTTCATCTTGCTTGTTGCGAAACACCCATTCGGTACCAATGATGTTGTGGTTGTTGTCGGGCTTCTCAACCAATGTCCAAACTTGGTTTCTCTCAAAGTTATGTAGCTCTTCATGCATAGCGTTTATCCAATCCGGATCTTCCAATGCTTCTTCAACCTTCATTGGTTCAATGCTAGAGATGAATGAATAGTTTTCACAAAAGTTAGCTAAATGACTTTTTGAGCGAGTGATTCTCCCGGTTTGTATATCATTGAGGATTTGCTCGACGGGATGATCTTTGGCAATTCTTGCTCGAACTCGTGAGAGCTTTTGCTTGGGTCTTTGTTGAGCATCTTCTTCATCTTGTTCTTCTTCTTGGCCTTCTTCATTGTTGACGTCGTCGTTCTCTTGTCGTGGTGGAGAAGGAGGTTGTTGATGTTCATCTTGACGTACTTCCTCGTTTTCTTCATCTTGGTGTGGCCCACTTGTGGATGCTTTCGTGTCGATTCTTGGTTCACCTTGTCGTGAAGTAGAAGCTTCCACTTGGACGGACGAAGTACTCTCCTTCACCTCTGTTGGACGAATTTTGCCAATAGACAAGTCTTGAATTGCTTCTGAGGGGTCTTTGTCTCCTACATCAATTGGCAATTGCTCTACTTGCGAGCCATTAGATTCATCAAACTTCACATCTACCATCTCTTCAACCTTTCGAGTGAAATTGTTGTAGACACGGTAAGTGTGAGAGTGTGATCCATAACCAAGTAGAAAACCTTCATGAGATTTAGGAGCAAACTTTGAATGGCGATGCTTATCAAGAATGTAGCACTTTGAGCCGAATACTCGAAAGTATCCAACTTGAGGCTTGTTACCGGTGAGGAGCTCGTATGCTGTCTTGCCGAGTAGCTTGTGAAGATATAAGCGATTTGTTGCGTGACAAGCTGTCTCAACCGCTTCTGCCCAAAAGTGCTTTGGCGTCTTGTATTCATCAAGCATTGTTCTTGCCATTTCGATGAGCGTCCGGTTCTTCCTCTCAACAACTCCATTTTGTTGAGGTGTGTATGTAGCCGAGAACTCGTGTGAAATCCCTTCTTCGTCAAGAAAGGTGTCCACATTTGCGTTCTTGAACTCCGTTCCGTTGTCACTCTGAACCTTCTTGATCTTCACATCAAACTGATTTTGGGCTTTCCTAGCGAAGTTTCTGAAGATCTTCTGGACCTGCGACTTGTCATTAAGGAAGAACACCCACGTAAATCTTGAAAAATCATCAACTATAACTAGACCAAAAGAATTTCCACCGAGACTCTTGTAGGCATTGGGACCAAAAAGATCCATGTGAAGCAGCTCGAGTGGCCTCCTTGTGGTCATGATGTTCTTCACTAGATGTCTTCCTCCAACCTGTTTACCTGCTTGACAAGCACTGCAAAGTCTATCCTTATCAAATATGACATCATTAACTCCAAGGATATGATTTCCCTTAATAAGCTTGTCAAGGTTTCTCATGCCAAGGTGACCTAGTCGTCTATGCCACAACCAGCCTTTTGAGGATTTAGCAACAAAGCAAGTTTTAGGTTGTGCCTTTTTAAAGAAATCAACAATGTAAATATCACCTCTACGCATACCCATAAAGACCATTTTATGATTGTCTCAACGAAATACTTGGCAATCTACTTCAGTAAATAGGACGTTCAAACCGAAATCAGCAAGTCTAGATACTGAAAGTAAGTTATAGCCAAGAGATTCAACGAGCATGACATTTTGAATGGAACTATCATGTGAGATGGCCACCTTACCAAGGCCAACCACTTTACCCTTTTAATTATCACCAAAGGTGACATATTTTCGAGGGCCGTTGTTTTCAGCAAGCTCACGGAACATCTCTTCATCTCCGGTCATATGATCAGTACATCCACTATCAAGAACCCATTCCTTTCCTCCTGACTCATATCCCCGAAGATTTGCCATAAGACCAAAATGTCTCATTGCATCATCAAGATCGAAGTCACTATCATCATCATCATCATAGTATCCATGTTCACCATGATCTTGTGACTCATCATTTCCTAGAGAGGGTAATTCATTAGATAAATGATCATCAAAGTGGTCACCTTTATGAATTCTTATAGCTTCGAATATGATATCACTAATGATTCCAACATCTCCTTTAGCATGCTTAAGATTGGCAAGTTCACAAAGGCATTTACCAAAACTAGGATCACTAGAGTTCATCTTACTCAAGGCAATAGATTTATGGAGAATTTCATACAAAGTTTTCAAGGAGTGATTGGGAAACCGTTCCTCAAGAAATTTCCATATAGTATAGGCGCAATTTTGAGTAGGCAAACTAGCAATCAAATCTTTGGGCAATCCTCTAATGATGAGCTCAATAGTTCTAAGATTGCGAATCATGTCAATATCTTCATCTAGGGTAGGATGCAAGGGATCAATATGGGGTGCACAAGGACTAGCAATATACTTGTTCAAATGATATTGATTGAAGATTACAAGCATCTCATTTTTCCACTCATGAAAATACTTTCCATCAAGAATAGGCACTCTATGTCTAAGACTCCCTAGAGTAGACACATCCATCTTCCTCCAATGGTGATTAAACCAAGGCAATCGAGACCAATGCTCTGATACCACTTGTAGGATCTAGAAGTAGATGTGTCTAGAGGGGGGGTGATTAGACACTTAGTGCTAAAGTTGCAATGTTTAATATTTTTCGGTTTAAGTGGAGTTTAGGCACAATTTCAATACACACAATACAAGCAAGCATGCAAAGAGTATATGAGCAGCCGAATGTAAAGCATGCAACTTGCTAGAATGTAAAGGGAAGGGTTTGGAGAGATCAAACGCAATTGGAGACAAGGATGTTTTTCCCGTGGTTCGGATAGGTGGTTCTATCCTACATCCACGTTGATGGAGACTTCAACCCACGAAGGGTAATGGTTGCGCGAGTCCACACAGGGCTCCACCCAAGGGCAACGGTTGCACGAGTCCACAAAGGGCTCCACCCACGAAGGGTCCACGAAGAAGCAACCACCCACAAAGGGTCCATGAAGAAGCAACCTTGTCTATCCCACCATGGCCATCGCCCACGAAGGACTTGCCTCACTAGCGGTAGATCTTCACGAAGTAGGCGATCTCCTTGCCCTTACAAACTCCTTGGTTCAACTCCACAATCTTGTCGGAGGCTCCCAAGTGACACCTAGCCAATCTAGGAGACACCACTCTCCAAGAAGTAACAAATGGTGTGTTGATGATGAACTCCTTGCTCTTGTGCTTCAAATGATAGTCTCCCCAACACTCAACTCTCTCTCATAGGATTTGGATTTGGTGGAAAGAAGATTTGAGTGGAAAGCAACTTGGGAAGGCTAGAGATCAAGATTCATATGGTAGGAATGGAATGTCTTGGTCTCAACACATGAGTAGGTGGTTCTCTCTCAGAACAAATGAGTTGGAATGATATGTGTGTTCTGATGGCTCTCTCACTGAATGAGAAAGAGGTGGAGGGGTATATATAGCCTCCACACAAAATCCAACCGTTACACAGTTTTCCAATCTCGGTGGGACCGAATCAATAAACTCGGTCGGACCGAAAATGTAAACCTAGTGACCGTTAGTGATTTCGGTGGGACCGACTGGATCAACTCGGTGGGACCGATATGGTTAGGGTTTGGGCATAACGTAATCTCGGTGAGACCGATTACACAAACTCGGTGAGACCGACCAGAGAGTTGGTCAGGCAAACTCGGTGGGACCGATTTGCTCTTTCGGTGAGACCGAGTGGAACTCGGTGAGACCTAAAAGTTACAAAAAGGAAACACTGAATTTACATTGCAATCTCGGTGTGACCGATTGCATATCTCGGTGGGACCGAGAATATTGCAATAGGTAACAGAGAGTTTGCAATCCCATCTCGGTGGGACCGAGATCCCTATCGGTAGGACCGAATTTGGCTTAGGGTTTAGGTCATATGTGGAAGTGGGAAAGTGGTTGAGGATTTTGGAGCATATCATTAAGAACATGAAGCAAGAGGCTCATTAAGCAACACCTCATCCCTCCTTGATAGTATTGGCTTTTCCTATGGACTCAATGTGATCTTGGATCACTAAAATGTAAAAGTGAAGAGTCTTGAACTTGAAGCTTTAGCCAATCCCTTGTCCTTAGCATCTTGAAGGAGTTCCCACAACCTTTAGTCCATGCCACTCCATTGTTGAACTTATCTGAAACATGCTAGATAGAAGTGTTAGTCCAAAAAGAGATATGTTGTCATCAATTATCAAAACCACCTAGGGAGCACTTGTGCTTTCAGTAACTACATAGGAAGATCAATCGCCCTTTGTAAGAGAAAGGAGAGACATAACTTGTGTGGTACGTCGATCGATGGGGTGTAGTTAAAGTTGATCTAGGTATATGTTGGGAGATCGAACGGTATACATGCATGTGTGTGTTAGAAGAAAATGAGGCACGAGGAAAAGAATAGAGAGAGAGGGATGCATGTAGGAGGTGGTACGAGAGGCATACTATATCGAGGGGGAGGAGTGTGCAAGTACGAGAACGATGAAAAGAGTGGTGGGAGTGAGGCATGGACGATGACAAGAGAAGAGGGGAAGCTTGTGTTTGTGCTAGGCACACCTGGCTAGAGAGGCATATCGATCGATGTGTGCGGTAAAGAAGGAGTTGGGGGGGCCTACACACACCATGGGTGAACGACCTAAAGTGAAAAGACGAATTTGCGTGATGGAGCTAGAGAATGCTGAGGGAGGGTGAGAGGGATGTGGGCATGTGCATGCACAAGAGAAAGTTAGTGCTAGCTACAAAGATAAGAGGGTTGTGTGGGTGTAAAAGACGAATAGAGATCATATATACTTCATTATAAAAAGCGAATTCGGATATTTGAAGAATTTATCATAGTGTTTCAAACCGACGAATGTGTGAATATATATAACGGTGATACACATGGTGTGGTTATGAACATGGTATACTACATTTAATATATTTTATCTCTACTCTTATAAAAAACGGAGTTGTTGATGATGGTGTGCCTGCCATCCTGCATTATAGGCCGTCTGATTTATATCTGACAGATAGCAAGGAAACTATGATGGTTGAAGTTGGCAACAATCATGATTGTAGATTCTTGTTGAAATAGAGAAACGAATTCAAATTTAGTTCGAATTGCAGCGGTAGTATAGACATTTGGAATGCACTAAAATGTTGGTATGAGTAGGTTACATGCATTATACAGCAAGCGAAAAAATTTAATCGGACATAACATGGATTCATACTCCCTCCTTCCATCTATATAGGGCGTAATGAGATTTTTAAGACCGCCTTTGACTATTGACAAGATTAATATTACATGACATGCACAATGTGAAAATTATATCATTGAAAGAACCTTTCACAAACGATTTTAACAGTGTGCTTTGTGTAAGTTGCATGTCATATGTCATTTCTCTAATATTTGGTCAAAGTTAGCATCGAAAAACGCATTAGGCCCTATATAGATGGAAGGAGGGAGTAGCTTTGAATAGCATTTGTATAGTAAAACGGGGCAAGACTCTCTCTTTGTGTGGTGTGAATAGTTTTCTTTTTTTCGTTTTCTTTTTGGTTGAGGGAAGTGCAGATTGATTTGGTACGTACAAGTACAATATTACTACTCGTTAGGCTTGTCCCTAAAATTCAACGCGCGTCTTGTTATATCCCGAAAATTCAGATATCTTGCTCCCAAAACTGGCGCCTTCACAACCCGCGCCTTGCTATCCCGAAATTAAAACATGGGCGAAAACTCCCTCCAGCTGCCAAATCCCGACACGAGAAATCCCCCTTCTAACCCTGAGCCGAAAGGGCCGCTAGTTCAAATTGGTGGGGGTACTTTTGTAACACACCCTACATTTTGGACAAGCGCGTTCCTAAGTCATGCTTCACCCCCTCCCATCGCCCCCTTTTCGCCATTCGAAATCCCAGGCCGCCATAACCTCTCCGCTGCAGCCGCGAAACCCCACCCTTCTCCGTCCGCCACGTCACCGCTGCCCAGCCGGAGCCTCTTCCCCGACGACGTCGTCCACTGCAACAGCTCGACGTCCCTCGTCCACCTCCCCGGATGAGGATCCGTCATCCATCTCGCCGTCCCACCGATTCAGCCGCCCCGTCCTCCACCTCCAAGGAGCTGCTGCTACGATCGCCTCGTCTATCGTGGCTGCTCCATCCCCACAGTGTCGCCTTAACCTGCTCCACCGGAACCGCAGCATCCTCACCGACTCCTCGGACGAAGCCGAGGCCTACTCGGCACCACCAAAGAGGTTGTACACTCATCGCATCGCACCTTCTCCTTAACTCGACCTCCCGGCACCGACGGTGCTCCATCCCGCACCCCCATGGAGCGGCTACCTTGAAGCCGGCGCCGCGTGCGACATCTCCACGGCAGCTCTCCCCCAGTGCGAGGCCCCTTCGGTGGTGGCGTCCATACCAGCCGGATCTACTGCTGCTGCTCAGGCTCTCGCTTGATCGCTCGCTCGCCCAACTATTGCTGCTGCTCTTCCCCTCGCTTGTGCTGCTGCTCTGCTCCGATTAAGCCACACTTTAGTCGACTGAGTTTTTGGGTCAGTTGTTTTCAAGGGTTGGGGGGGGCTCGCCGGAGTTAAGGAAGAACCACCCACAGCGGGGATGGGGGCTCGCCCGAGAGGTACCCCACAATCTATCTTAGGGTTCAGGGTGGGGGGAGCAGGGGCCTAGAGGGCTGGCCGGGGCGGCGGTGGCGAGTTGTTTCGGGGCGGCAAGGCGGCGCTGGGGCCGGCGGTTCAGCCGGTGGTGGCTGGCGGCTCAGGGGGGTGCCGGTTGAAGATGAACTGCAGGCCCTCCCTAAACTACATGTTAAGTGCCTCTCTGCTACCATTGCGTTCAGTTTCGACAGTAGCATTCAGATTCCACAGTAAATTTCAGTTTCGACAGTTAAGTTCAGAGTTAACAGTTTTTACCTCATCTGTTGTAGTCAGGTGGTTTTTGGTGATGTTAATTTTACATCCATTTTACATCATCTATTGGAGATGCTATTAGAATCCCACTTGAGATTGACGATGTCTATCTTGTGCTACTTCGGCCTTGACGTCTTATGGCTCACCGGAGCTGCTCCAACGATAGAACGATCCATCACAATAGAGCAGTGCCCTGGACGCCGTCTATAGATTCCTTAGATCTTCCTCCACACCTCCGACAGCCACCTCTGCCTCAACTGCTTCAGCGACCAACCCAATGATGCCGAGGTCGACACGGCTACGGCAAAGAGGTTGTACACTTGTTGCATCACTTATTACTATACATTCACGTCGATCCATTAGGGCTATTTTGGTTCAACGGAAAAACATCGATCCACTGGTTGTTACCATCACTCTAAATTTCTGCATGCTCTCCTTACATAATCTCACCATATTTTTTTTGTATGCATGTCAGATATTGTACACAGTCATGCTGAACATGTGGAGAAAAAGAGAAGAGTTTTGCACGGCAATACAATGTCATGCAGACATCGCTCCATGGTGGGTTCAATGGCAAACCCTCCCCACCCCTCTCCAGATTGTAATCCAGAGGAAGATATCTGTTCTGAGGCGGATTCGAACGCGGCTGACCACTCCTATTTACCCCCCCAAAGTGTTTGCTCTACCTTGGCATTATGATGTTAGTCATATCATGCATATGTTGACATGTAGTGCCTACTTTTGACATCATATATGTCATCTGCTTAGTTTAGACATGTTCTGTAATGCCACATGTTTAGTATGTATATCATATATGGGAATTATGTAGTCTCAAGTCTTTTAGCCAGCCATAATATATGTGAAATGTGTAATGCCATCCTGTTTAACCAGGCATCATATATTTGAATGATATCTTGCCCATCCTTTTCTTCATTACATTTCCATTTGTCGACAATGTTTGTACGTTAAACTACGCTTCCTATGAATCAGCCATTTGGGTGGGAGATGGAAAAATCTGGAGTGAAAACAAGGCCTTCAAAGCAGACAGTGCTACCTATCAAAGTAGATCTCTTGTTGGGTCCTGATAGCTCCTCAGAGATGGATTCAGAGACAGATGAACAGTCCTATTCCCCCACTGAGGTGTATGCTCTAACTTGGCACGGTTATACTGCTCATATCATGCATACGATGTCTTGCATTGCATAGTTTAGACATCATATACACAATATTCAACACCATGTTCTTAGTTCAGACATCACATCGAATGCCCTCTGTTTAGCATATAAATCACATATGTGAATTAAATGATGCGATCCTGATTACTTAGATAACATGTAGGTGAATTATGTCATGCGATCATGTTTAGTTATTCATCATATCTTTGAATTATGTTATGCTATGCTATCCAGTTTAGATAGACATCATATATGTGAAATTATGTCATTCTATCCGTTTTAGTTAAACAATATACATGTCAACTATTTCATGCCCTCTTTTTTCCACACTATCTATTGCATCTGGCTCTCATACAATGTCTGTACATTCAACTATGTTTCCTGTTTATCGGCCATTTGAATTGGAGCGGGTGATGCCAGTATCTAGCGGACTAAAAACACGGTCTTCAAATAAAAGAGTGCTACCTCTTGGTGGAGATAGCACCCCGGTTGTACATGCACAAGAACCAGCCCTACCACACATAACCCAAACTCTCGTAGATTTACCCCTACTACGATGGACAGAGAAGCAGCTTCACCCAATCTAACCCCAACCCCAGCCGATAGTAACCCAGTTCATGTTGACATAGCACCATCTCCACCACAGAGCTCCCAAACAGGAGCAGTTAGTAAGGCAGCTCCAGTGCCCAAAGGGCCAGTACTATCACGGCGAACCCCAACTCCACCAGTTAGTACGCCTATTCCTGTGGAGGAAGCACAACCAGCTAGTCGTAGTTTAGCATCTATCGCATTTGATGTTGTTAAACCGTATGTGTGTATCTTCCCATCTTGGAAATATTATACTAAAGATGAAGGAAAATGCCAGTAGCAGGTGTTTGTCCAAGAGTTATGTGTAAGTAATGTTATTCATGGCAATTACTTTGCTTCGTCCCATACATCCTACCTCCATGATGGTTATAATACAACAAATTTTCCCGTTTTTCTCTATAGAGAAGGACCGATTTGGAAACTCAGGATGAGGTAACCTGTGCTAATACCTCTGCTATCTTCAAGAATGCTTGGTGGCAGTATCAGAATTACCTGAAGAAAACGTACTTCACCGACAAAGAAACTCATCAAATTCCCTTACGTTCTCCTGAGACACATTTACTGGACGATGACTGGGAACGCCTTATTCTGTACTGGTCCCGAACCAAGAATGTGGTAAGGTCTATGAGCTCATTTTTTATTTTTAAGTATTATATTCTTGCGTCTTACTGTACTCTGTTCATGTAGAACAAGTGCCTAAACCTGAAGAACAACTGTTCTAATTTAAGACTCCATTGCTACCATAGGACATAGATATATGTTTGTTTGATGCTTTTATTATGTACTAGTACTTGGCAATAGAAGACTTGGTAGTTCAATCCTGTCCACCTTACTAATGAACTGATTCACCGAAATGAGTTTCATATACTAGTACATGCTAAACTTGTTATGTGTCTGCTTGTTTCTTCTTTTATAATGCTGACAGAATATTGGGGAAGAGTGCCTTATTAAGCAACGGTAAAGGAAGTAATGCAGATAAGGTTTAGGATAGTGACACATCCTGTCTTGGTTTAGTGTTGGAGTTACTGGCCACTACCGCTTGCACAAGCTATTCAAACTCACTGTCTGAATCAGTTCGGTTTCTTGAGTCTCAACTACAAGCTGAAAGACATCGATCAGTTGTGCTGCGACAAGAAGTGGAAGGACCGCGGAAGCCCCTGGAGCATTCAGATGCATACTTTCTGGTGCAACAGCAAACATTGGAGGATTTTAGCGCCAAACAGGACAAAGCTAATCAGCTTGCTAAGCTTATTGCCAACATGGTGGATACCCAGGATAACATTTCTTGAGCTCTTTTGAAGTTGTTTCAGTTATGCTCTTGTTTTGCTGCCGCGTTTATTTGCACTGGTGGCCAATTTTGACGGCCAGTGTATATGATATGCTGCTTTGTTCCCTATATTTGCACTGGTGGCGAACTTTGATGCCCAGTGGATGTAATATGTGGAATAGCCGTGATAGCCTAGCGCTAGTTGCTTGCTTATTTATTTCCTTCTTGTCTTGTTTATTTGTTTGCTTGTAGTCATTGCAGTTCTTTTTCCGCGGTTAACTAGTGGCTGCAATAACCTATTTTTTAAAACTAGGCCACAATAACCATGGGCTAATATTTACTGTAGTGACACTGGGCCTCCTACGGGCCGTAGAAACAGTGGGCCTTCTACGGGCCGTAGAAACAGTAGGCCTTCTATGGGCCGTAGAAATAATGGGCCTTCTACGGGCCATATCATCAATGGGCCTTATACCGGCCGTATGATCGATTGGCCAAACATGGGCCAATAACAGGCCGCATTATGGCCATAAACGGGCTATAGTTGGAATTGTCCGTTCATGGGCCGACCGTAATGGGCCATCGTTAATAGGCCGTATTTGATGACGCTATGAAAACAGCCCAATGTATTAATGGACCACAAACGGGCCGATTGTAACCACGGGCTGAATTTGGCCCACAAGCAGAAAATGACAGTAAAGGGCCGTAAGTAAACGAATGCTGGAAATGAGCCCAAGAATAAATGGGCTCTGAGAAGGCCGAAAGATAACATGGGCTGGAAACGGCCCAACGGAATAACGGGCCGTTAATGGGTATAAAGTGATACACTGTTCATTACAGGCCAGTTTCACCACAGGCCGTTAATGGGTGTAAAGTGATACACTGTTCATTACGGGCCAGTTTCACCATGGGCCGTTAATAGGCCAAGAGTTATATAGGGCCTGATATGGGCCGAAAGACGTCATGGGCCATACATGGGCCAGAAGTGAAAACAGGCTGGAATTATATTGGATGGCCCAGATGACGCTACTGGGCCTAATTCGGATTGGGCGTAACGGGCCTTGGGTTAGCGGGCTGTAAATGGGCTATATGCGAATAGGCCGTTAACAGGCTTTCCATGGGCCGGCCCGCCACCTTTTGACCAAGTCAAACGGGCCGGCCTTTTCACAGGAATGGGCCTCTGTTGGGCCGTGCCACGTGTCGATGTATCATAGGCGCCTATCTGACCCATTGACGAGCTGACACGTGTTTCGTCCGGCCAATAAAAATTTTACACGTGGAAATTTCCCATTAGTCGTGGCTGTTAACGGGTTATCGGATCCAAAACCCGACCCGATAGCTTAACGGCGTTCCCTTACGGTGGATGCCACGTGTCGGTCACCCTTGACGAAAGCACTTCTGTGACGCATGATTTATCATCATGGAAGTGGACACTTCCGTGATGATAATTTTGGTAATGTCACGGAACACTTCTAGGACAACACAGGTATGACTATCTTGATTCTGTCATAAATTTGTCATGGATGTACATGCATGACAAAAAAAGCGACCTACTGTGACAAACACGTATCATCACAAAAGTGTATTTTTTGTAGTGATGAGAGCAGAGGGATTACATGCAATATCCATAACACAAGTTACTAAGGCAAATATACCCTCTTAAAAGGTAGCATTGATGTTCATAAAGTACTCCCTCTGTCCCAAAATTCTTGTCTTAGATTTGTCTAGATACAGATGTATCAAGTCACATTTTAGTATTAGATACATCCGTATCTAGACAAATCTAAGACAAGAAATTTGGGATCGAGGGAGTAGTTGAAAGTAATCTATAAGAAATCAGTGTCAACCTCTCGCATGTTTTGGTCAAAAGAGGAATTTAGAACTGTCATTTGGCACACTAAAATCACATGCAAGATCACCCAGAAAGTTTTACTACCAGTACTAGTACTGCGTGTTTGATGAAAAAACACGATCAAGATCGAGAAAAAGATCGTCAACAAGAGACATTACCTGGACTTGCTTAATGGGGGATCCCGGAGAGGGGGGCTTGGACAGGGCGATGGCTTTGAGCTTGTCTGCGGTAGTCTCGGCGGGGTGCTTGCGCTTCTTCGTACCATGAGCCTCGATGGTTTTGGCCAGAGCCATAGACATCACGTCGGCCGGTGCTCCGGCGTCCATCCAAGAGAGGAAGCTGAGAGAGAAGAGTGAAAGGAGGAACGAGATGAGGGAGAAACGAAGCGAGTGGGGGTTTTCTTCAAGAGAGGAAGCTCAGAGAGAAGAGTGAAATGATGGTTGCTTCGTCCGTCCAACTTACTGCTGGAAAGGAGGGGGTTTTGTGATTTGACAGCTCATTGGGCATTACTACGGCGGTTCGATCAGGGTAGTCTATCGTCACTCTACTACGGAGTAATTTAGTGCATGGCTGGTGGACCCAGGTACTGGTTGTCCCACAGGTCGGTGAAAGTGAGTAATTTAGTGCATGGCTGGAGGAGGATCCGCACGGTAGAGCGTGTCCATTGTTTTTCTAAAGAAAAAAAAATGATTACAGCAAGCGTTTCCACTCTTACGAAGGAGGAGTGCGAAACACGGCAACCACTTGAACATACACAATGCTCCTACTACTAGGCATGTGAAGTGGTTCATACGTCAGTACTACACAATCTCATTGCTAGTGTAGTAAGATATGACGATAACAAATGATGTTGTGCGCATGTCAACTACTCCTATATGTAACATAGTACCGCTTTTTCGACTGTCTGGTCGAGAATGAACGATGAGATCGATGTTAACAGAACTAGGTCCACCGCGCACGGAGAGTACGGTGCTATAGTACTCCATGAAACATGAACCATATGAAGCACGAATAGTGTTAGGCAGGGTGTATGAAGGGTGCACGGGATGGGAGCAAAAGTTCCCTTCTCGACCCACTTTTGGGTGTTTGGCAGAGTGCATGAAGGGTGCATGAGTCCACACTAGTAGGTTGACGAAAATACACGAAGAGGAAACAACTATATTATGATAAGAATGCAACCAAATACACCCGCACGCTTTGTGCTACAGTGACTGATCTGCATCGTCTGAGTTTGATCCAACGGTCATGTTGCGCTGAGACATGGACATGCCCATGCAGAGGGCGCCTAAACACCAACGAAGTCCCTCTGCTTCTCGAGGCGCACGATGGTGGTGATGCAGGGTGCAACCGCCCGCAGAGCCCGCTCCCGGTCGACGGGAGCCAGTGTCAGGTGCCTCACCTTGGACTCCGTGATCTACTGCGCCGCCATGGCACCAGGTAGAAGCAATGGGGAGAGGAAGCAAAGGGGGCGAAACGGATGAAAGGCAATGCAATCTACGGGGAGGCGGAGGGAGCGGTGAATCTTTTGGTTTTCACCACGGTAAAACACCAGTCGACGACTTCTCACATCAGGGAGTAGTTGGTTTTTACAGGCGGAGTCATCGTGACTAATTGCTGCCGCGCCTGCTCCTGTCAATCAAAAACTTAAAAATCCTACCGCGCCTGCTCCCATCAATCAAAAAATGAAAAATCCTGCCGCACCCAAACACCATAGCAACGCCGCGGTGGATATTTAAATTTACCTGCCGACAAGTAGATAAAAAAGGGGTGAAAAAAAATATGGCGGCGGCCTAGCTAATCGGTCGAACTAGCCCAACTAGCTAGCCACCGTGCTTCACTGATGTACTCGGCGGGAAAGGTGGTCTTTCGTGATTTGACGACTCATTTACTTGCTTTGGCGCTATGACCGAGGAGGACCCAGGAAACGCGTGGTAGGGCGTCCCACGTCAGGAAGAATATATGCATGCCCGAAACCGCGTGGTAGGGTGTGCCACGTCTCGGCACGGAGGAAAATGTGCATGTAAAAATATACTGTATCAGACGTAGTACCTATGGTTCGACCTCGAGACCCAGCCAGTCGGTCGTAAACACCCCACTAGCGACACAACTTCATCATGCAAACGTGGCACGGAGGATGGATGTGGTTAGCTCCATCTCGACCTGCCACAACATCTCTTGTTCTAGGCGATTCTTCTATTTTCCAACCTTTTTTAGTTGTAATAACAACACGGCAAGCTAGCACCGCTCTTTGTGTGTGCCCATGCAAAGGTTAGATGATGGAGAGAAGAGAGATTGAGATCGCAGACCTGGGACCCACCAGTGAGACAACGGTCATGCACGTGTTGACGAGGCACTCCCTCTACTCTACTCAACGCAAGTACTGTATAAAATCAAGTTATGGGACAAAGCCAACAACCGTTCATTTTTTCAGGCTATCGACTTATGCTTTGTAGTCAAGGTTGCCATTTCGAATCTTGTCTTTCAGATTTGTTAGTTTTAGGTCCAAATTTGATTAATGACAAGTGGGACCCCTGTGTGTTGTTCCGATATTTCAGTGTAGGATGGTTTTTTTGAACAAACACTTTGCGCGGTTAGACCAGTAACGGCACGAGTTACATGGTTTTTGCAAGTTTACGAACAAAAATGACAGCAGCATAGAATATCACATCCACCCTGCATCTTAGATACTATGGTGATACGAGTTTTTACACCGTTGGAAGTGAGATCCAATGGCTTGGGAGTAGTCTTTGTAATTATGCGCAATTTCCAAACTCTCCAAAGGTTTTTTTTGCAAATAAAACATTCAGGCCTCATGTGTGCCGCTGCATCTTCGATCCAACGGCTCCCCGGTGCTCATATTAGGTGCTCCCCGTAGCTTAATTACCCGTTACGGTGATACGAGCATCTAGGTTGTATGATCAGTGATTAGATGGCACATGCATAGTACTTGAACTTTCTGCGCATTTCCCAAACTCTATCAGCCGTATATTGCAAAAACATTCAAACCTCCTACTGTGGGCCGTTAGATCTCAGTGAACTCGTATCACCATAGAATCTACGGTGCGGGAGCACCTCATACTCTCCCGTGCGAGAAAACATAAGGTGTTATCGCAGCTTGGATGCTACGGTGATACGAGCTTGGAGGTCGTTTGATCTGAGATCCAATGGCATCTGAGCAGTCTTTGTGCTTGTAAGCAGTGGCCGAACTCTTTTGGGGCTTTTCTGCAAAAAACCATTCGAACCACCGAGGAGGTGTTTGGTCACAAATCCAATGCCTCCGAAGAGCTTGTATCACCAAAGCATCTAAGGTGTGGTAGCACATGCTATTCTTACATACAGGAGAATATGATGTCCTCCTTCATCTTAGATGCTACGGTGATACGAGCTTCGAGGTCGTTGGATATGGGATCAAAGGGCATCTAAGTAGTTTTTGTACAAATTGTGTGCAATTCTCAAACTCACCAAGGTTTCCTGCAAAAATATTAAGACACATCATGTGAGCTGCTATAACTCAGATCTACAAGCTCCAAGCAACTCGTATCGGCATATGATACGTCTCCAACGTATCTACTTTTCCAAACACTTTTTCCCTTGTTTTGGACTCTAACTTGCATGATTTGAATGGAACAAACCCGGACTGACATTGTTTTCTCCAGAATTACCATGGTGTTATTTATGTGCAGGAGCAAACGTTCTCGGAATGACCTGAAACTTCACGGAGCTACTTTTCAGAAAATAAGAAAAATACCTGCAAAAGATGGAGGCCAGGGGGCCCACCACCTTGCCACGAGGGTGGGGGGCGCCTGCCCCCTAGGGCGCGCCCCCTACCTCGTGGGCCCCTGTTGCGTCTCCGACTCCAACTCCACCTCCATATATTGAGTTTCGATGAGAAAAAATCAAGGAGAAGAAATCATCGCGTTTTACGATACAGAGTCACCGCCAAGCCCTAAAACCTCTCGGGAGGGCTGATCTGGAGTCCGTTCGGGGCTCCGAAGAGGGGAATCCGTCGCCATAGTCATCATCAACCATCCTCCATCACCAATTTCATGATGCTCACCGCCGTGCGTGAGTAATTCCATCGTAGGCTTGCTGGACGGTGATGGGTTGGATGGGATCTATCATGTAATTGAGTTAGTTTTGTTAGGGTTTGATCCCTAGTGTCCACTATGTTCTGAGATTGATGTTGCTATGACTTTGCTATGCTTAATGCTTATCACTAGGGCCCGAGTGCCATGATTTCAGATCTGAACCTATTATGTTTTCATCAATATATGAGTGTTCTTGATCCTATCTTGCAAGTCTATAGTCACCTATTATGTGTTATGATCCGTTAACCCCGAAGTGACAATAATCGGGATACTTACCGGTGATGACCATAGTTTGAGGAGTTCA
Source organism: Triticum dicoccoides (assembly GCF_002162155.2). Lineage (NCBI taxonomy): Eukaryota > Viridiplantae > Streptophyta > Magnoliopsida > Poales > Poaceae > Triticum > Triticum dicoccoides. The sequence goes on along the minus strand of NC_041390.1, from coordinate 200,283,012 downwards.
TGTATTCACTATGTGTTAATGCTTTGTTCCGGTACTCTATTAAAAGGAGGCCTTAATATCCCTTAGTTTCTGTAAGGACCCCGCTGCCACGGGAGGGTAGGACAAAAGATGTCATGCAAGTTCTTTTCCATAAGCACGTATGACCATATTCGGAATACATGCCTACATTACATCAATGAACTGGAGCTAGTTATGTGTCACCCTAGGTTATGACTGTTACATGATGAACCGCATCCGGCATAATTCTCCATCACTGATCCATTGCCTACAAGCTTTCCATATATTGTTCTTCTCTTATTTACTTTCCCGTTGCTATTGCTATAATCACTACAAAATACCAAAAACATTACTTTTACTACTGTTACCTTTTGCTACCCTTACCACTACTATCATATTACTTTGCTACTAATCACTTTGCTGCAGATATTTAGTTTCCAGGTGTGGTTGAATTGACAACTCAGCTGCTAATACTTGAGAATATTCTTTTGCTCCCCTTGTGTCGAATCAATAAATTTGGGTTGAATACTTTACCCTCGAAAACTATTGTGATCCCCTATACTTGTGGGTTATCAAGACTATTTTCTGGCACCGTTGCCGGGGAGCATAGCTCCATTCTTTGAGTCACTTGGTACATATATCTGCTTATCTTTATGAAGAACTTGAGAGATCCAAAAACCAAGATCTATCCCTCAACTACGAGGGGAGGTAAGGAACTGCCATCTAGCTCTGCACTTGATTCACCTTCTGTTATGAGTAAGCTTGCGACACCTACACCTGCTTCTGCTATTCGTTCAGATATGTCGCATGTTATTGATGATGCCACTTCTGCTATGCATGATACTTATGATGAAACTACCTCTATGCCTGATACTACTATGCCACTTAGTGATTTTCTTGATGAACAACTTGCTAGGGCTAGAGAAATTGAAAATATTGAATCTGATGATACTGATGAATGTGATGATGAAGAACCACTTGTTATTCCTAAGGGTTATGTTTTTGATCAAGAAGCTTCGTTCACTATTTTAGCTTGCGAAAATAGAAATGAACTCAAAAGGTTATTAGCTAAATGGAGTAAGCAATCTCTAAGTGCTAGAATGAAACCTGACCCTGCTTTTTCTACTTCACCTATCTGTGTTACTGATAAGGATTATGAATTCTCCGTTGATCCTGATATAATTGCTTTGGTTGAATCCGATCCTTTTCATGGTTATGAATCTGAAACTGTTGTGGCACATCTTACTAAATTGAATGATATAGCCACCCTGTTCACTAAAGATGAGAGAACTTGTTACTTTTACATCCTCAAAATATTTCCGTTCTCATTAAAGGGTGATGCTAAGATATGGTTTAATTCTCTTGAACCTGGTTGTGTGCGTAGTCCCCAAGATATGATTTATTACTTCTCTTCTAAATATTTCCCTGCTCATAAGAAACAAGATGCTTTAAGGGATATATATTTTTTGTGCAAATTGAAGAAGAGAGTCTCCCACAAGCTTGGGGCAGGCTTCTCCAATTACTTAATGCTTTGCCTGATTATACTTTTAAGAAAAATGAAATACTTGATATCTTTTATAATGGACTAACCGATGCCTCCAGAGATTATCTGGATAGTTGTGCTGGTTCCGTTTTCAGGGAAAGGACACCGGATGAAGCTGAAATTCTATTGAATAATATGTTGACAAATGAAAATAATTGGACACCTCCGGAGCCAATTCCTGAGCCTATTCCTAAACCAACTCCGAAGAAGAGGGGTATTCCGTTTCTCAGTCCTGAAGATATGCAAGAGGCAAAGAAATCTATGAAAGAAAAATGTATTAAAGCTGAAGATGTTAAGAATTTACCTCCTATTGAAGAAATACATGGTCTTAATTTACCGCCTGTTAAAGAAACATATGATCTTAATCCTTTACCTATTGAAAAAACTCATGGTCTTGATAACCCGACACAGGTAGTACAGGTAAATTCTCTCTACAGATATGATAAAGCTGAAATTCCATTTACTAAATTTGCTAGCCCATGCTTAGATGAGTTTGATAAATTTATAGCTAAGCAAGAAGATTTTAATGCTTATTTTGGTAGGCAATTGAAAAACAATTCAAATATGCTTGAACACTTGGGTGATTATATGGCTAATGTTAAAGGTGAACTTAAACTTATTAGTAAACATGCTTCTATGGTTAACACTCAAGTAGAACAAGTACTTAAAGCTCAAAATGATTTGCTTAATGAATTAAATAGTAAAAATAATTATTATGCTGTTAGAGTGGCTACTAGAATTGGTAGAATGAGTCAGGAACCTTTATATCCTGAAGGCCACCCTAAGAGAATTGAGCAAGATTCTCAGAGAAATAATATAGATGCACCTAGTTCTTCCAAAAGGAAGAAAAAGAAAAATGATAGGACTTTGCATGCTTCTAGTGATCCTATTGTTGAAACACCTGAGAATCCAAATGATATTTCTATTTCTGATGCTGAAACATAATCCGATAATGAACCTGAAACTAGTGATAATGTTAATAATAATGTTGATGATGATGCTCAACCTAGTAATGATAATGATATAAAAATTGAACCTACTGTTGATCTTATAACCCACAGTCAAATAATCAACGTTATGATAAGAAAGACTTTGTTGCTAGGAAACATGGTAAAGAAAGAGAACCTTGGGTTCAGAAACCCATGCCTTTTCCCCCCAAACCATCCAAGAAAAAGGATGATGAGGAGTTTGAGCGCTTTGCTGAAATGATTAGACCTATCTTTTTGCGTATGCGATTAACTGATATGCTCAAAACCAATCCTTATGCTAAGTACATGAAAGGTATCATTACAAATAAAAGAAAGATACCGGAAGCTGAAATTTCCACCATGCTTGCTAATTATACCTTTAAGGGTGGAGTACCAAAGAAACTAGGAGACCCCGGTGTACCCACTATACCATGCTCCATTAAAAGAAATTATGTTAAAACTGCTTTATGTGATCTTGGAGCCGGTATTAGTGTTATGCCTCTCTCTTTATATCGTAGACTTGATTCGAATAAGTTGACACCTACTGAAATATCTTTGCAAATGGCTGATAAATCCACTGCTATACCTGTCAGTATTTGTGAGGATGTGCATGTTGTAGTTGCAAACGTTACTATTTTAACGGACTTTGTTATTCTTGATATTCCCGAGGACGATAGTATGTCTATTATTCTTGGAAGACCCTTTTTGAATACTGCAGGGGCTATTATTGATTGCACTAAAGGCAATGTCACTTTTCATGTTAATGGTAATGAGCATACGGTACACTTTTCGAGGAAACAACCTCAATTTCATAGTATCAACTCTATTGGAAAAATTCCATCGATTATATTTGAAGGTTTTGAATTTCCTCTTCCTACTGTCAAGAAGAAATATGATATTTTTATTATTGGGGATGTGCATATCCCCGTTGAGGTAACATAGTGTTATTCGAAATTTCTCCGGTTCCATGTTATTCAGAATGAGTTCGTTAACAAGACTTGATCAACCTTGTTAGTGGATTCCTTTTGATGATCATGAGATGGATGAAACTAGAAGGCACAACCTTCTATAACCCACTTTTACTTTCTGTTATTTATATAAAATAAAATAAAAATAAATATTTTTCTGTCTGTTATCTGATTATCCGTGTAATATAAAAATACCCCGAAAATAAAAGTTCTCCAAATGCCCTGAAATTTAAATATGATTTTTTTCTAGAATATTTGAGAATATTTGGCACTGAGAACACAGCAGGGGAGTCAACCACCTGCCCACGAGGGTGGAGGGCGCGCCCTCCTGCCTCGTGGGCCCAAAGTGGCCCTCCTCCACTTATCCTTTCGCCCACACACTCCTTCTTCCTCCCCCAAACACGAATATCCAGCTCAAACCCGAGTCCAAGCTCATTTTGCTGCCATTTTCGATCTCCTTGCTCAAAGCACCTCTCACAAAACTGCTTGGGGAGATTGTTCCTTGATATAGGCCCTAGGCACTTGTAGGAGTAGTTGCTATCAATATTATTGAGTTTGGTTTACTTTTATTTTGAAGTTACTAAAAATTTCAGAAATTTTCAGAAAATGGTGAGGAGATTGTTGAGGGGCTCATCAAGCCAAAGCTCGAAGGAAAAGACACCAAAGCCTAAATATAATTTGCCACGCACCGCGGAGATTCGGGCGTGTGAATGGCCTTCTGATGATTTCTTGAGAGCAGTCGGTATCTATGAAGATTTTCATGAATTGGCTCATAATGCAGGCCTCACCGCTTTCCTCCACGACCAATGCGATCAGTATCTCTTACTCACAAATACCTTTGCGCAAAACTTTCATTTCCATTCTAGGAACTCACCACCTACGGTGGAGTTTCATTTATATGATGAGCATAAGGAGATGTCACTTTATGATTTTTGTCGGGTTTGTCTAGTCCCTTTTGAGGGCAAGACAGAAGAACCACATCGTGATGATGTGGAGGGTTTTATTGATACTATCACTGTAGGGGAAACTAGGAAAGTTTCCGATGCACGAATCACTAGCATACATTTTCCTGTTTTACGTTACTTTGCATTATTTGCTAGTCGTTGCTTAATTGGTCGCGGAAACTGTGGAAACGTTAGTATCCCTGATACTATTATTTTTCTCCAATGTTTATACAGTGATAACACTTTTAGTATGGGCGGTATTATTGCCAAACAGTTAAGTCTGAACCGTACCAAAGGCCCCATCTTTGGAGGCATCTATGCCTCACGCCTAGCTGCACATTTATCATAGCTATTAGGCATGCTGAGAAGGAAGAAAAGGTGTTGCCCCGTGTTTATCTAGATTATAAAAGTATGGTAGCACATGATTTTATTGTTAAGAGTAGGGCAGGAGAGCTTAAATATCAATTGTTCTTTAACAAACATCATCCTGAGACTATTACCCTGCCTGCTCCTTCTTTGTTTGATTTGTCTGTAGGAGCGTACCTTGTTCTGTTAAAGGCTATTCACGCCTATCAGAACCCTGCGCCAGCTGAGGAGCCATAGCCGGAACCACAAATTGATCCTTCACGACAGTCTAGTTACCCTTGAGGTTCCGGCAGACCCTTGAGGTTCGAACACTGGGGTGCGCGCGGAGATTTCGCCTTCTACCTACCCGCACCCCTCTGCCTCGCTAAGATCTAAGCTATGGAAAGAACAACACAAGAGACACAGGGTTTATACTGGTTCGGGCCACCGTTGTGGTGTAATACCCTACTCCAGTGTGTGGTGTGGTGGATTGCCTCTTGGGCTGATGATGATGAACAATACAAGGAAGAACAGCCTCGCGAGGGTCTGTTCTTTGCTGGGGGGGATGAACTGCTAGGAGGAGTTCAGTCACCCTTCTCTCTCTGATTTCGATCCGATCCTTGATCCTCGATCTCGATATCGCACCTCCCCTCTCTGTGGGTGGCTGGTTCTATTTATAGGCAATGGCCCTGGGCCTCTTCCCAAATATTGAGCGGGAAGGGCGCCAACAATTGGCCATTTTGAAGGGAAACATCTAGTACACTTATCCTGACTAAAGTTGGTCCTCGCCTGCGCAAAGCTCTGGTGGTGACGCCGTCTTGGGATCCATGATGACCTCCGTCTTGCAGTCCTCCTGGTCTTGGTCTTGGTCTTGTTGCACCGAAATGGCAACCTTTGCCTGATGCCTCGGTACTCCGCGGCTGCGCTTGCCCCCTTTGCACCAAAGAGGAAAGGAGGACACTGCGCGGGCTGGCACCCGCCTGGCGCCCTTGGTCGTCATGGCTTGCATCACGGGCACCTCGAGAGGTACCCCACCTTGATCTCTCCGCCTCCTCGCGAGCCAGCCTGGTGAGGCCGTGCCTGAGGAAGCTCCGTGTCGTCCGCCCCGCGAGGCGTGGCCCCTCGCGAGGGTCTTGGGTCTGTGTTGATGAAGATGGGCCGTGCTGGGCCCCCCTTTGAGCCACGCCGCAGGCCGCAGGCAGGCAAGTCTGGGGACCCCCGTTCCCAAAACGCCGACAGTAGCCCCCGGGCCCAAGGCGCGCCCGGACTTGGTCGTGCAGGGAGGCGGAAGGGCAAGAGCGAAGTGCCGCGGGCCCTAACAGCCTGCGGTCTTGGGCGCCGCGTGGCAGTTGATTGGATGTGAGCGCCTTAGCAACCGTGCCAGTTGATAAAGGAGCGGCATCCGCCTAGGCTTTGCTTTTTCTGGTTGCTGCTTAGATCCCCTTTCTTGCGCCTCTCCTTCCTTCCTCTAATATTTCCAGATCCACTCCGACTGGGTGACCTAGGAAGCCATGGCGCCTCGTCAGTCCCCGGCCGTAGCTTGGTACTCGTCTGCCCTGGACTCGCCGAACGTGTCGGAGGCGAGCCTCGCCCGGTTGCACCGGATGGCGGCGGCGCGGGGCATTGACGGGGCGAAGGTGTTCAAGGCCGGCTCCGCCACCCCTGAGGGTCAAGGGAGCACCTTCTATCCGTTCTTCGTAAGCGCCATTGCTGCTGGCCTGGTGCCTTCCTTCTCCGAGTTCTTCTTCTCTATCCTCCGCCATTATAAGCTACAGGCTCTGCATCTCCACCCCAACTCTGTCCTTCTCCTGGCGATCTTCGCCTATTACTGCGAGGCTCATGTAGGGGTGCAGCCCTCAGTGGCCTTGCTGCACCACTACTTCTACCTCCATAACTCTCTCGCTCCTGCTACCACGTGCGCGAGCTTCATCGCGTACGGTGGCGCCATTGCCATTTCGAACCCCAGGAAAAGGATTGAGGGCTTCAGGAGCAAGTGGGTCTTGGCGGATGCTGGGCGCGTCCACCCTCGGCTGATCTTGCCCACAGAGCAACCCAGGAGCTCTAGCGATTGGGGTCGAGCGGGGCTCATGGACCCCCGCATGAAGCTGGTGTTGGAGAAGATGGACGCGGATCTGAGGCCGGCCAACATGGCGGCGGCGAAGCTGACCGGCGCGTCGCTGCTGAGGGGATTCCTGGAGCACCAGCTGGCTCCGCTTCGGCAGTACTCACTTCTGATGTGGAGGCCCCATTCGAGCCCCGCGGCCTTGGCCGACGGAGATCTGGCTGCGGTCCTCCAATCTCTGGTCGGGGGCGATGTGGCGAGGTTGGAGGGCGCTCCTACGCCCTTGTTCCTCCGTGACGACTGGGAGCAGGTAGTGGAGTCCATGCCCGTCTTCAACGGGGACGGGCCCGTGCCCATGGAAACTCCCAAGGAACCGGTGGACGTGCCCTCCGACAACTCCAACGAAGAGGAGGAAGGAGGGGAGCGGGAAAAAGGGCCTGACTCCGAGGCGACTGACGGAGAGTCGAGGGCTCCCCTCCCCCGGTGCAGGTCCCGCGTTCTCCGCCTCTCTCCGATAGATGACGACGAGGATGATGACGAGCAGGACGGCGGGAGCTTGCCCCTGATCCCGAAGAAGGACAGGACCGGGCTGATCTCCCGCGGGTCTGCCCCGGCCCCGAGGCGGACCGCAGACGCACCTTCCGCTTCCAAGCTTCCCGAGGTTGACCCTTCTAGCCGGCTTTCAGGCTTCAAATTTGGCCAGAGGCTGCTTGAGCTCACCGGCGACGACCCATAAGCGCTTGATTCTTGTCTTTATTTCTTGTTCTGCTTCTGAGGCTTGACGTCCGCATCTCTTGGATAGGCTGGCGCCCGCAACAAAGAAGCCGAAGGGAGCTCCTGAGGTTTCATCCGTGGCAGCGCCTCTGCCCACGAAGGAGGGTGACCGCGACGCGCGGGCTTCTCCTGCCCGGTCGTCCTCGCGAGGCCTGACTGAGCCGGCGGGGGCGAGCTCAGCCCCCATGGCCCAAGTGACTCCCGTGGTGCCTTTGCCTGCTGCCGCCACTACAGCCGTTGGGGCGCAGCAGACTCCGCCTCAGGATGTTGTGGCCGCGCTGCCGCCTTCTCCTTCTACTCCACCGACTGCTGTCTCTCCGACTCCTCCTGCCGTTCTGGATCGTGCTGCTGCTGAGCTGGACCGGCTGCGGCAGGATCTTCTTGGCGCCGACCCTCGCTTGGTGGCCGGGCGCTTGGAGCTGGCTTCAGGATGGATTTGCTCCGACGCTTCGATTCGGGCGGCGCTGGTCCAGGCCTCGACGGCTTGCGATGAGGAGCAGCAGGCTGTCCTTGAGGCAAAGGCTGCTCGTGACGCAGCCCTAGGGGAGGTGGTCGACGTCCGTGGTCGCTGCAAGGCGCTGGAGGACGAGCTGCAAGGCCTGCGGGACCAGCTCGCGAAAGAGGTGCGCCTTTGCCAAGAGCAGGAAGAAGGCGTGAAGGCTCGCGAGGCGGCCATCAAGGAGAGGGAGGTCAAGCTCAGGAAGCGCCGTGACCGCCTAGGCGCGCTGGAGCAGGAGTTGGGGCATGAGGAAGGCCGAGCTGGACGACAAGGCCCTGGTTCTTGTCGAGGACCGCGTGGCCTTCACGGAGATGGAGGCGAAGGCTCGCTCCTCGCTGAGGACGCTTTACGACAGCGGCCTGGAGAGCCCGCTGGCTGGCGCCGAGGACGGCCCTGCCATGCTGCTTCCCTTCCTGGTTCGTGCTCTTGAAGATGTCGCCCTTGGCCTTGGCCCCACGGCCGAGGCCGAGGCGCGTGTCCTGTCTTCTGCGGCGCTGACGCGGGTCCTCACCCACATCTACCTTCGTGATCCCGGTGTCGACCTCGACAGCCTGCTGGGGCCAGTAAGCGGCGAGCGTTCCACTGCCACTGCCGAGGCGGTGAAGGGTTGCGGGGAGGCTCTGCTGGGGACGTTCCGGGCCTTCAGCACCAAGCCGAAGCAAGGCGCTGCCGACCCCACTACTCCATGAGGCGAACCCACTCCGCGCTGCTCCACCGCCGACAAGTGACTCCGTTGTGGCTCCTGTCCTGCCTTTAATTCCTGCACATGTATCATGCCTCGGGGAGGCGTTTAAACTTGCGTTTGGCATTGAGATAATAGTGTGGACTGTAACATTTGCTTTTGAATTCCTTGAGATTTATGCTTTTCCTTCCTATTTGCTTATGTTCTACGCCGGCAGAGCCCGACCCCGTGCATACCTCGGCCGCCGTTAGCCCCGACCGGAAACCAGGACGGGACCAAGGAGTGAGGGGCTACGTGACAAGTTAGGCTCCTGAGTCGCGATGCTCAGGAGTCCCCCTTGGTGCACGGATCAGCAAGTAGGGAGGTATGATGTGGGTGGATCTACCGTTCTACGTCTGCAGAGCCCGGCCGCGCGCATACCTCAACCGCCGTTAGCCTTTCAGAACTAAGGAGTGAGGGGCTACGTGACCAGTTAGGCTCCTGAGTCGCGATGCTCAGGAGTCCCCCTTGGCGCACGAACAACAAGTAGGGAGGTATGATGTGGGTGGATCTACCGTTCTACGTGTGCAGAGCCCGGCCGCGCGCATACCTCAACCGCCGTTAGCCTTTCGGAACTAAGGAGTGAGGGGCTACATGACCAGTTAGGCTCCTGAGTCGCGATGCTCAGGAGTCCCCCTTGACGCTCAAATGACCTTCATACCTTGGCTCTGCTCGGGACAGACGCGCGACGATCCAGGCACGGGGGGGCTTGGCTGGGCGGTGTGCGTCTGGGCATGACTCAGGCGCAGCCCCCGTGCCCAGCCCCCTCGCGCGGCACTCCTGAGGGGAGGCGTTACAATGAGGCTAGACACTAAGCTCTGGGCTCCCTGAGGTTGATGCGGCCCGGGGGCCACCCTCCGTTGTTTATCACCAGCGCGGAGCATAGCGCTTCCTATGTGTACGGGCATAGCCGCTCCTCGGCAGTGTCGTCAACCAGCATGGAGCATGGTGCTTCCACTGGTACGTGGGAGGGGGCCCCCCTCCGGGAGGAGCCCCCGGGGCGTGTATAGCCCCGCCCTGACACGTGGCTGGCACGGTAGGGCCTGTCGAGGTGTATCTGGACACCCGTGAGCCAGCGCGGGACTCACGGGGCCCTACCTCTAGGCAGGTTGCGCCTGGCACTGGGCCTTATCTTGTGATGTGTCCCTGCAAATTTGGTTAGATGCCGGAACTCTACGTCCTCGGGTTTCGGCCCTCGAGCTGGTCTCAGCCGTCACTGGTATGCCAGGTCGCGATGCCGTGGACAAGGCCAGAGGGTGAGGGTTGGAGAGCCAGTAAGAGCCCTGATTCGCGATGCTCAGGTACCCCCCCCTTTAACATGCAAGTGGTCGGCATGGAGAAGAAGAGGTGCCGTGGACCGGCATCAAATAATCAAGCATGGTGGGTCAAATGCATAACCGGAAATAAACGCAAAAGGGATACATGCCGCTGGGTCTGGCCCGAGCGACTTGGGGATGATGCAGCTCGAGGGGCGCCCCCAACCAAGTAAGCTAACAACATGAAATAAAAGGGATACATGCCGCAGGGACGGACCCACGCGGCCTGGGAATAATGCAGCCCTGGGGGGCGCTCCCAGCTGGAAATAAAACTTGAAAGATGTCACCTGGTGATGTTGAGGACGAAGGACTATTGGTTTAGCAGACTCGGTGTGCTGCGGAAGCCGATCCTCATGAGCCCCCGGGCCTAGGGGCCTCGGGAGGCTCCGGAGGCGCTGGTGGCTCCTCGCGGACCATCTCCATCTCCGCCAGGGCTGCGGAGCGCCTGGCCTCTTATTCCTCCATGATGCCCCTCATGAGGCACTGGTACGTGGCAGCCGCGTTCGGCAAGCCGTAACACATGCGAACGTAGCTGTGGGGTGGACCTCCGTAGCGCCCCACTCGCGAGGGCCAGAGGCGCTCCAGAGAGGCGACTCGATTGAGCCCTGGTATGTCGATGCAGACGCGCAGCCCACCATCCTCGCCTGGATGGGGAGCCACTGCTGGTAGGCGGCGGCCGCCTTTCATGACTCTTGACTCCTGTAGCTCCTGAATGGCCTTGCTGACGAACTCCTGAGGGTCTGGCTCTCCTTGACTTACTCCTTCTTGAGGGAAACATGCTTCGAAGCACGCCTCCATGTGGTGCCCAAGCGCCTCCCTCGTGACCCTAGCCAGGTCGGTGGCCCTCCAGGGGAGAGCCCCCGAGCCCTGCCTGAGGAGGGCGCCGGGCGCACTTTCCTATGCGATGGAAGGAGGTTCCCCCTGGGCAGGCACGGGCCCAGAGGGGCCTGCCTCCTGAGGGGCCGGGCCGGACGATGTCTTCTTCTTCTTGGGGGCGGTCTCGGGAAGCCTCCTGCTTTCGCGATCCGGGTCTTCTAGTGACGCGGCCTGAAAGGCTCGCTCCAGGGAACACATCGCGTCCTTCTCTTCACAGGGCACCGTGATAACTCCGCCACTTCCTGGCATCTTGAGGACGTTGTAGCCGTGGTGAGTTACGGCCATGAACTTGGCCAGCGCTGGGTACCCAAGGATGGCGTTGTACGGCAGGCGAATGTGAGCGACGTCGAAGTCGATGAGCTCGGTGCAGTAGTTGTCGCGTGCCCCGAAGGTGACAGGGAGGCGGACCTGCCCAATCGGGACCGTGGAGCGGTCGGTGACTCCGAAGAAAGGCTTGGTTGGCTGAAGCTGGCTGTAGGGCACTTGGAGATTGTTGAATGTTTCCACGGACAAGACGTTGAGCCCTGCCCCGCCATCGATGAGGGTCCTGGTGACCACCACATTGCTGATGATTGGGGAACAAAGCATCGGGAGGACTTCGGCTGTAGCCGCACACTTGAGCTGATCTGCTGAGCTGAACGTGATGGCGCATGCCGACCACCTGAGAGGGCGCGTGGCTTCGAGCTTGGGCAGGACTGCATTCACTTCGTGGGCGAACTGCTTGAAGATGTGTTGAGAGGCTGGGCCTTGAGCCCCGCCCAGGATGTAGGCGATCGCGCGAGGCTCCTGGAAGCCCCCAGCCCCCTCGTCCTGGTGGCGGTCCTCGTTTCTCCTTGGCTGCGGAGGCAGCGGAGGGAGGCCTGCGTTGCCTTGAGGGTGATCCTCGCGAGGCTGATCCCTCCAGTCTCCCTCACGAGGCAGATCTTGCCAGCGATCCTCACGAGGTTGATCGCGCCACCCTTGGCCCGGGCCACGGTCTTCCCAGCGTCCTGCGTTCCTTCCTCCTCCTCGACCGTAGCCCCGGTCACCGCGGTCGGGGCGACAGCCGATCCTTCCTTCTCGCACGGCTCGGAGCTCTTGACATTCGTTGGTGTTGTGGGTGTGGAGGTCGTGGTACACACAGTATCGACTGCCCTTGGAAGGTTCGGGCTGATCTCTGCCCCGCTTGGTGTCTGGTTCTGCCGCGAGCACGGCAGCCCCCTTGCGCTTCACATCCTTGGCCTTGGGCTTCTTCTCTTCTGGGTCTGCGGCAGGCAGCTCGAGGAGGGAGAGACGCCCTTCCTCAGCCCTGGCGCACTTGGTTGCCAAGTTGAACAGGTCCAAGGAAGTGCACAGGTCTTCATGCATCGCCAGCTCCTCCTTCATCTTGACATCACGCACGCCGTCAGAGAAGGCTGAGATGATGGCCTCCTCAGTCACCTTGGGAATCTTGAGGCGTGCGTTGCTGAAGCGCCGGATGTACTTCTGCAGGGTCTCCCCGGGTTGTTGCTTGATGCGGCACATGTCGCTCACGGCGGGTGGCCGGTCGCGAGTACCTTGGAAGTTGGCGATGAAGCGGGTGCGCATCTCGTCCCAGGAGGAGATCGTGCCTGGAGCCAGGTTCAGGAGCCAGGTGCGGGCCCTGTCCTTGAGTGCCATGGGAAACCAGTTCGCCATGACCTTCTCGTCTCCGTTGGCAGCTTCGATGCCCAGCTCATAGAGCTGGAGGAACTCCGCAGGGTCGATCGTGCCGTCGTAAATAGGAGGCAGGTCTGGCTTGAACTTGCCGGGCCACGCGACGCTGTGTAGCTCGGTGGTGAAGGCACGGCAGCCTGCTATGGCCACGGGAGGCCTCAGGTGGTGGAGAGCTTGGTCTTGCATGTCCCCATGCGCTGCAGCTGGGAGCAGCGCAGGGTCTTGGCGTGCGGGAGCAGGAGCATGGTCGCGGCGTGCTGGAGCAGGGAGCGCCCGGGCAGCTTCTTGCGGGTGAGGGACTTCTTGGCAGCTCTGATCTTGCCGCGCTGGCACCTGACGGAGCGGGTTCCGCCCAGGGGCCACACGCCTTGGAGCCATGGCGCCTTCTTGAGGAGGAGGAGGCCGGGGCGCCGCCGAAGCTTCGTCGCCCGTGCGGGGCAGGGTGCGGTGCAGCGGAACAGACGACGCAGGAGAGCCCCTTGCGGCGCGGATGAGCTCGGCGACGCGGTTGAGCCATTCTTCGTAGATGTCGTCGACGGGACGGTAGCGCAGGAGCTCGTTTGCCGCGATGAGCGCAGCTCGAGCCTCCATGGGTGTGCGGAGCGCGCGGGACGAAGAACCAGCTGGTGCGGCCGTCTTGCCGCACAGACGGATGCTGAGATGATGCTTGCTGCTCGTCCCCCACCGGGCCGGTGGCGGCGTTGACGACAGGTGACGGGGAACGGCGAGGACGCCCGCCGACAGGAGCCGTCTGGGCGACGCGGGAAGCGAGAGCGGCCCGGCGCTCGGCGCGGGCCCGACGAGCGCCAGACATGGGCACGTTGGTCGGAGGAGAACGGGGTGGTGGGAGACGAATTCCGGCGCACCCCTACCTAGCGCGCCAAATGTCAGATTTTTGGTTCCGGCAGACCCTTGAGGTTCGAACACTGGGGTGCGCGCGGAGATTTCGCCTTCTACCTACCTGCACCCCTCCGCCTCGCTAAGATCTAAGCTATGGAAAGAACAACACAAGAGGCACGGGGTTTATACTGGTTCGGGCCACCATTGTGGTGTAATACCCTACTCCAGTGTGTGGTGTGGTGGATTGCCTCTTGGGCTAATGATGATGAACAATACAAGGAAGAACAGCCTCGCGAGGGTCTGTTCTTTGCTGGGGGGATGAACTGCTAGGAGGAGTTCAGTCACCCTTCTCTCTCTGATTTCGATCCGATCCTTGATCCTCGATCTCGATCTCCCACCTCTCCTCTCTGTGGGTGGCTGGTCCTTTTATAGGCAATGGCCCTGGGCCTCTTCCCAAATATTGAGCGGGAAGGGCGCTAATAATTGGCCATTTTGAAGGGGAACATCTGGTACACTTATCCTGACTAAAGTTGGTCCTCGCCTGCGCAAAGCTCTGGTGGTGACGCCGTCTTGGGCTCCACGATGACCTCCATCTTGCAGTCCTCCTAGTCTTGGTCTTGTTGCACCGAAATGGCAACCTTTGCCTAATGCCTCGGTACTCCGTGGCTGCGCTTGCCCCCTTTGCACCAAAGAGGAAAGGAGGACACTGCGCGGGCTGGCGCCCGCCTGGCGCCTTTGGTCGCCATGGCTTGCGTCACGAGCACCTCGAGAGGTACCCCACCTTGATCTCTCCGCCTACTCGCGAGCCAGCCTAGTGAGGCCGTGCCTGAGGAAGCTCCGTGCCGTCTGCCCCGCGAGGCTTGGCCCCTCGCGAGGGTCTTGGGTCTGTGTTGATGAAGATGGGCCGTGCTGGGCCCCCCTTTGAGCCACGCCGCAAGCCGCAGGCAGGCAAGTCTGGGGACCCCCGTTCCCAGAACACCGACAGGATCCGGAGATGATTGCCAGCTAGTGGCAATCAGAGCCTTCTTCTTCCTCATCACAGTACGACCCCAACTACTATTATGGATATCCGCCAGGCCAACCGTGGCAATAGACCAACTTAGGCCGAAGTCCTAAGCTTTGGGGAGTACGTATTTCCCACCGACATTACATTTATGTTCACACATTCATTGCTAGATGTCGGTGCTCATACTTTTTCATTGTATCATCCATGCTAGGTTATTTTCCTTTTTATGCTTTGTTTTTGTGTGTTTAATACACCTTTAGAAAGACCAAAAAATTAGTTGTATTTTTCAGCTAGTTTTAATTTCCATGTTGGTAGTAGTAACTAAAAAGAAAACCCAAAAATATTTCCTGTTCGTCTTTTGCTTGTTGGGAGCTTTCCCGTGTAAATAGTTTTATTTCTTTTCTTTTCTTTGGGGGTCGATAGGAGAAGACCATGATTAAATTGTTGAAGTGGCTCTTATATGTATTATTGTTGATCTAACAAAAGAGCCTATATTGCCTTGTCTTCTCCTATTTATTGAATGCTTGCAGATTCCAGCTTAGTCCAATGCACGTGCACTATTATTATTATTCACACTATTCGGTTGTGCAAGTGAAAGGCAATTATGATGATTTATGATGGACTGGCTGAGATGAGAAAAGCAGGTATGAACTCGACCTCTTTTGTTTTTGTAAATATGATTAGTTCATCGTTCCTGATTCGGCCTATTATGAATAAACATGTTTGCAATGACAACTAGAGATCATAGTTTCTTGTGCCATGCTTGATTAGCTATGAGTTATAATGGTTTACCTTGCGTGCCAACATGCTATTGAGATTGTTATGATGTGGTATGATAGGGTGATATCCTCCTCTGAATGATTTATGTGACTTGACTTGGCACATGTTCACGCATGTAGTTGAAACAAAATCAACATAGCCTTCACGATATTTATGTTCATGGTGAATTATATCCTACTCATGCTTGCATTCGGTGTTAATTAATTTTAATGCATGTTCATGACTGTTGTCGCTCTCTAGCTGGCCGCTTCCCAGTCTTTTGCTAGCCTTCACCTGTACTAAGCGGGAATACTGCTTGTGCATCCAATCCGTTAAACCCCAAAGTTATTCCACATGAGTCCACTATACCTACCTATATACGGTATCTACCTGCCGTTCCAAGTAAATTTGTATGTGCCAACCTCTAAACCTTCAATTAAATATCCTGTTTTGTATTCTCGAATAGCTCATGTACCAACTAGGGTTGTCTGTATCTTCCATGTTAGGCGGGTTATTCTCAAGAGGAGTGGACTCCGCTCCTCACTTACGAGATAAATGGCTGGTCACCGGGATGCCCAGTCCCATGCTTTATGCAAACTAAATCAAAATAATTGCAAACAAAACTCCCCCTGGGACTCTTGTTAGTTGGAGGCACTCGTTGTTTCGAGCAAGCCATGGATTGATGCTTGTTGGTGGAAGGGGGAGTATAAACTTTACCATTCTATTTGGGAACCGCCTATAATGTGTGTAGCATGGAAGATATCGCCATGTCTTGGTTGTTATGTTGACAATGAAAGTGTACCGGTCAAAATATTATTCACCTCTGTTTCAAAACCGAGCTCTGGCACCTCTACAAATCTCTACTTCCCTCTGCGAAGGGCATATCTATTTACTTTTATGCTGAGTCATCATCCTCTTATTAAAAAGCACCAGTTGGAGAGCACCACTGTCATTTGCATTCATCATTGTTAGTTTACATTGAGTATGACTTGACTGGATCTCTTTTACCATGAATTACAATGTCTATTCAGTCCTTGGTCTTTGAAGGTGCTCTACATTTATGTTTTGCGATCTCAGAAAGGGCTAGCGAGATACCATCTTGTTATATCATATTATGATTGTTTTGAGAAAGTGTTGTCATCCGAGATTTATTATTATGACTCACTAGTTGATTATGCTATTGATATGAGTAAACTTGAGACCTATGCGTTATTGCAAATGTGGTTAGTTATAGTCTTTGTTGAAAACTTGAATGCTGGCTTTACATATTTACAACAACTAGAGCAAACAGAGTTTGTAAAAGTTTTTCTTTATCACTTTCATTTTGTCAACTGAATTGCTTGAGGACAAGAAAAGGTTTATGCTTGGGGGAGTTGATACGTCTCCAACGTATCTACTTTTCCAAACACTTTTGCCCTAGTTTTGGACTCTAACTCTCATGATTTGAATGGAACTAACCCGAACTGACGCTATTTTCAGCAGAATTACCATGGTGTTATTTATGTGCAGGAGCAAACGTTCTCGGAATGACCTGAAACTTCACGGAGCTACTTTTCACAAAATAAGAAAAATACCTGCAAAAGATGGAGGCCAGGGGGCCCACCACCTTGCCACGAGGGTGGGGGCGCCTTCCCTCCTATGGCGCGCCCCCTACCTCGTGGGCCCCCTATTGCGTCTTCGACTCCAACTCCACCTCCATATATTGCCTTTCGATGAGAAAAAAAATCAAGGAGAAGAAATCATTGCGTTTTACGATATGGAGCCGCCGCCAAGCCCTAAAACCTCTCGGGAGGGTTGATCTGGAGTCCGTTCGGGGCTCCGGAGAGGGGAATCTGTCGCCATCGTCATCATCAACCATCCTCCATCACCAATTTCATGATGCTCACCGCCGTGCGTGAGTAATTCCATCGTAGGCTTGCTGGACGGTGATGGGTTGGATGGGATCTATCATGTAATCGAGTTAGTTTTGTTAGGGTTTGATCCCTAGTGTGCACTATGTTCTGAGATTGATGTTGCTATGACTTTGCTATGCTTAATGCTTGTCACTAGGGCCCGAGTGCCATGATTTCAAATCTGAACATATTATGTTTTCATCAATATATGAGTGTTCTTGATCCTATCTTGCAAGTCTATAGTCACCTATTATGTGTTATGATCCTTAACCCCGAAGTGACAATAATCGGGATACTTACCGGTGATGCTTTGTTCCGGTCCTCTATTAAAAGGAGGCCTTAGTATCCCTTAGTTTCCGTAAGGACCCCGCTGCCATGGGAGGGTAGGACAAAAGATGTCATGCAAGTTCTTTTCCATAAGCACATATGACTATATTCGGAATACATGCCTACATTACTTCAATGAACTCGAGCTAGTTTTGTGTCACCCTAGGTTATGACTGTTACATGATGAACCGCATCCAACATAATTCTCTATCACTGATCCATTGCCTACGAGCTTTCCATATATTGTTCTTCGCTTATTTACTTTCCCGTTGCTATTGCTATCATCACTACAAATACCAAAAACATTACTTTTACTACTATTACCTTTTGCTACCATTACCACTACTATCATATTACTTTGCTACTAAACACTTTGCTGCAGATATTAAGATTCCAGGTGTCATTGAATTGACAACTCAGCTGCTAATACTTGAGAATATTCTTTGGCTCCCCTTCTGTCGAATCAATAAATTTGGGTTGAATACTTTACCCTCGAAAACTGTTGCGATCCCCTATACTTGTGGGTTATCAGCATATAGCATCTAAGGTATGGGGGCACATGATATTCTCTCGGGGAGGAGGGGTGGGGGGTGCACAACCAATCGGTGGTTGGGAGGGTGGGGACAAATATAATCTAAACAACCCTAAACAGAGCTCCACAGTTTTATCTAAGGTCGAGGGGTTGACCTCCGACAATCATAGCTCCGCCTAAACACAACATTTGCATGTACTGTAGTACTAGACTTAATATTCATGTTTCAGTTTCATGCTCATTTTAAATATTGAGCTGAGGACCATGGATGTCTTACATTTTACTCCCTTCGTTCCTAAATATTAGTCTTTTTAGAGGCTTCAAATGGACTGGCACATACGGATGTATATAGACATATTTTAGAGTCTAGATTCACTAATTTTGCTCCGTATGTAGTCACTTGTTGAACTCTCTAAAAGACTAATATTTAGGAATAGAAGGAGTATTTTTGAATTCGTGTCATACATGCATGTTTTGGAAAAATAGATGCACTATACTTATTGGATTGTTGTTGTGTTCGTGCGTGTGTGTGTCTCTCTCTCTCTCTCTCTGTGTGGTCATACGCTTGATACATACAAAGTTTTCTCACCTCCATATTGTTTATCTTTTAAATTTGAATTTGCATTGGAAAACTTACTAGGGATACCATGAAATGTGAAATCCACGTTGAGATCACTATATCACAAACTGACTCTAATTCAACTACTCATCATAAATCAATTACCACGTTGAGATTAGTATTTGCAAGGAAAATATGGGTATTGTAATACACATAGATTCATTCAGCAATTTAAAAGGTTCCTTTCGTATTCTTGAATGGTAGGACCCAACGGCGTACCAGCCAGACCTTGGCTCGTGTTGATCCTATAAAAAACCAGGCTCGTGTCCTTCAGTGGCGTGCGTGGTTCGCACATTAGGCAACCCCAACCAGTCGAGCCTCAGCGTTTCAAGTCGATATATCTGGCGGCCCGAATTCCAGCCCTAGGAAATTCCCCTCATGTCCCCGGTCCATAATGACTACCGATGAACAACGGAGGGATGCTTTAGTAACTAGACAATGTTACCTACCGTGCCGAGCATGGTTCAATTCTCTCGGTCGCCGCTCGTCAAGGTCACCCGTCAACTGCATTGCCTAGTACTACTACTACTACACCAGGATGAGCACATAATTGAGCCCGTTTGTTCGTGCCTAGTACTTGAGTTAATATATCAGGCAATGCACTGGTACGGAGGGATTATCCTTTTACTCTGCATATATAACTTGTCTAAAGTCTAACTAAGCAAAATGTTTGACCAAATCCTTTCTTAAGAAATACAACAGGACAGATGTACGGCTTGAAAATTTATTGCATGATGCAGGTTATGATATTGTTTCGAATCCTGGATCTTAAATTTCAGAAAATCCAAAAGTGAGCATAAATTCTTGAAACTAAGCATGGTCACATGATATGGCACAAATATTACTTCGTAAGTTTTTTCTTCAATTTGAGACAAGCTGCTTATGACAAGTTGCACAAATGAAGAGTCAAGGTATTTTGGAACAAAGACCTGTCACGTTAAGGCAAACGCTTTCACTATTGAAACCGTGGGCATTTACGTGCCGCCACGAGTCCCCGCTTCTCATTGGCAGGTGCCGCCCGAGCAAGCGTGTGAGTCGATGGGAGGTGTGCGAGCAGACCGCTGCGCCAGCTGTCAGGGAGGCGTGCGAGCAGACCGCTGTGCAGGCTCACCGGGAGGCGAGCCCTTTGACCAGGCTCTGCCGCCCATCGTCGTCCCAACTGCTCCCACTTTTAATATCACTGGCGCGGCAGTTTAAAATCAACCCCGCACTACCCGATATCGCTACAATCCTTTCTCTTCCTCTCTGATTCTCCTATCGTCTACCTCCAACTACCCTGACCTAAACGTACGCCATGCCGCATCACGATGGTCTGCCCTTAGTGTTCCAGTTTCCTGAGGAAGACACCCAGCCAGAGTCTCAAGAACATAAGGCGCTTTGGGACGAACTTGAACTGGCCTTGCGGGAAGACGCCGTGCCTGTCCCCGCTCCCGTTCCGACTCCCCTCGCCCCGACTGCGCCAACGCCCATCCCCGTGACATTGATGGGCTGGGAGCCGCACATTGTCGCCGAGTTTGATCCCGCGGGGTTCCACGAGGTCCCCGCCGACTTTCACACGCCCGTGCACCTGCCAGCGCACGCGCCTGCGCATGCACTGACGCGCACGCCCGTGCTGGTGCCCGTGCACTAACGCGCACGCCCGTGCCGGTGCCCGTGCACCTGCCAGCGCATGCGCCTGTGCGTGCACTGACGTGCACGCCCGTGGCGGTGCCCATGCACACAAATGTCTTGGCTGCGCCATTGACAGCGCCTGTCCCCGCGCGGGTGCTAGTGCCCCCCTCAGCAGCATGGATGGACCCCGTTGACCGCTTCCTTGCACCAACGCCAGTCGCCTCCTCCCGCCAGTTGACTCACTCCGAAGTCCAGAACATTTTGGCCTTCCTTAAAGCTAGGCCAACATCCAGGAGTACGCAAACAACGGTGCAAGACGCCGCCGTCGCTGTCGGTCAGTGGCCCGACGACACACAGAGCACGTCAGAGGAGCCGCTTCCCACCACGAGCCGCCGCCGCCGCCGCGTAATCTAAATTTTCCATGAAAAACGTTCGGATTGCCATGCTTAAAATCTGAACATTTATCATTTCCGTTTATTTTATATCGATCGTCGTATAATTTAAAGTCGGAGTCAGACTGAACAAAATGTATGGTTTGATTGATTGAATGTTCTGCTAGAGCCGTATCAAATTAAATATAAAACGTCATCAAGCCACATGTATTCCTTGTCATCCAACGACCTAGACTGCTTCAATGTCGAGCGCTCAACACGTTTAGCGTGCAGTTAATTTCATGCCAAAATAGTGCTAATCACATGACAACACGCAAATAATATCCTAGTAGTTAATATCCGCATGCACTTAATATACTTCCAAATTAATGTGCATTGCACGTACACACTGACTAGTGCTGCTAGTACGTGAAACTGGTGTCGTGACTTGTGAACGCGTCCAGATATGGTCAACGGCAACATCGCCCGCGAGTTCTTCCTGTTTGCCCATGCGTCTAAACGCAGAAGGGGAGGAGAGAGAGAGCACACATGGAACCCACCAGTAAGTGAAGGCGAATAGTACTAAAAATAATATTACATGTTATCCATTAATTGGGCTGTGGTAATATAAAAACATTATGTGAACAAAGGGGGTACAACAAACAGTGTTATTCTACGTACGTTGCCTATTGACGTGCGGTTTGAAGGCCCGGTTGCATGTTCGGTCCTCGTCCTTTATTTTTTAATTTGTATATGGGTCCAAATTTGTTTCATGACACGTGGGCCCCTCGGTGTGTAGTTTGTAGCACTTTAATTTGTGGGTCGAAATTTGTTCCATTCCAAGTGGACTATCGTGTGTAGTTTTGTAGCTTATTTATAATAATTAAAGAGAACAACATAGTTTTTTCAATAATACCATGGTGCGACGTTGAGGGCGAGAAAGGACGTGCGAGAGAGCGATGACTGAGCCAGGCGGAAATCAACTAGGGGAGTTGTTTGGGTTGCACTGGTGTTTGGAGTAGTTGTGGGCCGAATGCTACGAAAATATAATCTAAACCGACCAGAATAAATGCCTACACAAATTAATCCAGGGTTGGAGTGCCCCTCTCAATGTAAATAGCTCCGGCTTTGCGAGGGATGGAGAGGTAGTAGCTTCAATGTGTGGAAGATACAGTGTGAGAAAGCGAGGTCAATCGAGAGACATATAGATAGAGAGACAAAGTGTGGTCCAACATTCATTGAACAAATATATATGCTCTGGAGAGATATTGTCCAATTGAGCTTTTTGGCAAGGGTGAGGGCTGTAAGGTAGAGCTTGAGAGATGATTCAGTCACAGACGTGTAGATATATTTTGTGCGTGGGAGGAAGCAAGGTCAACTGATCACATAGGGTCGCCGTGCGATCGAAAGAGTGAGACGGGTTGGAGAGAGTGACCTAGATAGATGATGTGCGTGAGAGAGTATACAATGTGAATAGGTCGAATTGGGCTCAAACATGGTGATATATCGTTTTTGTCCAAGAAAGAGCGAGGTCAATCGAGACATACAGAGAGAGAGAGAGAGATAGAGAGAGAGAGAGAGAGAGAGAGAGATTGAGTGAGCGTGGCCCACCATGAGGTCGAAAGAGTGGCGGCAGCTTGGATGGACTGACCTAGATAGACAATCTGCGTGAGAGAGTATAGAGTGTATCGATTGAGGCCCGAACAGGGAGATTTTATCATTTGTGTGTGAAAGAAAACGAGGTTAAACGAGACTCAGATAAAGAGAGTGAGATTGAGCGAGTGTGGCCCGCCGTGCGGAAGAAAGAGTGAGACGGTCTCGAGGGAGTGACCTAGATATACAACGTGCGTGCGTGTGCACGAGAGGTTGGGGGGCTAGATAGGCAATGCATGTATTTAGCGCGAGAGGGTGAGAGGGAGAGGGGGAGAGAGAGAGAGCTCGGCATGGGGTGCAATGGCGGGTGTGTGAGGTAAATACATTTGGTAACAGAGTGGAAAAAGGGGTTGTGTAGTTGAGAGAATTAGAGATCGAAACATGGGGGGGGGCTAAAAACAACATTTGAATGTACATAGTACGAGACTTAATATCAATGTTTCAATTCGGTGTACATTGTAAGATTTGAACCGAGGACTAGGCATACGGGTAATTATTTCGAATCCGTGCCATACTAAGTTTCAAAAGGTTGACATTGACTCAGTTTGTTGTGCTATTTTGTAGGTCATATGTTTGAATCCATCCAAAAGTTTTCTCACTACCATGGTGTTCATCATATGCATAGGAATTTGTATTAAAAAAGTAGCGTGGATACACTGAAAAGTGAAATCCACGTTAGAATTGGAGATCGCTACGTGACACACACTCTAATTCAAATAACTAACTACGTGACACACACTCTAATTAAAATAACTAATTATGTGACACACACTCTAATCGGCATTAGCGTGGGTACCGTTTCGAGTTTTTTTTCAAATAATTCCTCATTAATTAATTTATAGTACTCCCTCTGTTCACTTTTATAAGACCTTGAAGACATTTCAGACAATGTGCAAAACAGTTCATTTTAAGTTGTCTGAAACGACTTACAAAAGTGAACGGATGGAGTATCTCGTTTCGAATGACTAATTATTGCAAGGAAAACACGGGCATGGTAATACATACAGATTCATTTGCAAATGAAAGAATATTCGTTTGCATTCTCAAATGTAGGCGCACCAGGCAGACCAGGGTTGTGTCGGGGTGGACGCTGCTTCGGTGACTTAAAGGCAACTGCCTTTGGGTCACTGACATGTGGGCCAGCCACCTGTTGGGCGCACATGTCATGGACACAAAGGCAGGTGCCTTAAGGCACCGAAGCATAGTCCTGTCGGGGTGGTCGTGTGTGTCAGACGGACGCGTAGCACCCAGCCCCCCTCCCCCGAAAAAATGGATGATGACAATATAAGTTCGCGCTTCCACATTTCGGATTGAAATATCTGGCGGCCCCAATTCCAGCCCTGCAAAATCTCTCTTCTCCATAGTCCCCTTCCACGCCCAGATTTTGCTCAAATCCCTAATTCGCCGCCAACCCTCGAATCGCCCCTCATCTCATCTCTTTCCCCACCGTTTCCCACCTCTGTGCCGGACGACAACGACGAAGACGACGGTCGCGCTTCACCACCGCACCGGAGCTACCTCATCTATGCCCTTGTCCACCGCACCGGGCGGTCCACCGACAACGTCGTCCGCCGCAACCGACGTGCCTCATAGACACCGAGTTCCACCGCATCAGGTGCGCTTCACCGGCGCCGTCTCCCAGCTCACCGGGGCTACTTCACCGAGCACATCGTCACACCTCCGTCCCTCGAGGCCGTTGGGGCTTCACCAACGGTCTCGTCCACCGCATCGTAGCGCTCCGCTCCCACTCAAGATCTGCATCCGTCCACGGCCAGCCAACGCTAGCGCATCACCCTCAATGACTCTGAAGTGACCCGCACTCTAGCTAGGCAAGCATGCCCAAACGCCGGCCCGAACTAGGTATCCACACATCACTCCCTTGTGCACAATTCCGATGATGTTTGGATATCCTTTCACTGCTCTCTTAGCTTACACGCCTATGCAACTCTGACTTTAACTCTTATTTCTTCTGGAGATATCATCTGAAACAAGCAAATCCATTTTTTAGCGAAGCATGACGGCGCTACGGGATCCGGTACACATCCTGCACACCCGTATAACCTTGTAAGTATCTGTCCTCCTGTACAACATCAAGGTCGATTCCTCTTATTTGATCAACCATTCGCCGTGTAAAAAATGCAAAGGGGGATGCAAGGAGCACAAGGCCTGCACATCCAAGCAAGTGGTAACATGGACTTGTACATGGAACATCCCAAGCGCAAGCAGAGCTGCAGTGAGCCTGTACAACGAGCTAGCGTAAGTCCCTGCATTTCATTTAATTCGTACTGGCATTCGTGTATGATTTGTGTACAGTGCTGATCCACAAATTCAAGTTACCAAGGGCGAACATTTAACTTAAAAAATACGAAGGCACTTGCACTCCGGAAATCAACATAACTTGAGAAATGTGAAGCTACATGCACTTTGAAAACCAGCTAATGATCCAAAGTAGTTCAGATTATAAACACTAAATGATGCAAGCACCAAAAAACACAAAATGCAACATGGTGTACAAGGACTACAAACATGGTCTGTACCTGCTTGAATTATTCGTTCTCTGGCTAAAAATATCGATGTGTAATTGCACGTATAACCAGTGCGCAAATTGCTTATCAATATATCTATCATGCACAAGTATGCCAATAGTTTCAAACAACAGATTAGGAAAATATATATGCTATGTTGTCATGATACGGGGACTTTCTGGTAGATGGCCTCGACGTTTCCTCAAGCTATGAAAATGCACTATAATTTGCTTGTCATCAATGCCTGCAAATCTCTGTCTCTCTCAACATAGTAGATCATCATAAGACACTAAATCCTTCAATGAGCTTGCAAAATGCTTGCATTAGATCCCTAATTAGACACTATATGTTCATCACCAGGAGCATGTAAAATGTTTGCATCAAATCCTTCATTAGCAGTCTGTTCATTAGACACTTCAGGCTCAAGAACAACATGAGCTTGTATGTTTGCACCAGAAACTTGATTAGATACATCAGATTCAATCAGTTCAGTATTGATTGAGGGAGTTATAAAATAAGTAGAAATTGGTTTCATTTTCTCATACATTCCCTACATACAAGCAGTTTTACAACACCGTCAGGTTTAACTATTGGCCAAAAATTGAAGAGTTGAATTAGATATAATCAGGGATGTGACGTACCTGCTCGTTGCGCATGCTACTCTTGCAAGCTGCGACTGTATGTTTGCGCAAGCTCGATGCCATACCCGTGCTGCCGCCGCTGCCTCCCACGCAGGCTACACCCAGGGTTGGATCTTCATCTTCTTGTCCTTCCGTTCGCTTGAAGCCCGGCGACCGCCCTCCAATGAGGGAACAAGGAAGTGCCGTGTCGGTCTGTCCAGCGGCGGCTAGGTTAGGAGCGAACCAGATTGGAGGCTGGAGCAAATGAATTGGGATTTTTCCTACTGTCGATCGATATGGGAGGCACTCGTTTGGGCCACGAGCCTGCTATAGGGCCTGCCTTGCACTTATGTTATTGGCCCATCCAAATTGAAACATTTTTCTTCATTTTTTACATTGCCTGCTCATGCGTTGGGACGAACAAAACTAGCATGGGCCAACCTGGACAACTCAAACTAGGTGCACACTTTCCAGCCACCTGAGGCGGCCACCCATACCAGCCCCTATGGTGGCATCGCCCCTTTTTGCGTGTATGATTGGATAGTGAAAAATATTCCAGTGGTGCTTTTGATTTACCCACAGAATGGTTGAATTGCTTGTTTCTATGAACTGAGTACGCCAATAATGTGAAGGATGCCAGTCTTTTCGTCCTATTGTAGATTGCTTAGATCTCGATATGCCAAAAGTAATCGCATGAAATATATAGTAAAAGCCAGTGTGATGTGTTTGGCTACAACTAGTCTGACTACACGTCCTCACATAACATATCAAGGACGCACCATCTTACCATATTAACCATTCGACTTACCCATGCAGTGTGGGAAGAAAGAAGTATTGGGACTGCGTATCCAAGCGATGCCATGGACTCCTTCATACAACCTTATAAGAGAAAAAGAAGTTGTAGTGTGCATGTACAAAGAACTAGTGTTAGTTCAGTTACCTGCTTCTCAGAATTTTAGTTAGCCACTTATTGCAAAAAAGATCAATTACGTTGCTTGGCTTAATTTAGTTTGCTACTGATTACATAATGGCACAGCCTGTTAATCATATCGTAGACTGCGCCTATATATGTGTTTGATACTTACTGTTAAGAATTACATGTTTGCCTTAACTTAAATATCTACTTGTTTGTTTAACTGCTTTGCTGCTGCTACAGCGGGTTACAATGATGTTAATAACTACTTTTCAGCATCCAATTGAAACTTTTTAATTCCTTGTTTGTTTAACTGGTTTGCTATTATAACTCCCAGTTGAGATGTTTTGCTAAGTTCAACTTTTCTAAATCCAATCGGAACATTAATGGCAAAACAGGTTAGCCCAAGATCAAAGAGCGAGGTCCCCATGGACATTGCATCATCCCATAGCAGTGGCACCGGCCCAATCGTGCATTATGAATTGCCAACTGCTGATGCTCTGGAGGCTAAACTAGTGGTAGAAAGAGATTCTGCTTCTGCACTTAGAGATGAAGTTGACATGTTGAGGAAGCAAGCAGCACAATCACAAGCAGTACTCAAGACAAGCATTAAATATTTGGTGGATTTCAAAACGAAGCAAGCTGAGACTGACCAGATTGTTAAGGTCCCGAAGGAAAAAGGAAATTAAATTCCTACTTGGTAAATCATAGGTGAAATGTTCTTTCCATAGTTGAATAACCTTTGTGTTGTCTGTTCATGTAATCAATCAAACCATTTGTTTTAGAGATCATGTAATAATTGTTTTTTTTGTTTTTTGGTTTGTAATTTTATTTGAGCACAAGTCTGTATTAATTGATAAGACTCGGAGACATTTCATTTGGATTGTTGTGCCAGACCTACAAATATGCCAATCGGGCTGAATGTGCATTCAGCAATAGTGGTAGTATAGATGGACCATAAGTGGCACACATCGGAAAGGCCCAAGATGCTGGCTAAAAAAGGATGTTGTTGTAGCAAAAAAAGTACATCGGCCTGGCTTATGTATGTTAGTTGATATTATTGATCCATATACTCTATAACTGTTTATATGTCTGTTAGTTCTATACATTCTTGGTTGATTGACTCGGTATTTGAATCTTGATACATCGCTTGTGTACATATCTAAATGGGAGTACACATTATGTTGCGTGTGGCATTTGAGTTGGACATGAAGTGTTCCAAATATTCGAATTCACCTTAAACTGGATTCTAGTTTCTGAATTTGAGTATCAGCATTTGTAAACCATATTCATATATGACAGTGGAATACATCTTTGTCGTCCTTTTGAAGATATATAAAAACACATAGAATGATTTATAAAGATTCATATAGGAACACAAAATGGATTCGAATTTAGTTGCCAGGGTAAACGTGGATGCTTATTGTCCCAAAATTCGAAAGAAGCAGCAAAATGTCCACTCCCACGTCGGTTGCCGGAAGCCAAGTGTTTGGGAGATGGAAATTACTGTCTACCCATTACACGGACAATCCATCGGCCCGATTTCCACTGCTCTAAATAGGGCTAGGTTAGTAACTTCAATTAGACGTGACACAACCGCCTCTGAGCCCATTCCGACACGGTGGGCATCAAACATGGGCGGCAAAACTCATTTGATTCAAGCTCATCCGAAAGACCTCTGTTTCTCCCTCCATTCCCCATTCATACACGGTGGGCGGCAAAACAAACTCGACTCGGCCGAAATCGATGTAGGCAAATATTTTCAATAGGGGCAGGTTTGTAACTTCACTCAGACGTGACACAACGGCCCTACCTGTCAGCCCCGTTCATACACCGTGGGCGCCAACCACCCTCTCCTCGCCCGAAATTGCTCTGGGCAAATATTGGCAAGATGCGAGATTACCGTCCTATCCCCAACAGATGAGACATCCAAATTTTAAACGGGGGCTAAGTTCGTAATTTTCCCATATTTCAGACAGGCCCGTCCCAAAAAGATGGTTCCCCGTACCTCTCCCTCCATTTTCCCATTCATACACCGTCTGCGCTAGAACACCCCATCCCCACACCAGCCTCCGTCCGCCACCCCATCCATCGCCGCCATCCTCCACCACATCCATCGCCACCGTCCTCCACCATGCCGAAGCGCCTACCAAGAACGTGTCGTCCACTACTAGAGATGGACGTTTCTCATCCACGGTGACGGACCAATAGCCTAGCATCGCGTCCTCTCGCTTCATCGGCGCCGTCGTCCTCTTTGTCGGGGCCGCTCACATGACCTTCTCTTCCACCGCAACGGGACTTATCCCCCGATGCACCCATCTACCACCGCAGATCTGCTTCAACGCCACCGACTGCCATCGCACCCCTGATGCCTACACGGCGCCGCAAGAGAGGTGGTACTTCATATCTCCTCAACTTTTTAATCTCAACCAAAAAATAGATCTTAACTTGGTTACTCTACTTTATTTTCAGCTCTTAGAATTTAATTCTTAGTTCGAAGCAAACAATGGATGCTAAATATCATTTCTCCGATTTGTAGCTTCAAATCTGCCATGGCACAGCCATAATACGGTTTAATTGATCATGCTTAGGGTTTAATTGATCATGTTGGTTAATAGAAATCGGAGGGGAAACCCTCTTTTGCTAAAAAAATATGCTTAGAGTTTCCCCCTTTTATGATCACTATACGATCAGAATACGTGCTTCGTGTCATAATAACACTGCTCCACCCATCAAGCTAAACAAGCTTAGTTGTTCAAATACGAATCTAATATTATTAAAACAGAGTTGTTTAATTGGTCAGCTAAATGTTCCTAAATTAGTTTCGAAAATGCATGTTCGTCACTCGGGTGTGTATCTCTACAGGGTGCCCATGGTGGGCCGGCCCACCCTGGGATTTTGGGTCATCCCAGGCCCCGATTCCCCTCTGTTCTGCTGCGCGCTTCCGATCTCTACTCGCCCCCAGCCGCCTGCCTCACCGACGACCTGCCATCCCCGGACGTCATGACTCTAGGAGGAGATGCCGGACTAACGGGAGGCCAGGAGCCGCTCGCCCAACAGCGTCACTGCTGCCCGGGCGCGCCGCCATGCCTACCTTCCCAGTCCGTTCAGGTCTCAGGCATGCAGCACCCACCAAGCCAACCCGGTTTATCCTGAGATATGTCCTCAACACTCAGCAGCCACTCCTCATCACCCATTTTCTAATTGATTCATTACTCATTAGGCAGGACTGTCATCAGGGTTTGTTGTGTGCTCAGTGCTACCTACACTTAATGGTTCAGATGTATTTTGGTAATCTTTAGTACCTCTAAAGTTCACAGGGTTTTCAAAATTCCGGCCCTCGGAATAGAAACTAGTCATTTTGGATTGTTGGTCATAGTGACATTGACCCAGATTACTACTGCAAGCCAGGTTTGTTGACAATTTTACTTGTCTTTCTTACTCATTCGATATAATATCCAATTATTCACGTCGATTAGTTGCAAACAATAAGTGCTAGACAAACTTCTTCATTCAGATTTTGGACGGTCTCTTACTGCAGTTACAATTCTGCATACTTGTCCTAGTAAGCTCACAAGTAAATGACTGATTCACTACATCTATGCTTGCCTTGTCTTATTTGTTGTCAATATTCTTTTAGGGTGGACCACCCTGTTTCTAAATACTGGAACCATAGACATGAGTGAATAGTATTTCTCTATGTGATCCCTTCCATCATGTGTGGATAACGAACACTGCATTGTATAAGTGTCATTTCCAGCTTTTACATAGGTTTCGATCTTTTACATGGAATACAATCTGCCTACTTGCTTTGTGTCGCACTACCAACACTCCACCCTTGAAGCTAAACATTACGCCACTCATAATTGCTTAGTTTATTTGTTCAAATACGAATTTCATATGATTCTAATGTTCCTACTTTAGTTTTGAAATGTGTGCCTGCCTGTTATAGAGACATAAGGGGTTTGTATTTCTATGTGTGGTCTGGTCAGCACTGTTGGGGAGGTGAACTTTGCATATGCAGGGGTTTATAGGAAGACACTCTCCGAGTTGAATCCGCAATGCGTTCCATAGATAATCTGACTACTTTTTATGTTTTCATGAATCTCAGATTCTGAACAGCATCATAATGATTATGATCTTGCGCGCATGAAATGAATAAAGAAAAACAATGCCATGGTTGTCAAACTTGGTATTAAGGGACTGAAATCAAGTCTAGATGCAATGCAATGCAATGCAAACGCTCTCCACCTACAGATTCATGCTCAGAATATGATCCCAACAGTGATTCTGAGCTAGAGGGAGACCTACGTCAATGTAGCTCCCTAGTGGAGGAGTCAGAGGAAGATGCCCTATCTTATTCACCCATCAAGGTACTTGCTCTAACTTTCCAAGGTTACATTGCTCGCACATATCTTGCAACTGATGCTTTAAATTGCTTCTACTTTGTTGAACTGCCATTAGCTTAGTTTACACATCGTGTATGTGAATACGCCCTGCCTATCCATTTTCATTACATATTCCATCTGTCATCATACCATATTTATCCATTCAAATGTTGTTCTTGTGTATCAGACGTTCAAAAGGAAGAGGTCGATTGCTGATCGTGGAGGAGCACAAGCAAAGTATTTGGAAAAGGTAGCGGCACATGATAAATAAAATAGCCCATTAGGTGTAGTTGCAATATCACCTGGCCCACAAAATACCGCAACTCTAGCAGCCTCTAGCCCTACTACACTGGTCATTTCTGATGCCCCAACTCAGCAGACCCCAACTGCAGCAAACAATATGATTATGACAGTTGACATAGCACCAGTTGTACGACACAAAACCCCCATTCCAGCAAAGAGTACACCAAATCCAGTTGCCAAATCCCTTTTCGAACCAGAGAGAGCCCCAATTGCAGCAAATAGGACACATGTTCCATTTCTTCCCAGTTTAGAAGATGAAGCTTATGTTGTTGTCAGGAACTTTGTGCGCATCTTTCCTTCATGGAAAGATTATATCGCAGACACAGAACAATTTCCAGTCTTCCTCCGCAACTTACGCGTAAGTAATGTACTAATGTTATTCATGGTCATTACTGCATGTGTTTCTGTTGGCAGAAGACACAAGATTTCATTCTTTTAAATAGGCGAGGGGCAAACTGGATTGTGATGACGAGCAAGGGTTGGTTGCGCTTTTCAAGCACTCGTTGATGAAGTATCGTTCCTACCTGAGGCAAGCGCACTTCGTTGGCAAGCCTCTGAACGAAATTTATGTAAAGTCTCCGGTGCTGCATTTATAAGACGGTGACTGGAATAATCTTTTTACACATTGGTCTCGGCTGTAGCGTAAGGTACTGTCTATGATATCACATCACAATTTGAACTACATTTCTGCATTTGCCTTAATGTCTCACTTGTACGAAAACTGCTAGCAGAAGAACATTCGTTCTCAAGGGACCACAGAATCTCTCAACTATACTGCACACTGCATTGCTCTTGTGAGTACCTCTTGCCCTGTATGACCATACTTACTTTCATAGCTGTTTGATTATGTAGCATCACTTCACATGTTAGCCTCGTAATCGTCCATTTGGTGGACATTATAAGATCCGTATGGACTCTTACATAAATTTAGAATCAACCCAATGCTTTTGAAGAGGTTTAGCTCTGCAGTCCTCTTGTAAGGATTGAACATGGTCTATCACTGTACTTACATTAACAGCTACTCCCTCCGTCCCATAATATAAGAATGTTTTGTACAGTACACCAGTGTTCAAAAGACTCTTGTATTATGGGAAGAGGGATTGGTTCATTTTGTAGCATTCTGCATCTTATCTCCCTCACCCACCATTTACTAAAAAAGATCAGATCTATATTTAATCTTACCAACAAGTAGAATACACAGACAATGCCAGTGCAGAAGTGTAGCCCATTGCTCTTGTCAGTACATTTTGTCCTGTAACGCTTGTACTTCCAGGGATTGGTAGTTGATTATGTAGCATCAATCTGCATCTTATCTTCATTATCCTCTATCCCTTCCAGTATTATCATATCTATAATTACTCTCTAGAAAATGTAGAGTACAGGCAATGCTTATGAAGAAGATTCTATGCTGAAATTCTTGAGTTATCCTTCCCTTGACATGGAGAAGGGCATTATAAAGCCGGTGTTAACTGTTAATGTAAGTCAGTCCTTCTAAAGCCTTTATCCTCAACTGCTGTTTAATTTGCTCATACTCCCTATCGTTTACTGTTGTTTAGTTTGCTGTTTCTACCAAAATGCATGTTCGTAAGAACCGTAAGTTCTAAGTTTTACTTGTAAAACCAAATTCCTTATTCATACCATGCACATTACTTAATACTCCCTATATGTATGCTTGTTTTTGTGCATCTATAATCCAGTGTGTGGTGAAGCAGCCCACGTTTGCACCTTGTCATCTCCTGTTTTATCTTACTGATCTGGCTGATGATATGAACAACATGCCATGCACATTATCCAAAATAGATACAATGATTTTCTTTGCCCTTCATCTATGCTTGTTATGTTGACATGGTAATCCAGTAGTGTGGTGAAGCTCCCCGCATTATGAACAATGCCAAATTATGCTATTGATATTTTGAACTTACTCTTTATTTTCTAATTTGAAATTCTATAGAATTGACAGAATAGTTATCATCTTTGTTTATACACGTGCAAAACCTGTCATCTCTCTGCTTTGTTTCAGGGTGATATGCCTGATGGCATGCACAAGCCTGCTGAAGGCTGTGAGACAAACCCAACATATATTGCAGTAAAGAAGGCAAAACATCTTGAAGATAGCGAGACAACCCCAAAGTCTTGTCTTGATGCAGTGTTCAAGTTACTTGAGACTAACAGTCACACAAGCTCACAGAATTCGTTGTCTGAATCAGTTCGACTTCTTCAGTCCCAAGTTCTAGCAGAAAGGCATTCTGCAACTCAACTTCGACTTGAAGTCCTATCTCTAAGAAAGATTGCGGAGAACACCAATGAGAACCTCACCGCTAAACAGCTACACCTGGAAGCTATGACCGACATGCTAGGCTGGTCTCACAGCCTTGCTCAGCAGCTTGCGCAGCAGTTCCCCCGCAAGGCTAACCTTTCTTGAACTGTCTTGGAAGTGGTCTCGGTTCAGTATTATTTTGTTACGCTGCAATGGTGCCCAGTTTTTGTAATTTGCTTCTTCGTTGTGTTTTATGATCATTGGTGGCGAACTTCGATGCCTAGTGGATGTAATATACCTTAAATCCTTTATTGTATAGTGTAGGTTTATTCTTAGTTACTATGTCGTAATTCCTTTATTGTATAGAGTAGGTTTGTTCTTAATTCCTACTAGTTACTGCCGTCATTCGCTATCTGGAAAAAAATCAGATGTAGTCGACCGGACCGAAACATTTGACTCTAACGGGCCAGGTTTTTAGCGGGCCACAATTGGGCTGGCCTGCGTCTTTCTTGGGCCCGAATGATTGGGGCCTTCACACATTGCGCCAGGCCCAAACTTACACCGACCTATATTTTAGTTGGGCCTTTTGTCGACCCAGCGCTTAGTTTGGCCCAGGTAGTGTTGGGCCATTAACAGGCTGAATATTGTACTGGCATGTTACGGCCGAGATGAAACCACGGGCCTTTAGCTGGCCAAAATGCATGTTGGGCCTCAATTTTCACTAGTCGTCGACGGGCCTTCAACGGGCCGAAATGTAGACTGGGCCGTTTTGGGCCCAGTTAGCTCACGCGCCGTTACCAGGCTGAAACATATCTCAGGCCTTAGTTGGCCCACTAATATCATGGGCCTTTAAGAGGCCGAAAGCTTAGCACATGCATCAATGGGCCGAAATACACGACAGGCCTTTAACAGGCCCAAAGTCACGTTGGGCTTAACTGTTGCCACCTTTAGCACGGGCTGTTAGTGGGCCTGATGTCCCGTCAAACCATATATGGCCCATGGGCAGCACGGGCCATTCCCAGGCCGAAAGTCACACCGGGCTGAAATGGGCCCATGTCTACATCAGGCCTCTAACAGGCTGAAAGTCACTGGGCTGCAGTTGGGCCCAAATATTCGATGAACAATTAACGGGCTAGATCTAGCTTTGGGCAGCAAATGGGCCCAAATATTGGGCGAACAATTAATGGGCCAGATCTGGCTTCGGGCCATAAATGGGCCCAAATATTGGGCGAACAATTAACGGGCTAGATCTGGCTTCGGGCCATAAATGGGCCTTTATTAAGAGGCCGTTATTGGGCTGGCCCACTAGTACCTGATTAAGTTCTATGAGCCTTGGACCGGGCCGGCCTTTTTAACCTATATGGGCCTCTGTTGGGCCCAGCCACATGTCGATGTATCATAGGCATGTCTCCTCCAATGGACGGGCGACATCTGGCCCATTGACGAGCCGACAGGTGTTCCCTTCGGCCAATCAGAATTTTACACATGGAAATTTCCCTTTGGTCAGGGCTGTTAACGGGTTATCGGATCCAAAATCTGACCCGATAGCTTAACGGCGTTCCGTTACGATGGATGCCACATGTCGGTCACCCTTGACGAAAGCACTTCTGTGACGCGCGATTTATTGTCATGGAAGTGGACACTTCCGTGATGATAATTTTGGTAATGTCATGGAACACTTCTACGACAGCAGATGTATGACTATCTTGATTCTGTCATAAAATCGTCATGGATGTACATGCATGACAAAAAACGCGACCTACTGTGACAAACATGTATCATCACGGAAGTGTATTTTTTGTAGTGTTTAATACTATGGTTAGAATTTATTCTTAATACTTTTCTCGTACTTGCGGATGCTTGTGGGAGGGTTAATCATAAGTAGGAGGTTTGTTCAAGTAAGAACAACACCTAAGCACCGGTCCACCCACATATCAAATTATCAAAGTAGCGAACATAAATCAAACCAACACCGTGTACCCTCAAGAACACTTTGCTTATCATAAGAAACCATTTTGGCCTGTCCTTTGCCTCAAAAGGATTGGGCTACCTTGTTGCACTTTTGTGACTACTATCGTTACTTGCTCATTACAAATTACCTTGCTATCAAACTAGTCTGCTACTTCTAATTTCAGCACTTGCAGACATTACCTTGCTGAAAACCACTTGTCATTTCCTTGTGCTCCTCGTTGGGTTTGACACTCTTACTTATCGAAAAGAGCTACAATTGATCCCCTATACTCGTGGATCGTCATGAAGCGCTCTTGGTAAGTGGAAATCGGTAAGGAAAAATTATTATTACATGCTGAAATCTATTGTCACTTGCTACTGTGGAGAACAATCCTTTGAGGGGTTTGTTCGGGGTATCTTCACCCCGGCCGGAACCACAATTAGTTTCCCCTCAACCTACTGCACCTACTGAAAATATTGGTTATGAAATTCCTTCGGGTATGTTAGAACAACTGCCAGCTAATCCTTATGCAGTAGATGGAGCCGAACATCCTGATATGCAATTGATATATGTGGATTATTTAAGCTTGCAGGTTTACCCGGAGATGAAGCTAACAAGAAGGTTTTCCCTTTATCTTTGAAGGGAAATGAATTGGCATGGTATAGGCTACGCCATGATATTGGATCTTGGAAATGGAATTGATCGAATTTGGAATTTCACCAAAGAATTTATCCTACACATCTAGTTCATTGTGATCGGAATTACATATATAATTTTTGGCCTCGTGAAGGAGAAAATATTGCTCTAGCTTGGGGGAGGCTTAAGTCAATGTTATATTCATGCCCCAATCATGAGCTCTCAACAAAAATTATCATTCAGAATTTTTATGCTCGACTTTCTCGTGATGATCAATCCATGCTCGATACTTCATGTACTAGTTCTTTTATGAAGAAGACTATTAAATTCAGGTGGGATCTTTTAGAGAGAATTAAATGCAACTCTGAAGATTGGGAACTCGAGAAGGTAAAGAGCTAGGTATTAAGCTTGAGTTTGATTGTGTTATATCTTTTATGAATACATATGCTTTTCAAAAGTTTAGCACTAAATATGGACTTGACTCAGAGATAGTAGCTTCTTTTTGTGAATCATTTGCTACTCATGTTGACCTCCCCAATGAGAAGTGGTTTAAATATCACCTACCTATCAAAGAAGAAATTAAAGAACCGGTAATTGGCAAAGATGAAACTATTATTTATAATGTTGATCCAGTTGTACCTACTGCTTACATTGAAAAACCACCTTTTCCTATAAGGATAAAGGAACATGCTAAGGTTTCAACCGTGGTCAATAAAAGAAATATTAGAGCACCTAAACCCACTAAACAAATCAAAGTATAACCTAGTGTTGCTATGGTTAAAGATCTCTTGGTAGAAAATATAGATGGGCATGTTATTTACTTCTGAAATGAAGCTGCTAGAATTGCCACACCCGATGAAAAGATAAACATAGACCTGTTGTTGCCATGCTTGTTGTCTCAGTCAAAATAGGAGATCACTGTTATCATGGTTTATGTGCCTTAGGTGCTAGCTGATGTCGCTTGAATCTACGACGGTATTTCCCCAAAGAGGAAAGGATGATGCAGCACAGCGGCGGTAGGTATTTCCCTCAGATATGAAACCAACGTTATCGAACTAGTAGGAGAACCAAGCAACACAATGTAAACAGCCCCTGCGCACAAATAACAACCACTTGCAACCCGACATGTTAAAGGGGTTGTCAATCCCTTTCGAGTAACGGCGCTAGAAACGCTGCGTGGACGGGAGATAAATTTGTGATAGATTGAAATAATAGATCACAAATAAAATAAAGTGAAACAAAGTATTTTTGGGTTTTTGGTTTAGTAGATCTGAAAATAAAAGAAAATAAAAAGGTAGATCGCAAAGGCAAATATATGAGAAAGAAGACCCGGGGGCCGTAGGTTTCACTAGTGGCTTCTCACGAGAAAAATAGCAAATGGTGGGTAAACAAATTACTGTTGGGCAATCGATAGAACCTCAAATAATTATGACAATATCCAGGCAATGATCATTACATAGGCATCACGTCCAAGATTAGTAGACCGACTCCTGCCTGCATCTACTACTATTACTCCACACATCGACCGGTATCCAGCATGTATCTAGTGTATTAAGTTCATGGAAAAATGGAGTTGTGCAATAAGAATGATGACATGATGTAGACGAGATCCGTTTATATATGGTGGTAGATAGATATCCCATCTTTTTATCCTTAGTAGTAACGATACATACGTGTTTGTTCCCTTTCTGTCACTGGGATCACGCACCGTAAGATCGAACCCACCACTAGGCACCTCTTCTTATTGCAAGATAAATAGATCAGGTTGGCCAGACAAAACCCAAATATCGGAGAAGAAATACGAGGCTATAAGAGATCATGCATAAAAGAGATCAAAGAAACTCAAATACTTTCATGGATATAAAAAGATAGATCTGATCATAAACTCAAAGTTCATCGATCCCAACAAACACACCGCAAAAGAGTTACATCATATGGATCTCCAAGAGACCATTGTATTGAGAATCAAGAGAGAGAGAGAGAGATGAAGCCATCTAGCTACTAACTACGGACCCGAAGGTCTACAATGGAAGTGGTGAACCCCTCCGTGATGATGTCTTGATTGGATCTGGTGGTTCTGGACTATGCAGTGGCTGGATGAATATTTTGTTGACTCCCCTAGGGTTCTGGGATTTTGGGGGTATTTATCGAGCAAAGAGGCGGTCCCGGGGGCACCCGAGGTGGGCACAACCCACCAGGGTGCGCCTAGGCCTCCTGGCGTGCCTTGGTGGGTTGTCCCCTCCTCGGGACTCCCCCCAGGTGCAACCAGGGCCCAACATCTTCCTTCTGGTCCATAAAAGATCTCTGTAAAGTTTCGTGGCATTTGTACTCCGTTTGATATTGATTTTCTGCGATGTAAAAAACAGCAACTGGCACTTGGCATTATGTCAATAGGTTAGTACCAAAAATGATATAAAAGTACTATAAAATGATTATAAAACATCCAATATTGATAATAAAACAACATGGAACAATCAAAAATTATAGATACGTTGGAGACGTATCAGCATCCCCAAGCTTAACTCCTACTCGTCCTCGAGTAGGTAAGTGATAAAAACAGAATTTTTGATGTGGAGTGTTGTTCGTCGTGTCATGTCATATCATATTCTTTTCTTTATAGCATGGACATTTGGACTTTTATGTGATTCAAAGCAATAGTCTAGTTTTAACATAATAATTTAGATACTCAAGCATATCAACAAGTAACCATGTCTTTCAAAATATCAACACTAAGATAAGTTATCCCTAGCCCATCATGCTCAAACATTGATCCATTCATGAAACACACTTGAATATTAACTACACCCAATACTTAAGCACGATCATATTGCCTCCTAGTTGGTGTTTTTATAAGAGAAGATGGAGACTCAAGATAAAAATTGCATCAAGTAAAAGATAGGCTCTTCGCAGAGGGAAGTAGGGATTTGTAGAGGTGTCAGAGCTCAAAGCGAAAAAATTGAGATAAAAACATTTTGGGAGGTGTATCCATCCTACCAACGAAAATGACTTAGAGTTCCCAATACTATCCATGCATAGATATATCATAGGTGGTTCCCAAACAGAAAATAAAGTGTATTCCTTTTTACCACCATAACTTTCACTTTCCATGGCTAGCCGTATCCACGGTTGCCCTCCATACCAACACTTTCCAAGGAATTTATTATTTGACAACATAAAGTAAATTCATTTGTTTTTGCATTTCGGGACTGGGCATCAATAATACCTTTGCCTTACTCTCGTGCAATGACAAGTGAATAAACACTCATCTTGAGAATAACACATCTAGCATGGAAAATATTAGCTACCCCTCACCGCTCCACGAGCGAAACAAACACACAAAAGAGAAGTTTATTTTGAAAATTAGAGATGGCACATGCAGATTTGCTTAGAACAGCAAAAGAATACCGCATATAGGTAGATATAGTGGGCTCATGTGGCAAAACTAGTATAAAGGATTTTGGATGCACAAGTAGAGGTCATACTTAGTGCAAAATGAGGGCTAGCAAAAAGATTGAGAAGCGACCAACCAAGAAACGAATAATCTCATAAGCAAGCATTAAGCATAATTAA
This sequence comes from Triticum dicoccoides, assembly GCF_002162155.2. Classification (NCBI taxonomy): domain Eukaryota; kingdom Viridiplantae; phylum Streptophyta; class Magnoliopsida; order Poales; family Poaceae; genus Triticum; species Triticum dicoccoides. Next base: position 200,243,552 of record NC_041390.1, on the reverse strand, counting down.
CACCGAATAATGCACCAAAAGTAGGATATAATTTCATTGCATGATTATTGACTTTCATGCATGCATAGGGAATCACAAACCTTAACACCAATATTCTTACTAAAGCATAATTACTCATCAAGATGATTCACATATCACATCATCATACCTCAAAACTATTACTAAGAATCCAGTTTATTTTGTCCAATGATCTTCATGACATTTTCTCTCTCTTTTTTTCTTTATCCTTCTTGGATATCTATCACTTTGGGACTAATTTTCATGTGTTGCTTTTCATAAGCTCAAACAAATATAAGTGAAGATCATGAGCATAACAAATTTTCTTTCTCTCAAACTAATTTAAGTGAAGCAAGAGAGAATTTCTTAAAAAAATTACAAATTCTCAAATAAATATAAGTGAAGCAAGAGAGCATTTCTTCAAAAATAACAAAGCACACTGTCGGTGTCAAAACCGGCGGATCTCGGGTAGGGGGTCCTGAACTGTGCATCTAGGCGGATGGTAACAGGACGCAGGGGACACGAAGTTTTACCCAGGTTTTGGCCCTCTTGATGGAGGTAAAACCTACGTCCTTCTTGATTAATATTGATGATATGGGTAGTACAATAGTAGATCTACCACGAGATTAGAGAGGCTAAACTCTAGAAGCTAGCCTATGGTATGATTGTATGTTATTGTTGTTGTGTCCTACGGACTAAAACCCTCCGGTTTATATAGACACCAAAGAGGGTTAGGGTTACACAAGGTCGGTTACAAAGGAGGAGTATCCATATCCGTATTGCCTAGCTTGCCTTCCACGCCAAGTAGAGTCCCATCTGGACACGAGACGAAGCCTTCAATCTTGTATTTTCATAGTCCAACAGTCCGGCCAAAGGATATAATCCGGCTGTCCGGAGACCCCCTAATCCAGGACTCCCTCAGTAGCCCCTGAACCAGGCTTTCAATGAAGATGAGTCCGGCGCGCAGTATTGTTTTCGGCATTGCAAGGCGGGTTCCTCCTCCGAATACATCATAGAAGAATTTGAATACAAGGATAGTGTCCGACCCTGCAAAATAAGTTCCACATACCACCGTAGAGAGAATAATATTTCCGCAAATCTAATTTGCTGACTTGTTTTGGCAACACGACATTATGTCATGGCCCGCTGATTATTCAGACTGTTTCCTTTAACCAGCCCCGCACATAACGCGAGGCAGTTTTTTGACACGTCTTGTCAAAGCAGAGATCGTGTCCCCTTATCACGGGATTCTCATCAATGCGGGCGTGGGTAACCCAACCGCGCCGTCGATTACGGCGCTTGGGGGATAAGCGAGTTTTTCTAGGCTAGTGGGGACGCATAGTTTCGTCCGCCCATATAAAGGGATAAGGATTCACCTTTTCATCCACGCCTTCTTCCTCCTTTGCTCATCCGTTTTCACGCACACGAGCTCTAGCGCCCAAGTCCGCACTTCCCACCTCAACCTTCTCCAACCATGTTTGGAGCGGGAGGCAGGTGGATGGTCTCCTCTGTCACGGAGGGAAACATCAAGAAGCTGAGGAGAGCCAGATACCTGCCCGACGACATCACGCACCGGCTCCCAGATGAGGGGCAGCTCACCCCCACCCCCAGGCCCCATGAGAGGGTAGTGTTCCTTACCCATTTCCTTCTCGGACTGGGATTCCCTCTCCACCCATTCGTCCGGGGGCTCATGTTCTACTGCGTCCTGGATTTCCACGATCTGGCCCCGAACTTCATCCTCAACATCTTGGCGTTTATCGTCGTGTGCGAGGCCTTCCTCCGCATCAAGCCCCACTTTGGCTTATGGCTGAAGACCTTCAATGTCAAGCCGAAGGTAGTGGGCGGCCACCAAGCGGAGTGTGGAGGCGCCATGGTGCGCAAGATGCCCAACGTTACATGGCTCGAGGGCTCCTTTGTGGAGACCATAAAGGGGTGGCAATCAGGGTGGTTCTACATCACCGAGCCGCGTGACCCTACATGGGCAGCGGCCCCCGAGTTCCGATCTGGCAACCCCACGCGGCTCACCTCCTGGAAAGAGAAGGGCATGTCCTGGGGTAGTTCGGGAGAGCTAGCTGGACACCAAACATGTATTCAGAACATGGTGAACAAGAAGCTCAAACTCGTCAACGTAGTCCAGGTCATGCTCATCCGCCGGATCCTCCTGTGTCAACAATGGGCCTTCAACTTGTGGGAGTTCGACTTGGCCTAGCACCAAGCTCTGAACAGGCTCTTCGATACAACACACGAGGATGCCTGGAAGGTGCTATTCAAGGGCGCTAAGGTTCCTCCTCCTACTACCGAGGATCGCGGATTCTGCGCGAAGCGCCAAGCCAGCGCGGTAAGCGGTTTTACCTCTTACAGGATACTTGTTTTTCATAGTTTGACTCTATGCGGGATCTAAGCTCCTGTTCCTTTGAAAGGACAGGCAGGAAACGGCCGGACAGATCGACTGTCCGGCTCCCTTGCCCGAAGGCCCAGCGAATGCTCTCCTGACGGAGATGCTGACTCTGGCTCCTTACAAGGTGCCAGAGAAGACCAAGAAGGCCAAGGGAACCCGGAAGAGTTCCCGACGCCAGGTGTTATCAGACTCATCGTCCGATGACTCTATGGCGCACTCCTCCCCCGAAGATGAGGAGGAAGAAGAAGATGCTCCCCCTCCAGTTGGGGGAGACAAGAAAAGGAAGGCTGCCCCAACTGGGGGGCGAAGGGTCCAAGAAGGGAAGGACTCTCCTTCCGGACAGCTCCACCGCCGCCGCCGAAGGCGAAGACGAGTGGTTGCCCAGGGCCAAGCCCCTAGGGAGGTCGTAAGTATTCGGATACTAGAGTAACTCATAGCATTCCTTTGTCGCACTGCTTCCCTAACGTCAAATATGATTATGCAGGCCGCCACGAGCCCGTATTGATGTATCGTCGGACGGCTCCCTGGGCTCGTCGGATATGGATAGCGATCCACTTCCGACCGCCAGGTCCCCTTGCCCTGCGGACGACACTGAGGTGTTGTCTCAAGAGGCACCGAGTCGAGGGGAGACAGTCCCGGAGGTGCCTCAAGGTGACCTTCCGGACTCCGGGAGACGAGGGGACAAGGCCCCTGAGGGCCCCGAGTTCGGCCCTCAGCCGAACACCGCGCCAGAACCTCCAACGGTTCCGGACTCGGGCAGGCGGTCTCCTTCTAAGAGGGGCAGGACGCCTGTGCCGGTGACCTCTGCCCATCCAGAGGCGTCGGACAATCTTCTGGAAGTGCTTCACAGCGCTTCCATCGACGAGGAGCACCGTACTATTATGAGTGCGGTGGTCCAGAAGGTTCAGTCCACCCAGAGCGGATTGACTGAAGCCTGTGCCAGCCTTCTAACAGGCTTTGAGGTAAGTGTTAAAATATAGGAAAAATATTACCGCATAGACAGTAGCCCCTGATGCTCTGTTCAGTGTTCACAAAGAAAAGACGAACAGAGGATCAAACAATATCGCAGGAGTCTAATATAAGTATGTCAATATGCGTATGCAGGCTTCGCTGATGGCATCTGCCGCACTGACTGCGGAGGTCGCCGCACTGAAGCAGGACCTTAAAGGGTCCCAGGACGAGCTCGGCCTTGCCAAGAGGCAGCTCGAGGAGAACCAAGGTAAGTAATACCCTGTATATAGATATGTATATATAAAAGAAGACGCGGTTGCAAAATGACAGGATCATCTTATATTTGCCAGGGGCCACGACCGAGGTGGCGTCCCTGAAGAAAGCGCTATCCGAGGTCGAAGACAAAGCGGCCAAGGAGCGCATCGAGCGGGAAAGGAAAGAGGCACGTGTGGGCGAGGTGCAGCAAGAGCTCCAGGCTCTCGTGACGAAGCACGAGGCATTGGAGCTTGACTCGAAGACGCGAGAGTCTGAGCTTGCCGCATCCCTCGAGAGCGCAAAGAGTGCCAAGGCCGAGGCCCAAAAGGCCCTCCAGGAGATTGACACGATGAAGAAAATAGCGGCGGGTAAGGCATTCTATATGCAAAGCAAGCATGTGAAAGTAAATTACCTATTACTTACCCGGATCCGGAGCTCTCCAGGAGCATTCGCAGATTTGCCCCGCAGCGTGTCGGATGCCGCACAGTTTTACCAGGCCGAGGAGGGAAGCTCAACGAAGAAGCTGTTCTGGTCTCAGTATACTGGGACCGAACACCCGGTGCCAATGAGCGACCAGCTGAAGCAGCTGGTCGAGCTACACAAGGCGGCCGAACAGGCCATGAAGGGCTTTATAGTCCGGCTATGGCCTGGCGACGCCCTTCCGAACAGCTACATCGGCCTGGTGAGGCGGCTAGTGGATGCCTGCCCACAGCTAGAAGTCGTCAAGCGGTCAGTCTGTATTGAAGGTGCACGCCGGGCTTTCGCCCGTGTGAAGGTGCAATGGGCCAAGCTAGACGTCGTGAAGCTTATCAAGGAAGGACCGCTGCAGGGCAAGGAGCATTGCACCCCCGAAATTTATTATGAGGGTGTCCTGAAGGGTGCCCGTCTTGTAGCGGATGAATGTTCAAAGGATGTAATATTTGAGTAAACTTGCTCGTGTGATCCTGTATGCTGAAAACTTGTTTCATATGCGCTATGCAACGCTTGTTTGAATTTAAAATATTACCTTCTGTTTGGCTGTTTATCCAATCTGAGAGATGGCTAGTCCTCGGCTTCTGCCCCCATGCCGCGAGTGCTGGGGTGTTTGGGATAAACCTGAGCACTCTTGTTCCCATGTTTGGGGCCTTCGAGGGAGGTGCTCAGCACAGCGAACAAGGCAACCGGACTAATAATGCTTTATCACTCTCACTTAGCCATAGAATTCTATAATTTTATATTTCGGCGAAGCCCCTGGTATTGGAAGGCCGAATTCGGGGCGCGATACACGCCTTTAAGCCGGACAGGACCGACTCATCGCTCTAAGCGGCATAAGTCTTTAGGGACTTGAAACCTCGCCGAACAGCGACCAGTCTCTCGCCTTATCATGACAGTCAGTTTTAGCTTTCTCTACTGAGGTGCTTAGCCCAGCAGAACCGGGGCACAATCGCAGTAGTTCTCCTAGCGCTACCTTAGCCGATAGAGCGGAACGTAAGGTACCAAAACATGGGAGACGGGCAAACCCAACTATTGACCCAAGACATGATTCGGAGCCGATGCATATAATGCTATAAGTTTGGGGTGCCGCACTTTCGAAAGTGTTCGGACTTCTCACACCGTATTATGGGGTACGCTTAAGCCCCTGGTGTATTGGCCGTACCAAAGTTTACGGTTGCAAGGCGTCATTAAGGAACACATATATAAAAAGGAAGAATGCAATAATAGTCTTAATGCTATGCATTGTTTATTCAAATAGATGCGTTAAAGCAGGATGATACAGATAGTGTGATAAGCAAAAACTAGGACTATGTCCCTTCCAAGGGCAAGCTGAGGAATAGTATTAAAGCAAATATTTCACTCGTTATCGTAATCCACCTGGTAGTTCCGTGGTGTGACGTAGCTTTTTGCCTCCTTGGTTGCTGCATCATGTGTTCGGCAATCATGCTGCCGGACAGGGTTTCCAGAGATTAAAGTCTTGAAAGAGAAAAATAACAGAGCGGGAAGCCCCTAGTGCAGTTTAGGCCGCCTCTGGGGGCATGCCGTAGTTGTGCCCCCCTCCCCACCTGTGCCCATGGTATTTTTAATGCGTAATTATGTACGCGTGGCACGGATTTCGCCACTTGGCTAGGACTGGGGTGGGGGCCGCATTGCTACGCGAGCTCAGATCATGCAGGCGGTCTAGTTGCCGATTACTCCGAGCGTGCTTGAAGGTGTCCGTGTCTTGAAACGCCGAACTGGTGGATTGCCTTGAGAGGCTGCTCTGTGCTTCTGCTGCGAGGGCCGCAGTGTGCTCCTCCGTACGGAGAGAGCACTCTGTGTTTCCATTGACTGTGATGACCCCCCGGGGTCCTGGCATCTTGAGCTTGAGGTATGCATAATGCGGTACCTCATTGAATCTTGCGAATGTAGTTCGCCCGAGCAGTGCATGATAGGCACTGCGGAACGGGACTATATCGAAGATTATTTCTTTGCTTCGGAAGTTATCCGGGGATCCGAAGACCACTTCCAGTGTAATTGAGCGTGTGCAATGGGCCTCTACACCTGGAATGACGCCTTTAAAGGTCGTTTTGTGGGTTTGATCATTGAGGGGTCTATACCCATTTTGCGCACTATGTCCTGGTAAAGTAGGTTCAGGTTGCTGCCGCCATCCATAAGGACTGGGGTGAGGTGAAATCCGTCAATGATTGGGTCTAAGACCAGTGCGGCGAATCCGCCGTGACAGATACTAGTGGGGTGGTCCCTACGATCGAAGGTGATCGGGTAGGAGGGCCATGGGTTGAACTTTGGGGCGACTGGCTCCAACGCATATATGTCCCTGAGCGCACGCTTCCGCTCCCTCTTGGGGATGTGGGTTGCGTATATCATGTTCACCATCCGCACTTGTGGGGGGAACCTCTTCTGTCCTCCGGTGTTTGGCTGCCGGGGCTCCTCTTCGTCATCGCTATGTGACCCTTTATCTTTATCCTCGGCAATTAACTTGCCGGCCTGCTTGAACACCCAACATTCCCTGTTGGTGTGGTTGGCTGGCTTTTCAGGGGTACCGTGTATTTGACACGAGCGATTGAGTATGCGGCCCAAACTGGACGGGCCCGGAGTGCTTCTTTTGAATGGCTTTTTCCGCTGACCGGGTTTAGAGCCTTTGAATCTGGCATTGACTGTCGTATCCTCAGTATTATCACTGTTAATGCGGCGCTTATGTTTGTTGTGACGTGACCTGCTATTGCCGTCCTTGGTATCCGAAGTACCATGGTTTTTTGATATGTTGTTACTGCGAGCGAGCCAGCTGTCTTCTCCCGCACGGAAGCGGGTCATGAGTGTCGTGAGGGCTGCCATAGATTTCGGCTTTTCCTGTCCAAGGTGCCGGGCAAGCCACTCATCGCAGATGTTATGCTTGAAGGCTGCTAGGGCCTCTGCATCCGGACAGTCGACGATTTGATTTTTCTTTGTTAGGAACCATGTCCAGAATTGCCTAACCGACTCTTCTGGCTGCTGAATTATGTGGCTCAAGTCATCGGCGTCTGGTGGTCGCACATAAGTGCCCTGAAAGTTGTCGAGGAATGCGGCTTCTAGATCTTCCCAACAGCTAATGGACTCTGCTGGCAAGCTGTTAAGCCAATGCCGCGCTGGTCCTTTGAGCTTTAGTGGGAGGTATTTGATGGCGTGTAAGTCATCGCCGCGGGCCATGTGGATGTGGAGGAGGAAATCCTCAATCCAAACCGCAGCATCTGTTGTGCCGTCGTATGATTCAATATTTACGGGTTTGAAACCCTCTGGGATTTCATGATCCATCACTTCGTCTATGAAGCATAGGGGGTGTGCGGCGCCTCTGTATTGGGCTATATCGCGACGCAGCTCGAATGGGTCTTGCTCGCTGTGTTCGGCCTGGCCGGATTTACTTTTACTGTATCTGGCGTGACGTTTATCGTCTCGCATAGTGGCGCGCCCCCATGATCCGTAGATCGATCTTGCATGTTTTGCTTTGTCCTCCAATACGTCTCGCAGGTCTGGTGTATTTCCCCATGCTTTTTTATTTGAACAGCGTCAGGGTGCGGGTTGAGTTTTTGGCTGGAATGCCTCTCTATCATGGCCACGACGTGGCCGATCAGCCATGTCATACGCTTCTTCCTCCAGTCGAGGTAGCAACCTGCATTTTGGGTAACTCTTGGAGGGGTGCTCGAGTTTTTATTCCTCGGCCGCGAGGACTTCAGTCCATCTGTCAGCTAGCAGATCTTGATCAGCTTGAAGCTGCTGCTGCTTTTTCTTAAGGTTATTTGTCGTGGCCATAAGCCGGCGCTTGAAGCGCTCTTGTTCGACGGGATCCTCTGGCACGGTGAATTCATCATCGCTGAGGCTTGCCTCGTCTTCGGAGGGGGGCATGTAATTACCATCCTCCGCTTCTCCGTCTGCCGCTCTCTCAGGAGGGCTGGCTCCTCCATCCTCCTGCTCTAAATCTTGCTGGAGGGGACTATTGTTATCTTCGGCACTATCCAGAGTGTTATTATCTTCTGTGCCGGTATCACCACTTTTGCTTTGGCGGGACTTAGAGCGGCGCCGCTGACGTCGGCGTTTGGATTGCTTCTTGGAGGGGTTATCCTCTACTGTCTCGTCGACATTGCCTTCTTTGGGTGTATCCACCATGTATATATCGTATGATGAGGTAGCTGTCCAGTGCCCTGTGGGCAGTGGTTCCTCTTCGTCTCCCGCATCATCGTCCATACCGTCGATGTCTTCAGAGTCGAAGTTGAGCATGTCGGTTAAGTCATCGACAGTGGCTACTAAGTGGGTGGTGGGTGGGTCGCGAGTTTCTTCGTCGTCCGCATCCTAGTCCGGCCAGGATCCTCCTGACAAGGAGAGAGACCTTAATGAGTTCAGTATGTTTGAGGGAGTCCTGGATTAGGGGGTGTCCGGATGGCTGGACTATACCTTCAGCCGGACTCCTGGACTATGAAGATACAAGATTGAAGACTTCGTCCCGTGTCCGGAAGGGACTTTCCTTGGCGTGGAAGGCAAGCTTGGCGATACGGATATATAGATCTCCTACCATTGTAACCGACTTTGTGTAACCCTAACCCTCTCCGGTGTCTATATAAACCGGAGGGTTTTAGTCCGTAGGACAACATACAGAACAACAATCATACCATAGGCTAGCTTCTAGGGTTTAGCCTCTCCGATCTCATGGTAGATCTACTCTTGTACTACCCATATCATCAATATTAATCAAGCAGGACGTAGGGTTTTGTTGGAAATATGCCCTAGAGGCAATAATAAAAGTATTATTATTATATTTCTTTGATCATGATAATTGTCTTTATTCATGCTATAGCTGTATTATCCGGAAATCGTAATACACGTGTGAATACATAGACCATAATATGTCCCTAGTAAGCCTCTAGTTGACTAGCTCGTTGATCAACAGATAGTCATGGTTTCCTGGCTATGGGCATTGGATGTCATTGATAACGGGATCACATCATTAGGAGAATGATGTGATGGACAAGACCTAATCTTAAGCATAGCACAAGATCGTGTAGTTCATTTGCTAGAGCTTTTCCAATGTCAAGTATCTTTTCCTTTGACCATGAGATCGTGTAACTCCCGGATACCGTAAGAGTGCTTTGGGTGTATCAAATGTCACAACGTAACTGGGTGACTATAAAGGTGCACTACAGGTATTTCCGAAAGTGTCTGTTGGGTTGACACGGATCGAGACTGGGATTTGTCACTCCATATAACGGAGAGGTATCACTGGGCCCACTCGGTAATGCATCATCATTATGAGCTCAAGGTGACCAAGTGATTGATCACGGGATCATGCATTACGGTACGAGTAAAGTGACTTGCCGGTAACGAGACTGAACAAGGTATTGGGATACCAACGATCGAGTCTCAGGCAAGTAACATACCGATTGACAAAGGGAATTGTATACGGGGTTGATTAAATCCTCGACATCGTGGTTCATCCGATGAGATCATCGTGGAGCATGTGGGAGCCAACATGGGTATCCAGATCCCACTGTTGGTTATTGACCGGAGAGTCGTCCCGGTCATGTCTGCATGTCTCCCGAACCCGTAGGGTCTACACACTTAAGGTTCGGTGACGCTAGGGTTATGAAGATATGTATATGCAGTAACCCGAATGTTGTTCGGAGTCCCGGATGAGATCCCGGACGTCACGAGGAGTTCCGGAATGGTCCGGAGGTAAATAATTATATATAGGAAGTGCAGTATCGGCCATCGGGACAAGTTTCAGGGTTATCGGTATTGTACCGAGACCACCGGAAGGGTCCCGGGGGTCCACCGGGTGGGGCCACCTGTCCCGGGGGGCCACATGGGCTGTAGGGGGTGCGCCTTGGCCTGCATGGGCAAAGGGCACCAGCCCCAAAAGCCCATGCGCCTAGGTTTCCACAAAAGGGAAGAGTCCCAATGGTGGAAGGCACCTCTAGGTGCCTTGGGGGGGGAGGGAAACTTCCCCTTGGCAGCCGCACCTAGGAGATTGGATCTCCTAGGCTGGCGCACCCCCCTTGGCCCTCCTATATATAGTTGAGGAGAGGGAGGACTTCAAACCTCAGCCTTTGGCGCCTCCCTCTCTCCCCGTTACGTCTCTCTCTCGTAGTATAGGCGAAGCCCTGCTACTGTGACGCCCTGCATCCACCACCACGCCGTCGTGCTGCTGGATCTTCATCAACCTCTCCCCCCCTTGCTGGATCAAGAAAGGAGGAGATGTCATCCGTTCCGTACGTGTGTTGAACGCGGAGGCACTGTCCGTTCGGTGCCAGGATCTCCGGTGATTTGGATCACGTCGTGTTCGACTACCTCATCCCCGTTCTTTGAACGCTTCCGCTCGCGATCTACAAGGTACGTAGATGCATCTAATCACTCGTTGCTAGATGAACTCATAGATAGATCTTGGTGAAACCGTAGGAAATTTTTTGTTTTCTGCAACGTTCCCCAACAGTGGTATCAGAGCTAGGTCTATGCATAGTTCTCTTGCACGAGTAGAACACAATTTGTTGTGGGCATTGATGTTGTCAACTTTCTTGCCGCTACTAGTCTTATCTTGCTTCAACGGAATTGTGGGATGAAGCGGCCCAGACCAACCTAACACGTATGCTTACGTGAGACCGGTTCCACCGACAAACATGCACAAGTTGCATAAGGTGGCTGGCGGGTGTCTGTCTCTCCTACTTTAGTTGGAGCAGATTCGATGAACAGGGTCCTTATGAAGGGTAAATAGAAGTTGACAAATCACGTTGTGGCTTTCACGTAGGTAAGAAAACGTTCTTGTTAGAACCCTACTTCAGCCACGTAAAACCTGCAACAACAATTAGAGGACGTCTAACTTGTTTTTGCAGCAAGTGCTTTGTGATATGATATGGCCAAAGTTGTGATGAATGATGAATGATCGATATGTGATGTATGAGATGTTCATGCTATTATACAAGGAATCACAACTTACATGTCGATGAGTATGACGGTGACAGGATGATCATGGAGCCCCAAGATGGAGATCAAAGGAGCTATGTGATATTGGCCATATCATGTCATTATTATTATTTGATTGCATGTGATGTTTATCATGTTTTGCGTCTTGTTTACTTAGAACGACGGTAGGAAATAAGATGATCCCTTACAACAATTTCAAGAAGTGTTCTCCCCTAACTGTGCACCGTTGCTACAGTTCGTCATTTCGAAGCACCACGTGTTAATCAGGTGTGATGGATCATTACGTTCACATACAACGGGTGTAAGACAGTTTTACACATGCAAAAACACTTAGGGTTAACTTGACAAGCCTAGCATGTACAGACATGGCCTCGGAACACAGAGACCGAAAGGTCGAACACGAGTCGTATGGAAGATACGATCAACATGAAGATGTTCACCGACGATGACTAGTCCGTCTCACGTGTTAATCGGACACGGCCTAGTCGACTCGGATCGTGTAACACTTAGATGACTAGAGGGATGTCTAATCTGAGTGGGAGTTCATTAATAATTTGATTAGATGAACTTAATTATCATGAACTTAGTATAAAATCTTTACAATATGTCTTGTAGATCAAATGGCCAACGTTGTATTCAATTTCAACACGTTCCTAGAGAAAACCAAGCTGAAAGACGATGGCAGCAACTATACGGACTGGGTCCGGAACCTGAGGATCATCCTCATAGCTGCCAAGAAAGATTATGTCCTACAAGCACTGCTAGGTGATCCACCCGTCCCACAGAACCAAGACGCTATGAACGCTTGGCAGACACGTACTGATGACTACTCCCTCGTTCAGTGCGGCATGCTTTACAGCTTAGAGCCGGGGCTCCAAAAGAGTTTTGAGAGACATGGAACATATGAGATGTTCGAAGAGCTAAAAATGGTTTTTCAAGCTCATGCCCGGATCGAGAGATATGAAGTCTCTGATAAGTTCTTCAGCTGTAAGATGGAGGAAAATAGTTCTGTCAGTGAGCACATACTCACTATGTCTGGGTTACATAACCGCTTGACTTAGCTGGGAGTTAATCTCCCGGGTGACGTGGTCATTGACAGAATCCTCCAGTCGCTTCCACCAAGCTACAAGAGCTTTGTGATGAACTTCAATATGCAAGGGATGGTAAAGACCATTCCTGAAGTATTTGCTATGCTGAAATCAGCAGAGGTAGAAGTCAAGAAGGAACATCAAGTGTTGATGATGAATAAAACCACTAAGTTCAAGAAGGGCAAGGGTAAAAAGAACTTCAAGAAGGACGGCAAGGAAGTTGCTGCGCCCGGCAAGCAAGCTGTCGGGAAGAAGTCAAAGAATGGACCCAAGCCTGAGACAGAGTGCTTTTATTGCAAAGGGAAGGGTCACTGGAAGCGGAACTGCCCCAAATACTTAGCGGACAAGAAGGCCGGCAACACCAAAGGTATTTGATATACATGTAATTGATGTGTACCTTACCAGTACTCGTAGTAACTCCTGGGTATTTGATACCGGTGCCATTGCTCATATTTGTAACTCACACCAAAGGAGCTGCGGAATAAACGGAAACTGGCGAAGGACGAGGTGACGATGCGCGTCGGGAATGGTTCCAAGGTCGATGTGATCGCCGTCGGCACGCTACCTCTACATTTACCTACGGGATTAGTTATAAACCTCAATAATTGTTATTTAGTGCCATGTTTGAGCATGAACATTGTATCAGGATCTTGTTTAATACGAGATGGCTACTCATTTAAATCCAAGAATAATGGTTGTTCTATTTATATGAGAGATATGTTTTATGGTCATGCTCCGATAGTCAATGGTTTATTCTTAATGAATCTCGAGCGTATTACTACACATGTTCATAGTGTGAGTACCAAAAGATGTAAGGTTGATAATGATAGTCCCACATATTTGTGGCACTGCCGCCTTGGTCACATAGGTGTCAAACGCATGAAGAAGCTCCATGCAGATGGACTTTTAGAGTCTCTTGATTATGAATCATTTGACATGTGTGACCCATGCCTCATGGAAAAAATGACCAAGACTCTGTTCTCAGGAACAATGGAGCAAGCAACCAACTTATTGGAAATCATACATACTGATGTGTGCGGTCCAATGAGTGTTGAGGCTCGCGGTGTATATCGTTATGTTCTCACCCTCACTGATGACTTGAGTAGATATGGGTATGTCTACTTAATGAAACACAAGTCTGAAACCTTTGAAAAGTTCAAGGAATTTCAGAGTGAGGTTGAAAAACAACGTGACAGGAAAATCAAGTTTCTACGATCAGATCGTGGAGGAGAATACTTGAGTCATGAATTTGGCACACACTTAAGAAAATGTGGAATAGTTTCACAACTCACGCCGCCTGGAACACCTCAGCGTAACGGTGTGTCCGAACATCGTAATCGCACTCTATTAGATATGGTGCGATCTATGATGTCTCTTACCGATTTACCGCTATCTTTTTGGGGCTATGCTTTAGAGACTGCCGCATTCACTTTAAATAGGGCTCCGTCGAAATCCGTTGAGACGACACCGTATGAATTATGGTTTGGGAAGAAACCTAAGCTGTCGTTTCTAAAAGTTTGGGGATGCGATGCTTATGTCATGAAACTTCAACCTGAAAATCTCGAACCCAAGTCGGAAAAATGCGTCTTCATAGGATACCCTAAAGAAACTGCTGGGTATACCTTCTACCTCAGATCCGAAGGCAAGATCTTTGTTGCCAGGAATGGATCCTTTCTAGAGAAAGAGTTTCTCTCGAAAGAAGTAAGTGGGAGGAAAGTAGAACTTGATGAAGTATTGCCTCTTGAACCGGTAAATGGCGCAACTCAAGAAAATGTTCCTGAGGTGCCTGCACCGACTAGAGAGGAAGTTATTCATGATGATCAAGATACTTCTGATCAAGCTCCTACTAAAATTCGAAGGTCCACAAGGACATGTTCCGCACCAGAGTGGTACGGCAACCCTGTCTTGGAAATCATGTTGTTAGACAACGGTGAACCTTCGAACTATGAAGAAGTGATGGCGGGCCCGGATTCCGACAAATGGCTAGAAGCCATGAAATCCGAGATAGAATCCATGTATGAAAATGAAGTATGGACTTTGACTGACTTGCCCGTTGAACGGCGAGCCATAGAAAATAAATGGATCTTTAAGAAGAAGACATACGCGGATGGTAATGTGACCATCTATAAAGCTCGACTTGTCACTAAGGGTTATCGACAAGTTCAAGGGGTTGACTACGATGAGACTTTCTCACCGGTAGCGAAGCTAAAGTCCGTCCGAATCATGTTAGCAATTGCCGCATTCTACGATTATGAGATATGGCAAATGGACGTCAAAACGGCATTCCTTAATGGTTTCCTTAAGGAAGAATTGTATATAATGCAGCCGGAAGCTTTTGTCGATCCTAAGAATGCTGACAAGGTGTGCAAGCTCCAACGCTCGATTTATGGGCTGGTGCAAGCATCTCGGAGTTGGAACATTCGCTTTGATGAGATGATCAAAGCGTTTGGGTTTACGCAGACTTATGGAGAAGCCTGCGTTTACAAGAAAGTGAGTGGGAGCTCTGTAGCATTTCTCATACTATATGTAGATGACATACTTTTGATGGGAAATGATATAGAACTCTTGGACAACATCAAGGCCTACTTGAATAAGAGTTTTTCAATGAAGGACCTTGGAGAAGCTGCTTATATACTAGGCATCAAGATCTATAGAGATAGATCAAGACGCCTCATAGGTCTTTCACAAAGCACGTACCTTGATAAGATTTTGAAGAAGTTCAAAATGGATCAGTCCAAGAAAGGGTTCTTGCCTGTTTTGCAAGGTGTGAGATTGAGCTCGGCTCAATGCCCGACCACGGCAGAAGATATAGAAGAGATGAGTGTCATCCCCTATTATGTATGCCATGCTGTGTACCAGACCTGATGTAAACCTTGCCGTAAGTTTGGTAGGAAGGTACCAAAGTAATCCCAGCAAGGAACACTGGACAGCGGTCAAGAATATCCTGAAGTACCTGAAAAGGACTAAGGAAATGTTTCTCATTTATGGAGGTGACGAAGAGCTCGTCGTAAAGGGTTACGTCGACGCTAGCTTCGACACAGATCTGGATGACTCTAAGTCACAAACCGGATACGTGTACATGTTGAATGGTGGAGCAGTGAGCTGGTGCAGCTGCAAACAGAGCGTCGTGGCGGGATCTACATGTGAAGCGGAGTACATGGCAGCCTCGGAGGCAGCACATGAAGCAATATGGGTGAAGGAGTTCATCACCGACCTAGGAGTCATACCCAATGCGTCGGGGCCAATCAAACTCTTTTGTGACAACGCTGGAGCTATTGCACTTGCCAAGGAGCCCAGGTTTCACAAGAAGACAAGGCACATCAAGCGTCGCTTCAACTCCATTCGTGAAAATGTTCAAGATGGAGACATAGAGATTTGTAAAGTACATACGGACCTGAATATAGCAGATCCGTTGGCTAAACCTATCCCTAGGGCAAAACATGATCAACACCAGAATTCCATGGGTGTTCGATTCATCACAATGTAACTAGATTATTGACTCTAGTGCAAGTGGGAGACTGTTGGAAATATGCCCTAGAGGCAATAATAAAAGTATTATTATTATATTTCTTTGATCATGATAATTGTCTTTATTCATGCTATAACTGTATTATCCGGAAATCCTAATACACGTGTGAATACATAGACCATAATATATCCTTAGTAAGCCTCTAGTTGACTAGCTCGTTGATCAACAGATAGTCATGGTTTCCTGGCTATGGGCATTGGATGTCATTGATAACGGGATCACATCATTAGGAGAATGATGTGATGGACAAGACCTAATCCTAAGCATAGCACAAGATCGTGTAGTTCGTTTGCTAGAGCTTTTCCAATGTCAAGTATCTTTTCCTTTGACCATGAGATCGTGTAACTCCCGGATACCGTAAGAGTGCTTTGGGTGTATCAAATGTCACAACGTAACTGGGTGACTATAAAGGTGCACTACAGGTATTTCCGAAAGTGTCTGTTGGGTTGACACGGATCGAGACTGGGATTTGTCACTCCATATAACGGAGAGGTATCACTGGGCCCACTCGGTAATGCATCATCATTATGAGCTCAAGGTGACCAAGTGATTGATCACGGGATCATGCATTATGGTACGAGTAAAGTGACTTGCCGGTAACGAGACTGAACAAGGTATTGGGATACCAACGATCGAGTCTCGGGCAAGTAACATACCGATTGACAAAGGGAATTGTATACGGGGTTGATTAAATCCTCGACATCGTGGTTCATCCGATGAGATCATCGTGGAGCATGTGGGAGCCAACATGGGTATCCAGATCCCGCTGTTGGTTATTGACCGGAGAGTTGTCCCGGTCATGTCTGCATGTTTCCCGAACCCGTAGGGTCTACACACTTAAGGTTCGGTGACGCTAGGGTTATGAAGATATGTATATGCAGTAACCCAAATGTTGTTTGGAGTCCCGGATGAGATCCCGGACGTCATGAGGAGTTTCGGAATGGTCCGGAGGTAAAGAATTATATATAGGAAGTGCAGTATCGGCCATCGGGACAAGTTTCGGGGTTATCAGTATTGTACCGGGACCACCGGAAGGGTCCCGGGGGTCCACCGGGTGGGGCCACCTGTCCCGGGGGGCCACATGGGCTGTAGGGGGTGCACCTTGGCCTGCATGGGCCAAGGGCACCAGCCCCAAAAGCCCATGCGCCTAGGTTTCCACAAAAGGGAAGAGTCCCAATGGTGGAAGGCACCTCTAGGTGCCTTGGGGGGGGGGGGAAACTTCCCCTTGGCCGCCGCACCTAGGAGATTGGATCTCCTAGGCTGGCGCACCCCCCCCTTGGCCCTCCTATATATAGTTGAGGAGAGGGAGGACTTCAGACCTCAGCCTTTGGCGCCTCCCTCTCTCCCCCTTACGTCTCTCTCTCGTAGTATAGGCGAAGCCCTGCTACTGTGACGCCCTGCATCCACCACCACGCCGTCGTGCTGCTGGATCTTCATCAACCTCTCCCACCCCTTGCTAGATCAAGAAAGGAGGCGACGTCATCCACTCCGTACGTGTGTTGAACACGGAGGCACCGTCCGTTCGGTGCTAGGATCTCCGGTGATTTGGATCACGTTGTGTTCGACTACCTCATCCCCGTTCTTTGAACGCTTCCGCTCGCGATCTACAAGGTACGTAGATGCATCTAATCACTCGTTGCTAGATGAACTCATAGATAGATCTTGGTGAAACCGTAGGAAAATTTTTGTTTTCTGCAAAGTTCCCCAACAGGTTTTACCTCCATCAAGAGGGCCCGAACCTGGGTAAAACTTCGTGTCCCTTGCCTCCTGTTACCATCCAGCCTAGACGCACAGTTCGGGACCCCCTACCCGAGATCCGCCGGTTTTGACACCGACATTGGTGCTTCCATTGAGAGTTCCTCTGTTTCGTCGCTGTTAGGCTTGATGGCTCCTACGATCATCAATAGCGATGCAGTCCAGGGTGAGACCTTCCTCCCCGGACAGATCTTCGTCTTCGGCGGCTTCGCACTGCGGGCCAATTCACTTGGCCATCTGGAGCAGATCGAAAGCTATGCCCCTGGCCGTCAGGTTAGATTTGGAAGTTTAAACTACACGGCTAACATCCGCGGGGACTTGATCTTCGACGGATTCGAGCCATTGCCGAGCGCGCTGCACTGTCACGACGAGCATGATCTAGCTTTGCCGCCGAACAGTGCCCTGGAGGCCACACCCGCACCGCCTTCGACCCTTAATTCGGAGCCAACTGCGCCGATCGAGGATGGGTGGTTGGACGCCGCCTCGGGGGCTGCGATCCCAACGGCGATCGAGCCGAACACCAGCCCCGCACTCTGCGAGACTCGTGACTCCAAGGAGCCGGACTCCTCTTCGGACTCCGAACCCTCCGCACCCCTGTCGATCGAATCCGATTGGGCGCCGATCATGGAGTTTACTGCCGCAGACATCTTTCAACACTCGCCTTTCGGCGATATTTTGAAGACACTAAAGTCTCTCTCCTTATCAGGAGAGCCCTGGTCGGACTATGGTCAGCAAGGTTGGGATACGGACGATGAATAAATTCAAAGCCCACCCACCACCCACTTTGTAGCCACTGTCGACGATTTAACCGACATGCTCGACTTCGACTCCGAAGACATCGACGGTATGGACGCCGATGCAGGAGACGATGAAGAACCAGCGCCTATTGGGCCCTGGAAAGCCACCTCGTCATATGACATATACATGGTGGACACCCCAAAAGAAGGAGATGGCGGTGGAACAGCGGAGGATGACCCCTCCAAGAAACAGCCTAAGCGCCGGCGTCAGTGGCGCCGCTCAAAATCTCGCCAAAGCAAATACGGTGATTCCAGCACGGGAGATAATAATACTCCGCAGAGTGCCGAAGAAAACACCCTCCAGCAAGATTCAGCATAGGAGGATGGAGAAGCCAGCCCTCATGAGAGATCGGCGGACAGAGAGGTCGAGGACGATAATTATATGCCTCCCTCCGAAGACGAGGCAAGCCTCGACGACGACGAATTCGTCGTGTCAGAGGATCCCGTCGAGCAAGAGCGTTTTCAACGCAGGCTTATGGCCACGGCAAGAAGCCTCAAGAAAAAACAACAATAGCTTAGAGCTAATCAAGATTTGCTAGTCGACAGATGGACTGAAGTCCTTGCGGCCGAAGAGCATAAACTCGAACGCCCCTCCAAGAGCTACCCAAAGCGCAGGTTGCTACCTCGATTAGAGGAGGAAGCACTTAAACCTACATCACCAGCACTTGACACGGCCGACCGGCCACCTCGTGGCCGCGACAGAGAGGCCTCTTGGCCCTCCACTCAAGCCGCACCCCGTACTAAGGCACAGGAAAATGCGGCTGACCTGCGAGATATGTTGGAGGACAAGGCAAGGCAAACAAGATCGATCTACGGATCACGTGGGCGCCCCACGACTCGAGACGGTAACCGTCACGCCAGACACAAATCCGGTAGGGCCGAACACAGTAGACAAAGCTCATTGGAGCTACGTCGTGATATTGCCCAGTACAGAGGCGCCGCACACCCACTATGCTTCACAGACGAAGTAATGGATCATCAAATCCCCGAGGGTTTCAAACCCGTAAACATCGAATCATATGATGGCATAACAAATCCTGTGGTATGGATCAAGGATTCTCTCCTTCATATCCACATGGCCCGCGGCGATGATCTCCATGCCATCAAATACCTCCCACTCAAGCTTAAAGGACAAGCTCGGCATTGGCTTAACAGCTTGCCAGCAGGATCAATCAGTTGTTGGGAGGACCTGGAAGCCGCATTCCTCGACAATTTCCAGGGCACTTATGTGCGACCACCAGACACCGATGACCTAAGCCACGTAATTCAGCAGCCAGAGGAATCGGCCAGGCAATTCTGGACACGGTTCCTAACAAAGAAAAATCAAATAGTAGACTGTCCGGACACAGAGGCCCTAGCAGCCTTCAAGCACAATATCTGTGACGAGTGGCTTGCCCGGCACCTTGGACAGGAAAAGCCGAAATCTATGGTAGCACTCACGACACTCATGACCCGCTTTTGCGCGGGAGAAGACAACTCGCTTGCTCGTAGCAACAATATGACCAAGAACCCTGGTAATTCGGATACTAGGGATAGTAGTGGCAGGTCGCGTCGCAACAAGCATAAGCGTCGCATTAACGGCGACAATGCTGAGGATACGACAATTAATGCCGGATTCAGAGGCTATAAATCCGGTCAGTGGAAAAAGCCATTCAAAAGAAATCCTAGGGGCCCATCCAGTTTGGACCGAATACTCGACCGCTTGTGCCAGATACATGGCACCACCGAAAAGCCGGCCAATCACACCAACAGGGATTGTTGGGTGTTCAAGCAGGCAGGCAAGTTAAATGCCGAAAATACCGACAAGGGGCTGCATAGCGATGATGATGAAGAGCCCCGGCCGCCGAACAACAGTGGACAGAAGGGTTTTCCCCCACAAGTGCGGATGGTGAACATGATATACGCAACCCACATCAACAAGAGGGAGCGGAAGCGCGCGTTAAGGGACGTATACGCGGTAGAGCCAGTCGCCCCAATGTTCAACCCATGGTCCTCCTGCCCGATCACCTTTGATCGAAGGGACCATCCCACTAGCACCCGTCATGGCAGATTTGCCGCATTGGTTCTAGACACAATTATTGACGGATTTCATCTCACCAGAGTCCTTATGGACGGCGGCAGCAGCCTGAACCTGCTTTACCAGGATAGAGTGTGGAAAATGGGCATAGATCCCTCAAGGATTAAGCCCACCAAAACGACCTTTAAAGGCGTAATACCAGGTGTAGAGGCCAACTGTACGGGCTCAGTCACACTTGAAGTGGTCTTTGGATCTCCAGATAATTTCCGAAGAGAGGAGTTAATCTTCAACATAGTCCCATTCCGCAGTGGCTATCACGCACTGCTCGGGCAAACCGCATTCGCCAAGTTCAATGTGGTACCTCACTATGCATACCTTAAGCGCAAGATGCCAGGCCCTCGAGGAGTAATTATGGTCAATGGAAACACTGAACGCTCCCTCTGAATGGAGGAGCACACGGCGGCCCTTGCAGCGGAAGTACAAAGCAGCCTCTCCAGGCAGTTCTCCAGTCCGGCCATTAAACGTCCGGACACCGTCAAGCGCGCCCGAAGTAACCTACAACAAGACCGCCTGGAACGTTCCAAGCAGGCGTAGCAATGCGGCCCCAACCCCAGCCCTCGCAAGAATGCGACGCCAATACTTCGCGTACATAACTACGCTCTAGAAATGCCATGGGTACAGGGGGAGGGGCACCATCACGGCACGCCCGAAACACGGCTTAAACCGCACCAGGGGCTGCCGATTTTTTTATTTTCTCTTACTTTCAGGACTCCATTCTTCGGAAGGCCTGTTCGGCAATTCAATTGCCGCACAAAGGATGCAAGAACCAGGGAAGCAAACAAGCCATGCCACATTACGGAACTCCCAGGTGGTCTCTATCATGAGTAGTATACCTGTTTTGCATCCATTCCGCAGCCTGCCCCTGGAACGGATATGTTAAATAGTCCAACCTTTTGCTTATCGCATTATTTGTATCGTTCTGCTTTGATCGCAGCCCTTTTTAATAAACAATGCATAGCTTTTGTCTATTTTTGCATTACTCTTTTTTTTACAAATATATGTTCCTTAATGACATGTTGCACCCGTACACTTTGGTACGGCCAAAATACGCCAGGGGCTTTAGTACCCCTCAATATAGTGTGAGAAGTCCGAACACTTTAACAAGTGCGGCACCCCGAACTTATAGCATTATATGCATCGGCTCCGAATCATGTCTTGGGTCAATAGTTGGGTTTGCCTGGCTCCTATGTTTTGGTGCCTTACGTTCTGCTATGTCGGCTAAGATAGCACTAGGAGAACTACTGCGATTGTGCCCCAATTGAGCTGGGTCGAGCACCTCAGTAGAGAAAGCTAAAACTGACTGTCATGATGAAGCGAGAGCGAGTCGCTGTTCGAGAGGTTTTTCGAGTCCTTAAAGACTTATGCCGCTTAGAGCGAGGAGTCGGCTTTGTCCGGCCAAGGCGTGGATAGCGCCCCGAACTCGGTCTTCTGAATACCAGGGGCTTTGCCAAAATTTAAAATTATAGAATTCTATGGCTAAGTGAGAGTCTTCACGCATTATAGTCCGGTTGCCTTGTTCGTTGTGCTGAGCGCCTCCCTCGAAGGACCCAAACATGGGAAAAAGAGCGCTCAGGTTTATCCCCGAACACCCCAGCACTAGAGGCACGGGGGCAGAAGCCGACGACTCGCCATATCTCAGAATTGATAAACAGCCGCACAGAAGGTAATATTTTAAATTCCAACAGCATTGCTTAGCGCATATGAACAAGTTTTCAGCGCACAGGACAAAACGAGCGAGTTTTACTCAAAAATTACATCCTTGGAACATTCATCCGCCATAAGGCGGGCACCCTTTAGAACATCCTTATAATAATTCTCGGGCTTGCGATGCTCTTTCCCCGGCGGTGCCCCGTCCTTCACAAGCTTCTCAGCATCCAGCTTGCCCCAGTGCACCTTAGCACGGGCAAGGGCCCTACAGGCACCTTCAATGCAGACGGAGCGCTTGATGACTTCGAGCCTGGGACAGGCCCCCACCAGCCGCCGCACCAGCCCAAAATAGCTCCCAGGCAGAGCCTCTCCAGGCCACAGTCGAACTATGAGGCCCTTCATGGCCTGTTCGGCCACCTTGTGGAGCTCGACCAGTTGCTTCAGTTGGTCGCTCAGGGGCACGGGGTGTCCGGCCTCAACATACTGAGACCAGAACACCTTCTCTGTCGAGCTGCCCTCCTCGGCTCGATAGAATGCGGCGGCATCGGACACGCTACGGGGAAGATCTGCGAACGCTCCTGGAGAGCTCCGGATTCGGGTAAGTAACAAGTAACTCACGTTTATGTGTTTGCTTTGCATAAAGAATGCCTTACCCGCTGCTATCTTTTTCACCGCATCCAACTCCTGGAGGGTCTTCTGGGATTCGGCCTTGGCAAACTTGGCATTTTAATAGCCACCGCGAGCTCGGACGCTCGCGTCTTTGAGTCAAGCTCCAAACTCTCATGTTTTTTCATGAGAGCCTGGAGCTCTTGCCGCACCTTGCCAACCTGGGCCTCATACTTCTCCCGCTCGGTGCGCTCCATGGCCGCCCTCTTCTCGGCCTCGTGCAGCGCTTGTTTAAGGGTCGCCACCTCAGATGTGGCACCTACAATAGCCACGATAATTCTGTCATTTTTTGCAATTGCACCTTTTTTATATATATTTAAACAAGGTATTTCTTACCTTCCTTGTCCTTGAGCTGCTTCTTGGCATGCCCGAGCTCTTGCTCGGACTGCTCAAGGTTCTGCTTTAGCGTGTCCACTTCCGCAGTCAGTGCGGCGGACGCTAGCAGAGAAGCCTGCATACACATATTGACTCCTTTTTGTTAGACTCCTATGAATTTTATTTGATCCTCTATTCGGCTTTTCTTCCCGAACACCAAACAGAGCATCAGGGGCTACTGTTTATGCGGTAATATTATTTACACATTCTTTACCTCAAAGCCTGTTAAAAGGCTAGCACAAGCTTCAGTCAGTCCACTCTTGGCGGACTGAACCTTCTGGACCACCGCACTCATAATGGTGCGGTGCTCCTCATCGATGGAGGCGCCTTTGAGCACCTCCAACAGATTGTCCGGCGCCTCTGGTTGGAAAGGGGTCACCGGCACGGTGGGCTTGCTCCTCTTGGAAGGAGGTCGCCCGCCGGACTCTGGAACCTTTGAAGGTTCCGGAGCGGTGTCTGTCCTAGAGCCGGACTTGGAGTCCTGGGGGGTTTTATCCCCTTTACTCCTGGAGTCCGGGAGGTCGCCTTGCGGCGCCTCCAGGACCACCTCCTTCTGGCTTGGAACCTGTTGGGACAACACTTCGGCGTCATCCGTAGGGCGGGGGGAGGTAGCCGTCGGAAGCGAATTCACATCCGACGAGTCCAGTGAACCGCTCGACGACGCGCCGAGACAGTCTTTGGGTGGGCTGCATAATCATATTCGACATAAGGGAAAGTTGTGCAATAAAGGAATACTATGAATTACTCTGGTATCCGGATACTTACGATTTCGCCAGGGGCTTGGCCCTGAGCGGCCACTCCTCTCTGCCGTCGTCGGCGTCGGTGGAATAGTCCGGAGGAAGGGTTTTCCCCTTCTTGGACCCTTCGGCCTCCCCACTGAGGGCGGCCTTCCTTTTCTTCTCTCCTCCTGCTGGAGGGGGAGAGGTCTCTTCTTCCTCCTCCTCGTCTTCACGGGAGGAATGCGCCTTGGAGCCGTCAGATGATGAACCTGACACCTCCTGGCGCCGGGCACTTTTTTGAGTCCCCGTGGCCTTCTTCGTGGCCTTCTTCTCCGGCACCACATAGGGTGCCGGAACCAGCAGCTTTGCCAAGCGGGCATCGGCTGGGTCTTCGGGCAAAGGAGCCGGACAGTCAATCTGTCCGGACTTCGCCTGCCAATCCTGTCAAAGGTAAGGGAGCTTAAATCCCGCATTGAGTTAAACTATGAAAAACTAATACCCTGTAAAAGGTAAAAACAACTTACTGCGCTAGCGTGACGCTGCGCGCTGAATCCGCGATCCTCGGTAGCGGATGCGGGGGCCTCGGCGCCCTTGAAAAGCACCTTCCAGGCATCTTCGTACGTCGTGTTGAAGAGCCTGCTTAGAGTTTGGTGCTGCTCCAGGTTGAACTCCCATAGATTGAAGGCCCTTTGTTGACACGGGAGGATCCGGCGGATGAGCATAACTTAGACTACGTTGACAAGCTTCAGCTGCTTGTTCACCAGGGTTTGGATGCATGTTTGCAGTCCAGTCACCTCTTCTTTGCTGCCCCATGACAGGCCCGTCTCTTTCCAGGACGTGAGCCGCGTTGGGGGTCTAGACCGGAACTCGGGGGCTGCGACCCACTCAGGGTCGCGCGGCTCGGTGATGTAAAACCACCCCGATTGCCACCCCTTCAGGGTCTCCACAAAGGAGCCCTCGAACCATAAGACGTTGGGCATCTTTCCCACCATGGCGCCTCCGCACTCCGCCTGGTTGCCGCGCACCACCTTCGGCTTGACATTGAAAGTCTTGAGCCATAGGCCCAAATGGGGGCAGATTCAGAGGAAAGCCTCGCACACGACGATAAACGCCGAGATGTTGAGGATGAGGTTTTGGGCCAGATCATGGAAATCCAGGCCGTAGTAGAACATGAGTCCCCGGACGAATGGGTGAATAGGAAAGCCCAGTCCGCGGAGGAAGTGGGGAAGGAACACTACCCTCTCATGGGGCCTTGGGGTGGGGAGGAGCTGCCCCTCTTCAGGAAGCCGGTACGCGATGTCGTTAGACAAGTATCCGGCCTTCCTCAGTTTTTTGATGTGTCCCTCCATGATGGAGGAGACCATCCACTTGCCTCCCGCTCCGGACATGGCTGGAAAAGGTTGAGGTGGGGAGTGCGGACTTGGGCGCTGGAGCTCGAGTGCGCGAAAATGGATAGGCAAAGGAGGAAGAAGGCGTAGGTGAAATGTGGATCCTTATCCCCTTATATGGGTGGACGCAACTACGTGTCCCCACCAGCCTGGTAAAACTCGCTTATCTCCAAGCGCCGTAATCAATGGCACGGTTGGGTTACCCACGCCCGTATTGATGAGAATCCCAGAATAAGGGGACACGATCTCTGCTTCGACGAGACGTGCCAAGGAAACCGCCTCGCATGACACGCTGAGGTGGGACAATAAAATGATTCGAATAAATGCTTGGCCGTGGTGCGATGTCACACTACGGAATACGTCAGCAGATTAGATTTGTGTAAATATTATTCTCTCTATGGCAATATGTGGAAACTTATTTTGCAGAGCCGGACACTATCTTTGTGTTCAAAATCTTCTATGAAGTACTTGGAGGAGGAACCCGCCTTGCAATGCCAAAGACAATCTGCGCGCCGGACTCGTCGTCATTGAAGCCTGGTTCAGGGGCTACTGAGGGAGTCCTGGATTAGGGGGTGTCCGGATGGCCAGACTATACCTTCAGCCGGACTCCTGGACTATGAAGATACAAGATTGAAGATTTCGTCCCGTGTCCGGAAGGGACTTTCCTTGGCGTGGAAGGCAAGCTTGGCGATACGGATATATAGGTCTCCTACCATTGTAACTGACTTTGTGTAACCCTAACCCTCTCCGGTGTCTATATAAACCGGAGGGTTTTAGTTCGTAGGACAACATACAGAACAACAATCATACCATAGGCTAGCTTCTAGGGTTTAGCCTCTCCGATCTCGTGGTAGATCTACTCTTGTACTACCCATATCATCAATATTAATCAAGTAGGACATAGGGTTTTACCTCCATCAAGAAGGCCCGAACCTGGGTAAAACTTCGTGTCCCTTGCCTCCTGTTACCATCCAGCCTAGACGCACAGTTCGGGACCCCCTACCCGAGATCCGCCGGTTTTAACACCGACATTGTCGCTGAAGGGCGAGTGCTGAAAGATATCCACGGAGGTAAACTCCATGATCAGCGCCCAATCGGATTCGATAGGAACGGGCGCAGGCGGTACGGAGTCCGTGGCCGGAGAAAGATCCGGTAGTTTAAGAATACGGCTCTCGTGCAAGGTAAGGTCGATGTTCGGCTCAATCGCCACTGAGGGTAAGGCCTCCGTGGCGGGGTCCATCCACCCGTCCATGGACGGCATAACTGGCTCCGAATTGAGGGTCAGAGCAGCTTCCGGTGCGATCTCCTGAACACTGTCTGATGGTAGAGCTAAATCGTACTCATCGTGACTGCGTGACGCGCAAGGCAGAGGCTCAAATCCGTCGAAGATCAAGTCTCCGCGGACGTCGGCCGTGTAGTTTAAGCTTCCAAACCTGACCTGGTGGCCAGGGGCGTAGGTTTCAATCTGCTCCAGATGGCCAAGCGAATTGGCCCGCTGTGCAAAGCCGCCGAATACAAAAATCTGTCCGGGGAGAAAAGTCTCACCCTGGACTGCATCGCTAACGATGATAGAAGGAGCCATCAAGCCTAACGACGACGACACATAGGAACTCTCAATGAAAGCACCAATGTCGGTGTCAAAACCGGCGGATCTCGGGTAGGGGGTCCCGAACTGTGCGTCTAGGCGGATGGTAACAGGAGGCAGGGGACACGAAGTTTTACCCAGGTTCGGGCCCTCTTGATGGAGGTAAAACCCTACGTCCTGCTTGATTAATATTGATGATATGGGTAGTACAAGAGTAGATCTACCACGAGATCAGAGAGGCTAAACCCTAGAAGCTATCCTATGGTATGATTGTATGTTATTGTTGTTGTGTCCTACGGACTAAAACCCTCCGGTTTATATAAACACCGGAGAGGGTTAGGGTTACACAAGGTCGGTTACAAAGGAGGAGATATCCATATCCGTATTGCCTAGCTCGCCTTCCACGCCAAGTAGAGTCCCATCCGGACATGAGACGAAGTCTTCAATCTTGTATCTTCATAGTCCAACAGTCCGGCCAAAGGATATAATCCGGCTGTCCAAAGACCCCCTAATCCAGGACTCCCTCACACACAGTGCTCAAAAAGATATAAGTGAAGCACTAGAGCAAGTCCATTGCTCATAAAAAATTTAAGTGAAGCATAGAGAGCAATTCTAACAAGTCAAGATATAATTTTGGCTCTCTCAAATAGGTGTGTGCATCAAGGATTGATGACTTAACAAAATAAAACAAGAAAAGACACATATCATACAAGACGCTCCAAGCAAAACACATATCATGTGACGAATAAAAATATAGTCTCGAGTAAAATACCGATAGTTGTTGGAAGAAAGCGGGGATGCCACTCGGGGGCACCCCCAATCTTAGTTGGTTGCTCATTCTTGGATAATAGCTTGGGATGCTGGGGCATCCCCAAGCTTAGGCTCTTACATCCTTCATCCATCGTAAGATAACCCAAAACTTGAAAACTTCAATCACACAGAACTCAACAAAGCCTTCGTGAGATCTGTTAGTATAAGAATAATAAATCACTATTATAATTGTTGTATCAAACCAATTCATATTTTGTTTTTGTATTATATCTACTGTATTCGAACTTTTCTATGGCAAAAACTCATCAAAGAAAACCATAGAGCCATCAAAATAAGCACACAACACAAAGAAAACAGAATCTGTCAAAACAGAAGAGTCTATAGCAATCTGACTATTTAGAATACTTCTATAACTCAAATGTAACAACCAAACCTCGAAGGATTTGAGTCTCTGTGCTTACCGTGCTAGTCCCTGGATCGAACTCGCTAGCACACACAGTATAGATGAATACCAGAATAGCAAGTGCATCATTTATTACATCATATGATCCAGAATATATAAAATAAAACAATTTGCATAGCACTTGGCTAGCTTTATTCAACCAAACAACGGAAAGTAGCAAAAAAATAACGATGAGTCCCATCATAGCCCACTGGCGATGCTGAGTGCAGACTCGCGACCCTAACGGTACCTTACTCTTCGTCGGAATATCCTGCAACATGAGACGTTGCAGCCATATAGGTCAATACTTGGAATGTATTGGCAAGTTACACAGGAGTAATAATAAAGCAGACCTACATGTATATGCATAGTACAACAAAGGAAGGCTTGGGGGTTTATTTTGCAGAAAGCTGATTTTATCCTAATAACTACCTAATAGTCAATTTTTATTATTTAGTTCTTTTATTACTACAATTAAATGCACAAGGTTGAGTTGGCAAAATCAACTCCAACCTACCCTTTATTAAGTTGCCCAACAAATTTATTGAGTGTCACATCTGTCAAGATCATCCAACAACTGTAATGGCATAGTGGCTCAAAGTTGCCCATAACCGGGGGCACGGCTAATCATGATTAGTTTTAATACTCTGCAGAGTTTAGTACGCTTTACCCACTGGACCCAACCAGAAGATTGAGACGAAGTCTTTCAGAAGCAGTCCCCTAGTGGGGGACTGGAGGCCCATCCCATCTATTATATCTACATCTGCTGGCACATCCGGGTAAGGGTCCCACAACTAATCAACTAAGCCAGAGCCCATTTAGCTAGTGGTCGCACATGGAAGCTACTAGTCACTAAGTCTGTCTGATCTTTTTGAGCCTGGGCGGCCATCCACTTACATTCAGAGGGTATAAACCATGATGTTCTTGAAACCACCCTAGCAATACCACTTCCGCCCAGAGGTGAATTAAATCATGAGTTACTACTCAAATTATTATATATATAATCCTCACGTAAGCTCAATGAATACACGAACCACCCCCGTCTACAAAGCATAGCAACCTACAACTACCACGATTTGCAAAAACGGGAAGATAGCTCAACAGCATAGCAAATTAATATAGTAATCCTACACATGCATATATTCATAGTGTGATATAACTACATGCATAGAAAACAATAGGTAAAGGATGATCAACATGTAACTTCCCTTGGTTCTGGTTCAAAAAGTCACACTCCTGACAATAGCTCGCGTCGCACTCCGGACAATCCACACGTTTCACACAATTCAACAAATCAATCACCGGAACATGAATAGAACCAAAACAAAACCAATAGCAAGAAAACCATTTTTAAAACTCAACAACAAAAGCTTAACAGCACCTAAATTGCACTACGTCACAAAGCAAAAAGAATCACTCGATTCCGATAAACGGTTTGAAAGTTACGGCCTCCGGAAGATTTGATTCAAATTCAAATGAATTCAAATTTGAACAGTGCAAACATGCGCAAAGTTGGTACTGTGATAATGTGCTGATTTTTGTGAGTGCACAGGAAAAAGAATTACCTAAATTGGATATATATATATATAATAAAAGATATAGCTAGTTGAATTTTGGATGAAAATTTGTGAAAAACAAAAAGAAACAGAAATCCCCTGGTCCTGTAGCGAACTCCTGTGTTGTTCCTGTAGCGAACAACCACGGGGCAGGGGCCTATTGGCTGAAAACCTCCTGTGCGCGCGTGCTCACCGTGTACAGAGGAAAACGGCGGCAGCGGGCGGCGTCGCTGGTGGCGCTCCTCCGGTGACTCTCCGGCGAGGGGGAAGTGACAGGAGGATGCGGTGGTGAGTGGTGGAGCTGGTGGTGGTGTTCCACGGCGACGGGGCTCCCTCGAGCGGCGGTGGCGAGCTCCTGAACTCCGGCGTGCTCCGGCGAAGTCGGGCATCGGTGGCGGCGTCGCCCTGGTGCGCTACAGGTTAACCCGAGGTGTCAAACGAGTGCGGCGTCGAGAGGGGGTTCGAACGGTGACAAGTGGAGCGGCTGGGCGTCCTTATGGCGGTGGATTCGGACAGTCAACGACGGCGGCGGCTAAAGCTCCTCGATGAGATCCAATTCTCCCAACAGAGGCGTGCGGACGACGGAAAGGATCAGAAAGAGGCTTCGGGGGTGCGGGGCAAACCCTTACGCGTCCAGGGAGTCCTAGGGGAGCACGAGGTCGACTAGGGGGCGAGATCGATCCGGCTCGCGCTCGGGTGTGCGAGCGGTGCGGCTGCGCGCGTGTTCGTCCGACTGGAGGAAGGGGATGGGGAGCGGGGCCCGCTGGTCAGCGGCTGAGGCGAGCTGGCGGATCGGGTGCGGCGCTGCATACCGCTTCAGCGGAGTGGGGTGCTGGGCTGCGCGCGGTGGGATTTGGTGGGCCGTGGCTGTCTGGGCCGTGCAGTGCGCTGCGGCGCTGCGTTGTGTTCTTTTTTTTAAACAAAAACTACAGCAGCAGAACAAAATAAATAAAATAAAATACACAATATAAATTCTAAATAAAAATACATAGACACACAGTAAAAATAGCCCTATAGCTATAAACTATAGGAACACTAGTTCCAATACTAATGCAATTTTGGAAATTCATTTTGATGCAAAAGGCCACACAAACAGTAAAATAACACACAATTAAAATACTTTGAAGATCACAAAAATTACCAGAACATATCAGATGAACTGGAAATAATATTCTGCACATTATGAACATTTTTAAAATATTGGAGAAGTCATGTTATCTCCACTCCAAATAAATTGCCTTTTGTTGCATAATGATTTGAATATTCTAAAAAAACAAATAATGCAATAAAAATATGATATGCATATGAATGATCTATTAACATCCTAATTTAGTAAAATTGGGATGTTACAAACCTACCCCCCTTAAGATGAATCTCGCCCTCGAGATTCGGGCTGGCTAGCAAATATGTGTGGGTGATCCTGCTTGAGATCTTCCTCTCGTTCCCAGGTAGCTTCCTCCTTTGTGTGATGATCCCACTGAACCTTGCATAACTTGATTGTCTTGGTGCGAGTAACTCTCTGTGCTGTCTCGAGAATCTTAACAGGCTTCTCGTCATATGTCAAATCATTCTCCAACTGAATTGCCTCAAGTGGCATTGTGTCCCTCAATGGAACATCCATCATCTCTGCATGGCACTTCTTCAACTGAGATACATGAAACACATTATGAACTCCTGACAAGGATTCTGGCAACTCCAGCTGATAAGCTACCTCTCCTCTACGCTCCAAGATCTTGTAAGGACCCACAAAATGTGGTGCTAACTTACCCTTGATTCCAAACCTCTTAATTCCACGAAGTGGTGAAACTCTAAGGTATGCACGGTCTCCTACCTCATATGTCACCTCCTTACATTTTGCATCTGCATAACTCTTCTGTCTAGACTGTGCTATCTTCAGCCTTTCACGAATCAACTTGACCTTCTCCTCAGCATCTCTGATCAAGTCTGGTCCAAAGAATTGACGTTCTCCAACCTCATCCCACATCAACGGTGTCCTGCACTTCCTACCATACAGTACCTCAAATGGTGCCATCTTCAGACTAGCCTGGTAACTGTTATTATATGAGAACTCTGCATAAGGTAAATTATCATCCCAACTGGACCCATAGTCCAAAGAACAAGCTCTCAACATATTCTCCAAAATCTGATTTACCCTCTCTGTCTGCACATATGTCTGTGGATGGAAAGCTGTACTGAACTGCAGCCTGGTGCCCAAGGATTCATGCAACTGACGCCAAAATTTGGATGTGAACTGAGTACCTATATCAGACACTACCTTCCTTGTAACTCCATGCATACAAACAATTTTAGACATATAAATGTTTTGCTAGCTGAGCACTGGTATAAGTAGTCTTTACCGGGATGAAGTGAGCAACTTTAGTCAAACGATCAACAACTACCCAAATAGAATCATAACCTGACCGAGTCCTGGGTATGTGACGCCCGGATAATTACGCTACAGTAAAACTCTGCTAATGATGCCACGTCACCACTCTTACTGTTGTAAACCTCACGATGATTCAATCCCGTCTGAATTCAAAAATTCAAAATCAAGGCAAACAATAAAAGTTTTCAAACATTAAAACTAAAATGTTCTATATGTGCCAAATATTGCATAAATAATTATGGTGGGGAATCCGCATTTTTATAAAGTATTTAATGGCACTGAAATAAATAAAACAGTAATAAAAACTAATAATTAAATGCCTTTACTAATTAGTAAATTATCAAACTAAATTAATTGGGGACTAGACATTTTGTGACGGTGGACTAAACTGAGATACTAAATTAGATGCTATGTATATATTTTACAGAAACTAAAATAAAAGGTGACTAAAGTAAAACAAGAAAGAATAAATAAAAAGAAAAGAACAAATAGAAAACAAAAGAAAGAAAAAGGAGAAAGAAAACCCCCCAGGCCAACTGGGCCTCGGCCCAGCCAGTGGCCTGCCAGGCCGGCCCAACTGGCCCAGTCGGCCGCACCTTATCCCCACACCCCCCGCAAACCCTAGTCCCCTACTCCCCCCCCGTGAGCTCCCTCCTCTCCCTTCTCCGTCACTGGCGCCGTATCCCCCCCATTACGCCGTTGCCGCCCCGCCGTGGGCCGCACACGCCGGCCGT
>NC_041390.1:200207779-200210246 GCF_002162155.2 Triticum dicoccoides | reverse complement strand
CCGTCTGTCCCACGCTGGCCAAGCGCCGCCGCTCCCCGGTGGCCTCGCCTTGCCTCGCCTTCCCGGTCGGGCTCGGCCCCGCGCGGGTGCGCCCAAACCGCACCGGGGGCGCCCGCACGCCCGCATAGGCCTTTGGCCCACTGACAAAGGGGCCCCAGCCCTAGAACAAAAAAAAAGAGAGAAAATAATAATAATAATAATAATAATAATAATAATAATAATTAACTAAATTAATTAACATAATTAACTTAATTAAGTTTAATTAACCCGATCAATTAACTAAACTAATTAACCTGTTAGTTTAATTAAACTGTAATTAGATTAACCTAAAATCTAATTAACCTAACAATGTATGACAGGTGGGTCCCAGGGGACCCACATGTCAGTTTGACCCAGGTCAACGGTCAACGTTGACTGCTGCCGTCAGCATGACATCATGCTGATGTCATAAATCCATTTTCGAATTAGATTAAATAATTAATTAAATTTCAGAAATTAATAAAATCTTTAGAAAATCATATCTTTTAATCCGTAACTCGGATTAAAATATTTTCAACATGAAAGTTGCTCAGAACGACGAGACGAATCCGGATAGGCAGCCCGTTTGTCCGCCACACACCCCTAACATATCAAACTCGCAACTTTCCCCCTCCGGCTCCTTTGCCCAAAAACACGGAACACCGGGAATACTTTCCCGGATGTTTTCCCCCTTCGCCGGCATCACCTCATACTGTGTTAGGGCACACCTAGCACCGCTCATTTCGCGTCACGCATCGTCATGTTTATGTTTGCATTGTATTCATTGTTTCTTTCCCCTCTTATCTCCGGTAGACTACGAGACCGATGCTGCTGCTGCCTAGTCGACTACGGAGTTGACGACCACTCTCTCTTGCCAGAGCAACCAGGCAAGCCCCCCCCCTGATCACCAGATATCGCCTATTCTCCTCTATACTGCTTGCATTAGAGTAGTGTAGCATGTTACTGCTTTCCGTTAATCCTATTTTGATGCATAGCCGGTCATTGTTGCTACAGTCATTGATACCTTACCCGCAACCCTAGATGCTTAGTATAGTATGCTAGTTTATCATTATTGGCCCTACATTCTTGTCAGTCTGCCTTGCTATACTTTTGGGCCGTGATCACTCGGGAGGTGATCACGGGTATATACTATACATACATACATACTATACAGATGGTGACTAAAGTCGGGTCAGCTCGATGAGTACCCGCAAGTGATTCTGATGAGGGGCTGAAAGGACAGGTGGCTCCATCCCGGTAGTGGTGGGCCTGGGTTCCCGACGGCCCCCGACTGTTACTTTGTGGCGGAGCGACAGGGCAGGTTGAGACCACCTAGGAGACAGGTGGGCCTGGCCCTGTTCGGCGTTCGCGGATACTTAACACGCTTAACGAGATCTTGGTATTTGATCTGAGTTGGCTACGAGCTTATACGCACTAATCATCTACGCGGGAGTAGTTATGGGTATCCCGACGTCGTGGTATCAGCCGAAGCACTTCAGACGTCAGCGCCGGAGCGGCGCGCGCCGGATTGGAACGTACGCCTGCTCTTGTATTAAGGGGGCTAGTTCTGCTTCCGGCCGCCCTCGCAACGTGCAGGTGTGCTATGGGCGATGGGCCCAGACCCCTGTGCGCTTAGGTTTAGACCGACGTGCTGGCCTCTCTGTTTTGCCTAGGTGGGGCTGCGACGTGTTGATCTTCCGAGGCCGGGCATGACCCAGGAAAGTGTGTCCGGCCAAATGGGATCGAGCGTGTTGGGTAAGTTGGTGCACCCCTGCAGGGAAGTTAATCTATTCGAATAGCCGTGATCTTCGGTAACAGGACGACTTGGAGTTGTACCTTGACCTTATGACAACTAGAACCGGATACTTAATAAAACACACCCTTCCAAGTTCCACAGACAACCCAGTGATCGCTTTTCCACAGGGCGACGAGGGGAGGATCGCCGGGTAGGATTATGCTATGCGATGCTACTGGAGATGCTACTGGAGATGCTACTGGAGATGCTTCTTGGAGATGCTACTTGGAGGACTTCAATCTACTCTCTTCTACATGCTGCAAGACGGAGGCTGCCAGAAGCGTAGTCTTCGATAGGACTAGCTATCCCCCTCTTATTCTGGCATTCTGCAGTTCAGTCCACTGATATGGACTTCTTACACATATACCCATGCATATGTAGTATAGTTCCTTGCTTGCGAGTACTTTGGATGAGTACTCACGGTTGCTTTCTCCCCCCCCCCCTTTTCCCCCTTTCCTTTCTTTCTGGTTGTCGCAACCAGATGTTGGAGTCCAGGAGCCAAACGCCACCGCGACGACGACTACTACACTGGAGGTGCCTACTACTACGTGCAGCCCGCTGAAGATGACCAGGAGTAGTTAGGAGGATCCCAGGCAGGAGGCCTGCGCCTCTTTCGATCTGTATCCCAGTTTGTGCTAGCCTTCTTAAGGCAAA
>NC_041390.1:200189335-200207457 GCF_002162155.2 Triticum dicoccoides | reverse complement strand
GACGACCAGGAGTAGTTAGGAGGATCCCAGGCAGGAGGCCTGCGCCTCTTTCGATCTGTATCCCAGTTTGTGCTAGCCTTCTTAAGGCAAACTTGTTTAACTTATGTCTGTACTCAGATATTGTTGCTTCCGCTGACTCGTCTATGATCGAGCACTTGTATTCGAGCCCTCGAGGCCCCTGGCTTGTAATATGATGCTTGTATGACTTATTTATGTTTTAGAGTTGTGTTGTGATATCTTCCCGTGAGTCCCTGATCTTGATCGTACACATTTGCGTGCATGATTAGTGTACGATTGAATCGGGGGCGTCACAGGGTAGACCTGTAATGAAATCCATACCAATCTCATCCCACTTCCAATTAGGTATAGGCAATGGCTGTAACAAACCTGCTGGTCTCTGATGTTCCGCCTTAACTCTTTGGCACACATCACATGTTGCAATATACCCAGCAATTTCCCTCTTTAGGCTAGGCCACCAAAATCTTTCCCTCAAATCCAAATACATCTTAGTATTACCTGGGTGAATAGAATAAGGTGAATCATGCGCCTCCTGAAGAATCAACTTCCTGATATCTGCATCCTGAGGTACACAAATACGCTTCTCAAACCATATGGCCCCATGTTCATCCTCATCGAAACCTTCTGCCTTATCGTTAACCATATTCTCTTTTATCTCAGCGATCTCCTTAGCACCCTTTTGAGCTTCTCTGATCCTGTCAAGCAAAGTAGGCTTTACCTCAAGTGTTGCTAAATATCCCTTAGGAACCATCTCCAACCGGAGATTCCTGAACTGCTCACATAACTCTAGTGGCATATCATCAATATTGACTGCATTAGCATGGCTCCTACGACTCAATGCATCAGCAACAACATTAGCCTTACCAGGATGATACTGCACATTCAAATCATAATCCTTAATAAGCTCCAACCATCTCCTCTGCCTGAGGTTCAAATCCTTCTGAGTAAAAATATACTTCCAGCTCTTATGATAAGTAAATATATCACAATGATTACCAATAAGATATGGCCTCCAAGTTTTCAATGCATGCACAACTGAGGCTAACTCCAAATCATGTGTAGGATAATTATGCTCATGATTCTTAAGCTGACGTGAAGCATAAGAAACAACTTTACCTTCCTGCATCAAAACACTCCCAAGTCCTTGACGAGAAGCATCACAATATACCTGGAAGTCCTTATGTATATCCGGCAGAGTAAAGACTGGTGCTGTAACCAAACGTTGCTTCAATTCCTGAAAGCTGGCTTCACATTCATCAGTCCAAACAAAATTCTTCTCCTTCTTCAATAATTCAGTCATAGGCTTTGCAATTTTGGAAAAGTTATCAATAAACCTCCTGTAATAACCTACAAGGCCCAAAAAGCTGCGAATCTCTCCAACTGTCATGGGTGTCTCCCACTCTCTAACTGCAGCAACCTTAGATGGATCAACTGCAACTCCATTACCTGACACAACATGTCCAAGGAATGCTACCTCATCCAGCCAAAACTCACATTTGCTAAACTTGGCATACAACTGATGTTCCCTCAATTTCTCCAATACCAAACGCAAATGCACCTCATGCTCTTGCTTATGCTTGGAGAACACCAATATATCATCAATGAAAACAACCACAAATTTATCCAAGAACTCCATAAAAACCTTGTTCATCATATTCATGAAGTATGCAGGGGCGTTAGTCAATCCAAATGACATAGCAGTATATTCATACAACCCATACCTCATAGTAAAAGCAGTCTTTGGAATATCTTGCTCATGAATCTTTAATTGATGAAAACCAGAATGAAGGTCAATCTTAGAAAACACAGTAGCTCCTAACAACTAGTCAAACAGATCATTTATTGTCACATCCCTAGCTTCAGGCATTGCTCTAGATTAGCTTCATGTGTGCATCATGTCTATATTTTTGAAACTTGAATTGAGGAATATTGGAAGCCTCAAAACCCTAAATAAAAGAGGGGCAAAAACCCTAGAAATCTTATTCATTGCTCCAAAAGGCTCTTCTTAAATGTTGATAATTTTTGGTAAGGGTTCTGGTCCCAACCAAAATATTGAACATTTTTAAGGATTTATTTTTGGGACTTTGAATTTAAATCATTAGCTATTTGAATTTGAATTATATTCATATAATTAGAATATAATTTCAAATACCCCTGAAATATTTTATGAGCTTTTGGAAAAGTCCATCTAGCCAAATAAAAATATTCAGAGGAGTTTTTGGCATTATTTGAATTTGTTTAAATTCAAACAATGGCAAAAGATATTAAATAAAAGAAACAGAACAGAAAAAAAAATAAAAAGAGTAAAGCCTACCTGGCCTCACCCGTGCAGCCCACCAGCCGGCCCAGCTCCCCCACCTGGCCGGCCCAGCCCACCAGCGCCCTCCCTGTCGTCTTCCTCCTCGGGACAGTAGGACAGGGGCGTGTGCCCGCGGCGCGCGCGCACGCGCAACGCCACCTCCTGCCTGCCTGCTGCCACTCCGACGCCGCTACGGATGCCACGCACCCCCTCAGGCCGCTCTCAACTCCCTTCCGTGCTCATCCCCTTCTCCTGCTCTCCCTCTCGCTCCGCACCTCGGGCCCAAACGGAGCCGCCGCCACCGACGCCGATTGCCGCAGCCACCGTGCTCCCCTCGCCTCGCCGACATGCCAAGAAGCCCCGTCTCGTCCCCCTCTTCCTCCTCACCAAGACAGAAGGTGCCAGAAGCCCTGGATGTCGCCAGCTCCGCTGTTCCCCTCCTCGGCCACCGAGGATCACGGCCGTCGATTCGTCACCGTCCGGCCTGCCCCGAGACCGCCGAGCATCTCTTCGTGACCGTGGTGAGCCCCCGGTCCTCTTCCCCCTAATCCCGCCTTCGTTTGTTTGTCGTAGCCGCCGCCCCCTTGCTTACCGTAGCCGTCGCCGCGCGGGCTCGTCGCCGGCGAAGCCCCGGTGACCAAATGGCCCCGCGCGTGCGTCCGTTGCACTCGCAACGACCCGTGGAGTAACGCTAGTGTGGCAGCTAGCTCGTTTGCAAGCCGCAGCGCTAACCCCGCACCCACCCGAGCTCCGGCCGCCGCCTCGCTCGCCGCCGTTGCTGATTCCGACCACCTCAGCACCTCCCGCTGCTACTAAACCGCGGCTCAAACCACTGTCTGTACGCGAAACCCGAGCAACTCCGGCGAGGTCTCGCCGTCGCCGTGGTCGCCGGCGTCACTCGCCGACGTGGCCACTTAATTAGGGCGTAAACACCCCGCTAATCACCCACTAGAGCCACTGCCAAGTGGGCCCCCGTGCCTAATTAATTAGTTTAACCTCTCTGCTAAATTAGCACTAATCTCAGAGGGCCCCGCCTGTCACCGTTGACTTTGCCATGTCAGCATTGACCGGACCCACCAGTCAGCCTCTGTCCCTGCCTGTTACACTGACGTGCGGGTCCCAGCCGTCAGGTTTAACCTGGACCAGCCACGTTGACCTGCTGACGTCACTAATACGTCATGCTGACGCAGTATTTGTTTCTGGAATTAAAATAAATCAAAAATGATTTATTATTTCCAGAAAATAGCTAAAACTTCAATAAATCATAGAAAATTAACCGTAATTCCAAATTAAATAAATTATATATGAAAAATTATCAGAAAAATTCAAGGAATCCATCTGTACAATTTTCATGCATGTTAGAACAACTTATCACTACTGTTTAGGACAAATGAAGTGAATGACATTTGAATAATCACATATGGAGTTTGAATTTGAATCTTGTATTCAAACCAACTTCATTTAATCTGTTGCTAGTTGCATTAGCTCAAAACACATTCATTTTGCCATGTCATGATCATGCATCATATTGTGCATTGCATTGATTGTGTTCCTTTTTGTGTTGTCGGTATTTGTCCCCTCTTGATAGACGTGATACCGATGACGTGATCATTGACACTGATGAAGACTCAATGTTATCTTCAGAAGTGCCAGGCAAGCAAAACCCCCTTGTTCATTCCGATACAATCCTACTCTCTCGCTCCTGCTCTCTTTTACTGCATTAGGACAACAACGACATATTTGTTACTTGCTGCGGTAGCTGAACCCCT
This sequence comes from Triticum dicoccoides, assembly GCF_002162155.2. Classification (NCBI taxonomy): domain Eukaryota; kingdom Viridiplantae; phylum Streptophyta; class Magnoliopsida; order Poales; family Poaceae; genus Triticum; species Triticum dicoccoides. The sequence continues at coordinate 200,203,371 of NC_041390.1, read as the reverse complement.
TTATCCTTTGCATGACCTGTCATTGCCACAGTAAATAGATGAAACCCACTAGCATGAGTAGGAGTTGTTTGAGCCCTGATGTGCCTACTCAATCATGCTTGTTTGTCATGCCTGCTACTGCTTAGAGTTGAGTCAGGTCTGATTCATCGGGGATGAAACAGAGGTGTGTGAATATGTCCTAGTGTGTGTGAGCTAAGTGTGTGAACACGATTTGGTAAAGGTAGCGGTGAGAGGCCATGTAGGAGTACATGGTGGGTTGTCTCATTGAAGCTGTCCTCAGGAACTGAGTTCTATGTTTGTGATCCATGATTCAGCTACTACCATACATTGGGCCCTGAAATGTGACCCCGCTCGACTTCTTATTCACCCTAGCTCTCTGTCCAGGAGTTGCAAGTAGTTTCTGGTGTTTGTAGTCTACTGGAGGCCGTGGACAGCGCTGACCGTAGGGGTGGGCTGTGATGCGGTAGGTACGTGGCCGGGTGTACCGAATACCCGTTAGGTATCTCGGGAACCCTGTTCACATCGTTCGGGGCCGTATGGGAAACCTCGGCCGGACTCCCTGCGGATGGAACCTGGATAGGCGATAAACCTGGACTAGAGGCTTAAGTGTTTAGGTAGGTCGTGGTCTACACCCACGTCGGCTTTCGCTTGAAGTCTGCCGAGCACATGTCGTATGCACACGCTAAGTGGTGGAAACATGTATGAAGAAGTACACCCCTGCAGGGTTAACATCATCTATTCGAATAGCCGTGTCCGCGGTGAAGGACTTCTGGGTTGCTTATATCAGTTCATAGACAAGTGAAAGTGGATACCCTAAAATACGCAAGATAAGCGTGAGTGCTATGGATGGCGTTCTCGTAGGGAGACGGGAGCGGTTCCATAGTGGTGTATTGATATGGTGAATATGTGGACTCGTGTGCGCCACCTCAAAAGAGTCGCTTGCAGTCGTAGTTTAGGATAGCCACCGAGTCAAAGCTGGCTTGCTGCAGTTAAACCCCACCATCCCCTTGTTGAAAATGATGCATATGTAGTTAGTTCTGATGTAAGTCTTGCTGGGTACATTTGTACTCACGTTTGCCTATTTTATGTTTTTGCAGAGAGACTTCAGTCTCACTAGTAGTTCCACGTGGACTTCGACGTTTAGCTTGTTACCTCAGCTACGATCTTGTGCCCTCGGCAGGATCTGATCGATAGTCAGGCTTCTCAGACTTTTTCATTTATAGATGTCTGTACTCAGACATGATAGCTTCCGCTTGTGCTTTGACTTGTATGCTCTGATTGTTGGGTCATGAGACCCATGTTTGTAATGTCTCGCTCCTCGGAGCCTATTGAATAAACTACTTGAGTCGTAGAGTCATTTTGTGATGCCATGTTGTATTGCACATATCGAGCATATTGTGTGTATGTTATTGAAATGCTTGGTATGTGTGGGATCTGACTATCTAGTTGTTTATCTTTAGTAGCCTCTCTTAACGGGAAATGTCTCCTAGTGTTTCCACCGAGCCATGGTAGCTTGCTACTGCTCCGGAACACTTAGGCTGGCCGGCATGTGTCCTTCTTCGTTCCTGTGTCTGTCCCTTCGGGGAAATGTCACGCGATGAATACCGGAGTCCTGTTAGCCCGCTACAGCCCGGTTCACCGGAGTCCTGCTAGCCCAGTGCTACAGCCTGGATTCACTCGCTGATGACCGACACGTTCGATGCTGGGTCATGGATGCCTGTCCCTGTAAGTTTGTGCCACTTTGGGTTTACGACTAGCCATGTCAGCCCGGGCTCCTTATCATATGGATGCTAGCGACACTGTCATATACGTGTGCCAAAAGGCGCAAACGGTCCCGGGTAAAGGTAAGGCGACACCCGTGGGAATACCGTGCGTGAGGCCGCAAAGTGATATGAAGTGTTACATGCTAGATCTATGTGGCATTGAGTCGGGGTCCTGACAGCGTTGGTATCAGAGCTTGACTGCCTGTAGGATTACCAAGCCAAACTGGTCGAAGTTGAGTCTAGAAATTCTTTAGTTATATAAGGGAATTGATTGTGGGATGGAACGTAAGGCTCTTTTTTACTCCTTATACCTCATGGCCTTCTGATCTGAGACATCATCTTCTCTTCTACGGGGATTAAGAACTAGGCTATCTCTTCTTCCCATCAGGATCACGTGTTACTAATCCGTAGACTTATAAGATTGTTGGATTTAAGCTTGAGTTCAGTTCCTACTACCTCCATATGTTAATTGTTGATCTCGAAACCTTGATATTGTGCTTCTGAGTGGTTATGCCACCATTTTTGTGAATGTCTCAAGTCTTTTCTGAGCATTTACAGCCGTTATGCTGCCCGAGTCATCCCAGGTTTCTAAAGAGTCTGATGCATTTGCAAAATCCTTTTTCTCCGGTTTCAATGTCTGTTAGGCCAGGTTAATCACACAAATTGTTGAGCTGAGGTACTCTACTGCCTCAACCTTTATGTTGGAGTTATTATTATGACCCTAGGTGTCTTAGGGGATCATCTAGTAATTAGCCATGATTTGTGTTCCCAGTGTGATGATTCTGGCCATCATTCTCGAAAGCATCCCATGATGCTACTTAGTAATAGGTATTCTGTTCCTGGGTTCTTGAACCCGAGATTCACTCTACCTACTTCATGTTGATAGTAATTGCTAGCGCCTTTAGGATATTAGTAACCTTTGCAATAGTCCTTGAAGTCCGTGGTATCTTCTTTTCCAAATACCATGAACTACTTATGGCAGAAGTTCCTCGTTGAACTGAAATATCACAACAGGATTATTCTTGAGGAGTTCTCCATTCATAAATCGTGACTCTGCCAGTTCTACCTTTCTGCATGGGTTATCCGGAAGAAATATGTTGAACTTGGTTCGACATACTAATCTATGCATCCACAACTCAGAAAATTATATGTTCCTTTGAGTTGTCCCTCTTTAGTTGTCTTCTGACCCTCGTCTATCAATTGATAGTCAAGAGTATGCGTGCATTCGTTCGTCGATGCCTATTACCCTTGTGGTCCGCCAAGCCATTCTATTTCAGAATGAATAAGAGAAACAAACTCCAGTACCTCATCCATATTTAGGATTGGGTCAAAGCAATTGTGCTTCACAGATCAAATTGCTAATTCAGCTTTTGTTCTGTTCTACCTTGAAGTGTTACCCACTTTATGTCAGGATTGTCATGAGAATTGCACCACCTCTTATGAATTCTTGACGCAGTAATACTTCTTTCCATCATTGTTCATTCCTTGGTTTCCGTGTTATTGTAACCGGAATGCCGACAAGTGAATCGTGGTGTGCAAAATCAATACTCCTAGCAACTCCGTTGCTTGGTAGTTAATGGACAATATTCTCATTCTTAGCATGCTGGTTTTTGAATCATCCTTCTAAGACTGATCGTGCTACCTAGTCCTTATTTCGGTGCACCCTTCGATTGATGAGTTAGGATCTTGTCAAGTCCTCACTCATTTGATCATATCGTCTTGCCCTCAAAAGCGAGATTGTTCTCATGCTTAGTAACAAACCGGTGGTTCGTGATTTTCCGAATATCTTCTCGGAAGTATTACCAGGTTGTCACCTGACTGCTATGTTGAGCTCGTGATCAAGTCGGGATCTTGTGAACCACCCTTTCTCCAAGAATCTGTGATGGATATCCCGGAGCTAGTTGGTTAAGCTAGACAACAATTTGGAGAGTTGGAAGATAAAAGCTTGTCTGACTTAGTTCATTCCAAAGGGATATTCTTGTGTAGTGTGTGTTGAAGAGAGATGATATCTTCATCGATTGGTCCCTGTGATCAGTTATTGGACCTATTGCGTGATAAAAACTTTGATTTGAGTATGGGTTATCGTCAAATCAAATCAGAACCAACGATGTTCGTAATGTTGTCTTACTCGTGGTTGATCCCTCGAGCATACACCATTATATCTTTTGGGTCTGACCAATGCTATCCCTTGTTCACTTAACTATGGAATTCCTTTTAAGAGGAAACCCAGATGAATTGTTGTTGTGCCCATTGACAACATCCTTGTCTTCCCCATAATTTTGCTGAACATTAAGCTAGTGTTGGAAACTTTTGAAAGCATTTGTTCATGCTAGCTCATGAAGCATATGTTCGGATGTAAGAAGTGCTTCCTCTAGTTCATGTGCATTTGATGCAAGTTACCGCCGTGGACTCGAGAAAGTCAATGTTGCTTTCTTTGGAATCATTCCAAATCAGTCATGCACACGTGCGAAGAATGCTGTGGTTTGAAGACTTGCAACCTTCAATCTATATGTATCCCTAGCACACCAAGCCACTGATTGATTTGTTCAAGGAGAAGGAGTTTCTTCATAAGAGCTAATCCGGACTTATGTAAGGACTTCGATACCCTCGTTGATGGTTCCCCCTCCTGAACTCGGTAGTGTTTTATTATAAGACTACTTTGTGGTCATGCTTGTCTTGGACAACGTGTTCACATGTTTGTAGCAGAACCAGCTCATGTTTTGGAGCTTGCTATCGTAGTTCATTTCCCAAGAATCTCGCAACGTCATCTCGTCGATTTGTGTTGCAAACTTTCATTTTCTTCCTAGACTCGATGAGTCTGGAATATCCTGACACCAACCAGATCTGAATCTCAGGAAGATATGATGGTTTGGAACATTTTCCAAGAACTATAATATTGGTCGCGCGAAAACCGGTAAAGTGGATGTCGTGGCCAACACACCCAGCCGGAAGACCTGTTATTATAATATCTTGATTGAGGAAGTTGGCCACCTCCCCATATGGATTTCGTAGGATTTACTCCCTAGTTGCCCCTATGGATTTTTGTGTTCCCGAAGTCCGACCTTTACTTGATGTTCTAGATACCAAACCATTTCAATTAATGGGATACGCTAGCACATCAAGGAGAACATTAGAAGCGGAGTGCTAAATGTCTCTCGGTCGATCATCCAGATTTTATTTCCTTGGCCCCGCCAAGGGTGAAATCTGAGAAGGTGTTATCTTCCTTTGCATCTGCATCCTCTATCACCATTCATCATGGTAGTAAGTTGTGTTTACCGGACCCTTGACACGGATGTTGGTAAAACCCTGATGAATATGGAAATCCTCAAGTTCTTGAGAGCACGCACAAGCGCTACGTCTTATCATCGGCACTAGCTGGGATTGCCCCAGATTTCCTCGGTTATGCTATAACCACTCCAACAGTGAATTCACTCTCTATTGTTGGGTTCTTCCCCAGTTACCAGAATCATTCCCAGCATTTGCATTTTGTTCCCAGCTTGCACCGCCAATGTGCCATTCTACCATGGGTCTCTTCCATTTCCGGTGATAAGCAAAATTCATCCATTACGTTGTCTTCAACAAGGTAATCCACATCATCCAAGTTTGAGTATGCCATTCTACCGAACCCCTCTAAATGATCGATTATGATTTGCCTTAAGCTGGTATAAAGAGTTTCAATGATCTCTGAATCAAAGGTAATTCTTTTGCCACTTAAGGGGAAATATCTACGAGTCACGGTTCCGAAGGTGTCTCGTTGTGGTATCATGGCAACTCAACTCCTCGCTACGTTGACAACCGATTACCACCTTCTTAAGTGTGGAATTGTTGTCCACCTAGTGAACCTTCGTCATCCGTTTCTTTCCACCCCTCTTGATGTGTATCTCGTGTCTCAACCCGAGAGATGGTCCTATGTCTCATTCCGGGAGTTAGTCCTGAGTTGTTCGATCTTCGAGGAGATCGACCCTTCTAGAGTCTCCTCCTTCCCTCCGTGTCATGTTGACAGGATTTCTCAGAGCAAGACTTCAAGACAAAGATGGTGTTCAAATCAACGTTCATTTGAAGTGCACCCTGGATCATGAAGATTATACTAGTTTGCGTTTCCCTTTCATCTTACCCTACGCTTGAATCTCGAGACGAGATTCTTATTTAGTGGGGGTGAGTTGTCACATCCCTAGCTTCAGGCATTGCTCTAGATTAGCTTCATGTGTGCATCATGTCTATATTTTTGAAACTTGAATTGAGGAATATTGGAAGCCTCAAAACCCTAAATAAAAGAGGGGCAAAAACCCTAGAAATCTTATTCATTGCTCCAAAAGGCTCTTCTTAAATGTTGATAATTTTTGGTAAGGGTTCTGGTCCCAACCAAAATATTGAACATTTTTAAGGATTTATTTTTGGGACTTTGAATTTAAATCATTAGCTATTTGAATTTGAATTATATTCATATAATTAGAATATAATTTCAAATACCCCTGAAATATTTTATGAGCTTTTGGAAAAGTCCATCTAGCCAAATAAAAATATTCAGAGGAGTTTTTGGCATTATTTGAATTTGTTTAAATTCAAACAATGGCAAAAGATATTAAATAAAAGAAACAGAACAGAAAAAAAAAGAGTAAAGCCTACCTGGCCTCACCCGTGCAGCCCACCAGCCGGCCCAGCTCCCCCACCTGGCCGGCCCAGCCCACCAGCGCCCTCCCTGTCATCTTCCTCCTCGGGACAGTAGGACAGGGGCGTGTGCCCGCGGCGCGCGCGCACGCGCAACGCCACCTCCTGCCTGCCTGCTGCCACTCCGACGCCGCTACGGATGCCACGTACCCCCTCAGGCCGCTCTCAACTCCCTTCCGTGCTCATCCCCTTCTCCTGCTCTCCCTCTCGCTCCGCACCTCGGGCCCGAACGGAGCCGCCGCCACCGACGCCGATTGCCGCAGCCACCGTGCTCCCCTCGCCTCGCCGACGTGCCAAGAAGCCCCGTCTCGTCCCCCTCTTCCTCCTCACCAAGACAGAAGGTGCCGGAAGCCCTGGATGTCGCCAGCTCCGCCGTTCCCCTCCTCGGCCACCGAGGATCGCGGCCGTCGATTCGTCGCCGTCCGGCCTGCCCTGAGACCGCCGAGCATCTCTTCGTGACCGTGGTGAGCCCCCGGTCCTCTTCCCCCTAATCCCGCCTTCGTTTGTTTGCCGTAGCCGCCGCCCCCTTGCTTACCGTAGCCGTCGCCGCGCGGGCTCGTCGCCGGCGAAGCCCCGGTGACCAAATGGCCCCGCGCGTGCATCCGTTGCACTCGCAACGACCCGTGGAGTAACGCTAGCGTGGCAGCTAGCTCGTTTGCAAGCCGCAGCGCTAACCCCGCACCCACCCGAGCTCCGGTCGCCGCCTCGCTCGCCGCCGTTGCTGATTCCGACCACCTCAGCACCTCCCGCTGCTACCAAACGACGCGCCTCACCACGACGCGTCCGTAGAGATCAACCGCGGCTCAAACCGCTGTCTGTACGCGAAACCCGAGCAACTCCGGCGAGGTCTCGCCGTCGCCGTGGTCGCCGGCGTCACTCGCCGACGTGGCCACTTAATTAGGGCGTAAACACCCCGCTAATCACCCACTAGAGCCACTGCCAAGTGGGCCCCCGTGCCTAATTAATTAGTTTAACCTCTCTGTTAAATTAGCACTAATCTCAGAGGGCCCCGCCTGTCACCGTTGACTTTGCCATGTCAGCATTGACCGGACCCACCAGTCAGCCTCTGTCCCTGCCTGTTACACTGACGTGCGGGTCCCAGCCGTCAGGTTTGACCTGGACCAGCCACGTTGACCTGCTGACGTCACTAATACGTCATGCTGACGCAGTATTTGTTTCTGGAATTAAAATAAATCAAAAATGATTTATTATTTCCAGAAAATAGCTAAAACTTCAATAAATCATAGAAAATTAACCGTAACTCCAAATTAAATAAATTATATATGAAAAATTATCAGAAAAATTCAAGGAATCCATCTGTACCATTTTCATGCATGTTAGAACAACTTATCACTACTGTTTAGGACAAATGAAGTGAATGACATTTGAATAATCACATATGGAGTTTGAATTTGAATCTTGTATTCAAACCAACTTCATTTAATCTGTTGCTAGTTGCATTAGCTCAAAACACATTCATTTTGCCATGTCATGATCATGCATCATATTGTGCATTGCATTGATTGTGTTCCTTTTTGTGTTGCCGGTATTTGTCCCCTCTTGATAGACGTGATACCGATGACGTGATCATTGACACTGATGAAGACTCAATGTTATCTTCAGAAGTGCCAGGCAAGCAAAACCCCCTTGTTCATTCCGATACAATCCTACTCTCTCGCTCCTGCTCTCTTTTACTGCATTAGGACAACAACGACATATTTGTTACTTGCTGCGGTAGCTGAACCCCTTTATCCTTTGCATGACCTGTCATTGCCACAGTAAATAGATGAAACCCACTAGCATGAGTAGGAGTTGTTTGAGCCCTGATGTGCCTACTCAATCATGCTTGTTTGTCATGCCTGCTACTGCTTAGAGTTGAGTCAGGTCTGATTCATCGGGGATGAAACAGAGGTGTGTGAATATGTCCTAGTGTGTGTGAGCTAAGTGTGTGAACACGATTTGGTAAAGGTAGTGGTGAGAGGCCATGTAGGAGTACATGGTGGGTTGTCTCATTGAAGCCGTCCTCAGGAACTGAGTTCTGTGTTTGTGATCCATGATTCAGCTACTACCATACATTGGGCCCTGAAATATGACCCCGCTCGACTTCTTATTCACCCTAGCTCTCTGTCCAGGAGTTGCAAGTAGTTTCTGGTGTTTGTAGTCTACTGGAGGCCGTGGACAGCGCTGACCGTAGGGGTGGGCTGTGATGCGGTAGGTACGTGGCCGGGTGTACCGAATACCCGTTAGGTATCTCGGGAACCCTGTTCACATCGTTCGGGGCCGTATGGGAAACCTCGGCCGGACTCCCTGCGGATGGAACCTGGATAGGCGATAAACCTGGACTAGAGGCTTAAGTGTTTAGGTAGGTCGTGGTCTACACCCACGTCGGCTTTCGCTTGAAGTCTGCCGAGCACATGTCGTGTGCAGACGCTAAGTGGTGGAAACATGTATGAAGAAGTACACCCCTGCAGGGTTAACATCATCTATTCGAATAGCCGTGTCCGCGGTGAAGGACTTCTGGGTTGCTTATATCAGTTCATAGACAAGTGAAAGTGGATACCCTAAAATACGCAAGATAAGCGTGAGTGCTATGGATGGCGTTCTCGTAGGGAGACGGGAGCGGTTCCATAGTGGTGTATTGATATGGTGAATATGTGGACTCGTGTGCGCCACCTCAAAAGAGTCGCTTGCAGTCGTAGTTTAGGATAGCCACCGAGTCAAAGCTGGCTTGCTGCAGTTAAACCCCACCATCCCCTTGTTGAAAATGATGCATATGTAGTTAGTTCTGATGTAAGTCTTGCTGGGTACATTTGTACTCACGTTTGCCTATTTTATGTTTTTGCAGAGAGACTTCAGTCTCACTAGTAGTTCCACGTGGACTTCGACGTTTAGCTTGTTACCTCAGCTACGATCTTGTGCCCTCGGCAGGATCTGATCGATAGTCAGGCTTCTCAGCCTTTTTCATTTATAGATGTCTGTACTCAGACATGATAGCTTCCGCTTGTGCTTTGACTTGTATGCTTTGATTGTTGGGTCATGAGACCCATGTTTGTAATGTCTCGCTCCTCGGAGCCTATTGAATAAACTACTTGAGTCGTAGAGTCATTTCGTGATGCCATGTTGTATTGCACATATCGAGCATATTGTGTGTATGTTATTGAAATGCTTGGTATGTGTGGGATCTGACTATCTAGTTGTTTATCTTTAGTAGCCTCTCTTACCGGGAAATGTCTCCTAGTGTTTCCACCGAGCCATGGTAGCTTGCTACTGCTCCGGAACACTTAGGCTGGCCGGCATGTGTCCTTCTTCGTTCCTGTGTCTGTCCCTTCGGGGAAATGTCACGCGATGAATACCGGAGTCCTGTTAGCCCGCTACAGCCCGGTTCACCGGAGTCCTGCTAGCCCAGTGCTACAGCCTGGATTCACTCGCTGATGACCGACACGTTCGATGCTGGGTCATGGATGCCTGTCCCTGTAACTTTGTGCCACTTTGGGTTTACGACTAGCCATGTCAGCCCGGGCTCCTTATCATATGGATGCTAGCGACACTGTCATATACGTGTGCCAAAAGGCGCAAACGGTCCCGGGTAAAGGTACGGCGACACCCGTGGGAATACCGTGCGTGAGGCCGCAAAGTGATATGAAGTGTTACATGCTAGATCTATGTGGCATTGAGTCGGGGTCCTGACATTTATCATAGGCAAAGGATACTTATTCTTAATGGTTACCTCATTCAGAGAACGATAATCAACACACATCCTCAAGGTCACATCCTTCTTCTCCACAAACAAAACTGGGGCTCCCCAAGGTGATGAACTAGGGAGAATAAATCCTTGTGCCTGCAATTCTCTTATCTGCTTCTTCAATTCCTCCAACTCTTGAGGAGGCATTCTATACGGTCTCTTTGCAATAGGTCCAGTGCCCGGTATTAAATCAATAAGAAACTCAATATCTCTATCTGGTGGCATACCTGGCAACTCCTCTGGAAACACATCCGGATAATCTCTCACAACTGGCACCTCTTCCAGGCTACCCCCCTTAAGAGAGTTCACCTGCACCTGATTACGCTTATACTTACACACATATTTGATCCTCTTCCCTCCTGGTGCACCGAGAGTGATAGATCGACTGGCACAATCAATATGACCTTTATATAACTGCAACCAATCCATACACAAAATAATATCCAGACCTTGTGACTTCAATATAATCAAATCTATAGGAAAATCATGATTTCCAATAGACAAAGTCAACTGATGACAACCAACACCTGCTATCATCTCAGGTCCTGGGGAACTCATTCTAATAGGCATACTAAGTGTTTTGGTTGGCAATCCATGTTTATCAACAAATACCCTCGAAATAAATGAATGCGATGCACCAGTATCAAAAAGAACAAGCGTGGGTACTGAGTTAATTAAGAACTTACCAATCACTGCATCAGGTTCATTATAGACCTCCTCAACATTAACATGGTTGACATGACCCTTTTGGAAGGGGTTTGGCTTGCTGACTCCTGAATCCCCATTACCGTTCTTGTTCCCTGGACAAACATTGGATTAGTGGCCAATCTACCTACACTTATAGCATTGAACCTGGCTAATATCCCTCTGCACAGGCATACTCTGGTGGCTCTGGTTATTATTCCCTCCATTACCATTACCATTACCATTACCTCTACCATTGCCATTGTTACTCTTATGCCCATTGTGATGATGGTGGCCATTATGGTTGTGGCCATTCCCTCCATGATGATTATGTCCATTACCTCCATGATGATTATGCCCATTACCCCCATTACCATGATATGAAGTGTGTGGCTTCTGTTGTGGTCCTGAATTATACTTATTATTGTTGTTGTACTTCCTCTTGCGATTCTCTATGGCATGTTGCTTTCCCTCCAGCACAATAGCCTTATCAATCAAATCCTGGCAATTCCTAAAAGTGGCCACTGTCAACTGAAGGCTCAACTCATCATTAAGGCCCTCCAAGAATTTCTTTTGCCTAGCTGCATCAGTGTTAACATCATTAGGAGCATAACATGCAAGATTATTAAATTCCTCCACATACGCATTAACTGTGCGACCTCCCTGGCACAAACTGCGAAACTCATTCTTTTTCAGACTCATAGCACAAGCAGACACATGTGCAGCCCGGAAAGCATCCTGAAACTGAGGCCATGTGATAGTAGCAATGGGATAAGTGACCAAGTAGTTGTCCCACCAAGCTGTAGCAGGACCCTCCAACAAATGTGAGGCAAACCTTACCCTCTCTGCATCAGTGCATTCAACCGTCTCCAGGTTCCTATTGACTGCACGGAGCCAGTCATCAGCCACAATAGGTTCAGGGGAACTGGAGAACCTCTGAGGATTCAACCTCAAGAACTTGGTAAGCATATCCACAGGTGGCGGTGGCGGCGGATTGTCGTTGTTATTGTTGTTGTTCTGGTTCTGAGTAAGCAACTGGATCAACTAGGCCTGTCCCTCAATAACCTGTTGTATGTATGGTGGTACTCCATTGCCATTGTTGTCCCCTCCTGCAGTATTGCGTCTAGTATCACACCTCGGCGGCATCTGGTGGTCAAGCATAGATGAGTTATAGATATAATAGGGCCAAAAGCTATGTATATATAAATATATTCTACCCATATGAATGTTATGATCAAGCCAACAAAACACAACAACGAATAACACCAACAAACAAACAACAAACAATATGGTAATATTTTATATATATATATATATATATATATATATATATATATATATATATATATATATATATATATATAGTCGAATAATTTCGACACTAAGCAATTTAACAAACAACTACCAACCAAGCAAACAATCTAGTATCTTAATACCACGAAAGTGGACATAATCAGATACGCTAACACGATAACGTTGCAATGTAAAACAAACATGAATGGTGGTCTCAGCACTAGTTCCTACTTAAGTGGTCAAGATACTTGAGGGATTTACTAATAAATACCAAGAAGTATAGCTAGTTTATAAAATAATTTTCACTCCTATGGCTTTTCTAATCCATTTTCTAGGGTCACGTCCTACAGTCAACACACTGCTCTGATACCATCTATAACGACCAAACCTCGAAGGATTTGAGTCTCTGTGCTTACCATGCTAGTCCCTAGATCGAACTCGCTAGCACACACAGTATAGATGAATACCAAAATAGCAAGTGCATCATTTATTACATCGTATGATCCAGAATATATAAAATAAAACAATCTGCATAGCACTTGGCTAGCTTTATTCAACCAAACAGCGGAAAGTAGCAAAAAAATAACGATGAGTCCCATCATAGCCCACTGGCGATGCTGAGTGCAGACTCGCGACCCTAACGGTACCTTACTCTTCGTCAGAATATCCTGCAACATGAGACATTGCAGCCATATAGGTCAATACTTGGAATGTATTGGCAAGTTACATAGGAGTAATAATAAAGCAGACCTACATGTATATGCATAGTACAACAAAGGAAGGCTTGCGGGTTTATTTTGTAGAAAGCTGATTTTATCCTAATAAGTACCTAATAGTCAAATTTTATTATTTAGTTCTTTTATTACTACAATTAAATGCACAAGGTTGAGTTGGCAAAATCAACTCCAACCTACCCTTTATTAAGTTGCCCAACAAATTTATTAAGTGTCACATCTGTCAAGATCATCCAACAACTGTAATGGCATAATGGCTCAAAGTTGCCCATAACCGAGGGCACGGCTAATCATGATTAGTTTTAATACTCTCTAGAGTTTAGTACGCTTTACCCACTGGACCCAACCCGAAGATTGAGAAGAAGTCTTTCAGAAGCAGACCCCTAGTCCCAACAGGAGGCCCATCCCATCTATTATATCTACATCTGCTGGCACATCCGGGTAAGGGTCCCACAACTTATCAACTAAACCAGAGCCCATTTAGCTAGTGGTCGCACATGGAAGCTACTAGTCACTAAGTTTGTCTGATCTTTTTGAGCCTGGGCGGCCGTCCACTTACATTCAGAGGGTATAAACCATGATGTTCTTGAAACCACTGTGACGCCCGGATAATTGAGCCACAGTAACCCTCCGCTAAAGATGCCACGTCACCTCGATTACTGTTGCTAATCTCACGTTAGTTCAAAATCGCGTCAAATTAAAATTTAAAATTAATGTCGACAATAAAAGTTTTCGAAAGTAGAAACAAAAATGTTTGGTGGGTGCCAAATATTACAAGGGTAGTTATGGTACAACAATCACATTTTTAGAATATGTCTAAATAATTTAAAATGATAAAAAAAACAGAAAGGAAATAAATAAAAGGAAAAGGTCAAAAATAGAAAAAGAAAAACAAAACAAAACAAGCAAAAGGAGAACAAGCCCCCCCTCCCCACATGGGCCAACCGGCCCAGCCAGCCAACCCAACTGGCCCAGGCCAGCCCACCCCTGGCCTACACATGCCCCCCCACGACACCCGAAACCCTAACCCATTCCCCACTCGCTCCCACTCCCCCTCTCCCGATCCGATCTGGATCGGGATCGATCCCCCACTTCCCCGCCCCACGCCGCTCTCCCTTTCCCCGATCGGATTGGGGCAGCGCCCCGCCGCTT
>NC_041390.1:200187734-200188562 GCF_002162155.2 Triticum dicoccoides | reverse complement strand
CCCGCGAGCCCGCTGCCCCGTGCCCTACGCTCCCTCGGTGAGGACCCCGGTCCTCCTCCTCCCCGTCACCTCTCGCCGGCCACCGCTCGCCATGGCCGAGGCTCGCCATAGCCCGCGCCGTTCGCCGCCTTTGCCGGTGCCCCGCTGCTGCGGTGGCCCCGTGCTCCCCCGCCTCTCCGTCGGCCGCCCCAGCCACCACCGCGTCTGGCCTCGCCCCCGCTTCCCCTTGCCGGTGCCGCGCCGCCAGCCACGGCCTTCCCGCGCCCCGTTCGGGCGAGCGCCCGCACCCGCGCGCCCGTTTAGCCTCATGGGCCACTGACCACAGGGGCCCACGCCCCATAGCGTTTTAATAAAAAAAAGAGGAATTTAAAATAATAAATATAATTAATAAAAATGAAAATGATTCAATAAAATTAATTATTAATTAATTAATTAAGTAATTAATTAAGTTAGTTAATCCGGTTTAATTAATTTAATTAACTAGTTAAGTTTAATTAAACTGTAATTAGATTAACCTAAACCCTAATTAACCTAATTAGAGGTTGACAGGTGGGTCCCCCTGGACCCACATGACAGGTTGACTAGGTCAACGGCCAACGTTGACTGCTGACGTCAGCATGACATCATGCTGATGTCATAAATCCATTTTCGAATTAATTAAATAATTAATTAAATTCCAGAAATTAATAAAATCTTTAGAAAATCATATCTTTTAATCCGTAACTCGGATTAAAATATTTTCAACATGAAAGTTGCTCAGAACGGCGGGACGACTCCGGATACATAGTCTGTTCGTCCGCCACACCCCCCTAACCTATCGAACTCGCA
>NC_041390.1:200180138-200187372 GCF_002162155.2 Triticum dicoccoides | reverse complement strand
ATTTTCCCGGATGTTTCCCCCCCTTAACCGGTACCACCTCATACCACGTTAGGGCACGCCTAGCATCGTTACTTGTCATGTCATGCATCGATATGCATATGTTTGCATGGTATTCATTGTTTCTTCCCCCTCTTCTCTCCGGTAGACCACGAGACCGATGCTGCTGCTGCCCAGTTCGACTACGGAGTTGACGACCCCTCTCTCTTGCCAGAGCAACCAAGCAAGCCCCCCCCTTGATCACCAGATATCGCCTATTCTACTCTATACTGCTTGCATTAGAGTAGTGTAGCATGTTACTGCTTTCTGTTATATCTATCCTGATGCATAGCCTGTCCTTGTTACTACTGTTGATACCTTTACCTTCAATCCTATATGCTTAGTATAGGATGCTAGTATTTTTCATCTGTGGCCCTACATTCTTGTCCGTCTGCTGTGCTATACTATTGGGCCGAGATCACTCGGGAGGTGATCTCGGGTATATACTATATACTTATACATGATACATGTGGAGACTAAAGTCGGGTCGGCTGGTGGAGCACCCGCGAGTGGATCTTTGTGGCGGAGCGTCAGGGCAGGTTGAGACCGCCTAGGAGAGAGGTGGGCCTGGCCCTATTCGGCGTTCGTGGATACTTAACATGCTTAACGAGATCTTGGTATTTGATCTGAGTTGGTTACGAGCCTATACACACTAACCATCTACGCGGGAGTAGTTATGGGTATCCCAGCGTCGTGGTATCAGCCGAAGCACTTCGTGACGTCAGCGACTGAGTGGCGCACGCCGGATTGGACTGGAACGCCACTAGGCTAGGTCTGCTTTCGGCCGCGTACGCAACGTGCAGGTGTGCTCAGGGCGATGGGCCCAGACCCCTGCGCGCTTAGGTTTAGACCGGCGTGCTGGCCTCTCTGTTGAGCCTAGGTGGGGCTGCAACGTGTTGATCTTCCGCGGCCGGGCATGACCCAGGAAAGTGTGTCCGGCCAAATGGGATCAATCATGCTGGGTAAGTTGGTGCACCCCTACAGGGAAGTTAATCTATTCGAATAGCCGTGATCTTCGGTAACAGGACGACTTGGAGTTGTACCTTGACCTTATGACAACTAGAACCGGATACTTAATAAAACACACCCCTCCAAGTTCCACAGACAACCCGGTGATCGCTTTTCCACAGGGCGACGAGGGGAGGATCGCCGGGTAGGATTATGCTATGCGATGCTACTGGAGATGCTACTTGGAGTTGCTACTTGGAGATGCTACTTGGAGGACTTCAATCTACTCTCTTCTACATGCTGCAAGACGGAGGCTGCCAGAAGCGTAGTCTTCAATAGGACTAGCTATCCCCCTCTTATTCTGGCATTCTGCAGTTCAGTCCACTGATATGGCCTACTTACACATATACCCATGCATATGTAGTGTAGTTCCTTGCTTGCGAGTACTTTGGATGAGTACTCACGGTTGCTTTCTCCCCCCTTTTTCCCCCTTTCCTTTCTTTCTGGTTGTCGCAACCAGATGCTGGAGTCCAGGAGCCAGACGCCATCGTCGACAACGACTCCTACTACGCTGGAGGTGCCTACTACTACGTGCAGCCCGCTGACGACGACCAGGAGTAGTTTAGGAGGATCCCAGGCAGGAGGCCTGCGCCTCTTTCGATCTGTATCCCAGTTCGTGCTAGCCTTCTTAAGGCAAACTTGTTTAACTTATGTCTGTACTCAGATATTGTTGCTTCCGCTGACTCGTCTATGATCGAGCACTTGTATTCGAGCCCTCGAGGCCCCTGGCTTGTATTATGATGCTTGTATGACTTATTTATGTTTTAGAGTTGTGTTGTGATATCTTCCCGTGAGTCCCTGATCTCGATCGTACACATTTGCGTGCATGATTAGTGTACGATTGAATCGGGGGCGTCACAAGTTGGTATCAGAGCCGGCTGCCTGTAGGAATCCCCCTTTCCACACTCCTTGGCCGAAGTCGAGTCTAGTCATTGCAAAACTTTTACTAACATGGCTGTGTGCCTTACGGGCCCACGTCGCCATTGGGTGGTATTAGGATCTTTTACTCCTCGATCTTTACTCTGGGATTCTGAACTCTCTTCTATTCGGGTTAAATGATTTTTTACTAAAATCTAACTTTAGGATCTCGTTACTACTTCCTCCCGGAGTACCCCTCACTACAGGTGATTGCTCCGTGAACCAGAAGAATTTGAAGGTACTCTCCGATATTCTCTCGAGACCTTGTGCCTGTCGCTTTTGTAATTCCCGACCGCCGATAAATCCTTATGGATAACTACTTACACTTGCCATTCATACGATCATCCCCCATTGATCTTGTTGTTACAAGATACCCCGAAGTTTTCGCTATTATTCCGAGAATACTTTGTGCCTACTGCCTGGCAGTTCTTTGCCACATGAATACCCCTTCAAATAAATCCTCGCACTTGTCGAAAATCCGCTCATCCCTAGTTGTTCATGTGTTTCACAAAAGTATTCAAAATACTATTCGATCTTCCGAAAATCCTCTGGAGCCTTTTGCTCTTGAAATTCTTGCTTGCTTGCATTATGGTTAATCCCATAAGTCTCGTAGTCTTATTGACATTCCTTGTCATTATCATTTTGAGTCTGTTGACTCAATATGTTTGCGAATACACGCAATCATCATTGATCCTTATAAATTACCTTCCCGGCTGAGCTGCCATTCTTTTAACTGGAATTGGTTCTAGACCAATCCAATTGTCGTTGATTGTACCCTAAGGCTATTCAACTTATACATCCCTAATCAGAGCATTGCTTCTGATCCCTTGATTTGGAAATGATAATTCCTTTGCATTTGACAATTGAGTTAGTCAGTTGTTCTATAATCTGATCTCCTTGCATTCTTCTTCCCCTAGTTGAGTAACGATGCTCACGTCAGATCCCTTGTGGACCACCAGATCCTTTGTTGGATTTTATTTGACAACGCCCTTCATATTCAATAACCTTGTGAGCCTTTCCTCTGATACATAACGCCTTTGGTAAATTGTATCCTCTGCTTTCTCAACCATGCTCTGCCTTCGAGCTTGAGTTAATTACTTCTAAAAGATTCTGGTATATGATTCTAAGATGCCCCGATGGGTAGAACCAGTGCCTTCCCTTATCGGGGTGAACCCGAAAGATTTCACGGGTCATACTTATCTGGTATTGCACCAGGTAAAACTTTAAAACAACTAATGTCATTTTCGAAAAGCGAGAGGTGAATGGAAGGTTTTACATTGAAGAAGTGGGAGTCGATCTTGAACTTGTGTTCATGCCCATGGACACGATGTAGATCCTATCATGGAAGCTTCTGGTAATAATAACTACTGCCTTGATATAATATCATCTGGTATCTGTGAATTGATCCTTTGCAATCATGGTTCCGACCATATTTTCTACTTGATCCCATTTCTCAAGCAAGTGGAAACACTTGTCTTCTGCGGATCAATACATCCCCGTAACCCCTATGTCAATCAACCTTCGAGTATTATTCCCCTGGTATCTCGAGGATATCATGCCATTGCACTACATCTTATGAATTGGTGCTGGAGTAATACCTTTCCCTACCAGAGTCACTCCACGAGTTCTGGGATGTCGTCAACCGAGAACATCGATAAGTGAATTGATTCCGCGCTCCGACCTTTGATACGACAACTCTAAATAATTTTTGTAGCTTATGAGTTTAATAATCCTTCAAGTCATTCCTAGCCTGATTGGCTATATCATTATCGTGCTAAATTTTAACCGTGCTACCTAGTCCTTCCCGAAGCATAATTTTCGACGATGAGCTAAGCTTACATCGATATTCCTCGTCATATTATTACACCTTGGACAGCAAGCTTGATTCCGTGTTTGTCCCATACCCGTGGTTCCAATAACCTTTTGCTTCATCATTCCTTTGACTTGATGTCATCGTCGATCGATTACATCTTCATGAACTCTCGTGACAAAGGTGTCGTGATCATCAACATTTTGAGCTCATCCAGGATATCAATTGAAATCATGATGAGAAATACCATCCTTGCCCTCGATGAATTGTATTATCATCGACCACTTTATTGCCTTCCCACCAACACCAGCTTGATCATGTTTGGTGTTATACCTTGAGTTCCTTGCTATCCAGCAATTGTTTTTCTTTACCTTGGAGTATTACCATCCTTTATGTCAAGGATGTCGTGGGAATTTCACCACCTCTTAAGAATTCTTGGTATGGTGATACTTCTCACCATCATCATTCTTCCTTGGTCCCCGTGTTGTTTTTAACCAGCATACCAATAGATGCTGTTTGAGTTCTGTACTTCTAGCAACCCTATTGCTTTGAAGTTAACGATCGACAGTTCGTTCTTAGACCGTCGATTATTGAATCATCCTTCTATCATTGATCGTGCTACCTAGTCCCATATTTCGGTTGCACCTTTAACCAATGTTTAACTGTGTATGTTTTCCTCAAGCATACATCATTATATCATTAGATCTCACTAATGTTATCTCCTTGTTCACATAATTGTGGAAACCCACCTTTTTGGAAATCTCGAGGATTTTCGTTGATTCCATCAGCTACCCCCTCATCCTCTCCTTGGTTTAAGGAAGAACTGTTGCTTCAAGAACCCGCTCCCATAGTTCATTTCCTGAGAATCTTGAAATGTCATTTCGTCTATTTGTGTTGCACCTTTTCTTCTCGGACATCCTGAGTTTGAGGTATCATGACACCAATCGGATCTGAATCTCGGTCAGATATGATGGTTGGGACAACTTTCCAAGAGTTATGTTGTTGGCCCTTTGATGACCTGGTAACAGGATGTCATGCCTAGCACCCCCCCCCTGGCTGGAGGACCTATCATTATGGTTTATTTGCAAGGATAACCATTCTTCTTGGAGGAAATTGTAAGACTTATTCTACAAGTTATTCCTGATGGATCCTTCGTGTTTCCAAAGTCTGATCTTCACCTGAAGACCATGTCAATGCTATCTCGAAGCATGTCAATGGTACTCCGATTTGCAACAGGAACATTTGAAGCACGATGCTAGATTTTATTTATCATTTATCCTAACACTGTTGTATGGGTAATATCATGAGATTCCTCCCCCCTTACCTAACTGGTTTTCTACTTTATATCCTGTCATGGATATCTTGCTCTGCTTGTCCTTGGGAAGGATATACCCTTGAAATATGTGTTTAAACATATTTTCCTTTCCATTGTTCTGTTTAATCTGATGATCATATTTTCCTTCCATTGGTTTGTTTAAACCTTTTCTTTGATCTATATGATATAAGCAGTAATAATCCACTGCTTGTGCAAACACCTCGATGTACAACTCTGTCAGTAAGACCTTGTTACTATTGTTGATGACATTCCGGTAACCACCGATGGACGGGAACCTATGTTGTTACGCCTCGTTTCAACGAGCAGGAAAATGGTTCTCTTAGTCCCTCGCCCTTGGTACCTATGTTGTTGCCGACATGACCCTCAGACTCTCCTCTGACATGCCTTGCTTACATGATCGTGCAAGATGTCACCGACCTTCCTACTTTTAACCACATGGTGGGCCCATAACCCACAGTTTCACAGGATCGAAACCTGACTCTCCTGTACACCCCTCGTTCCCAAAGTTATTCCTCCCGCTTGGACTCGTATGTAATTCATGGGCCACCTTCTGATGAGATCATCAATTCTGGCATCGGACACAATAATTATTCCATTGCTTGAAACCCCTTCACCTTCTGACTACGCATAGAACGGTCGCCTGCTTGCTCGAAACTTCCCCTGAAACCTCATTACTTTGCTCTCGATATTTTCTTAAGTTTAAATTCGAGAATTACTTTCTGCCACCTTCCCCAATGTTATCGACCAGATAGTCAACCTTGTAGAGGTTCGTTCTCCTGGAATACCCCTTATTCTTTCGTAAGTACGATGGAACCCCCAAAGAAAGGATACCAACTTCATCTTGATGACTTGAAGCAGAAAAATGAAGGCATCAACGTAATGGATCGACCTCTTCGAGAAGAACAACCAAGACCGATAAGATTCATTAGAATTTCGTAACCAGACCTTTCCCCTTAGTCTCCCTCTTAAATCTCGGGACGAAATTTCTTGTAGTGGAGGAGAATTGTGACGCCCAGATAATTAAGCCACAGTAACCCTCCGCTAAAGATGCCACGTCACCTCGATTACTGTTGCTAATCTCGCGTTAGTTCGAAATCGCGTCAAATTAAAATTTAAAATTAATGTCGACAATAAAAGTTTTCGAAAGTAGAAACAAAAATGTTCGGTGGGTGCCAAATATTACAAGGGTAGTTATGGTACAATAATCACATTTTTAGAAGATGTCTAAATAATTTAAAATGATAAAAAAACAGAAAGGAAATAAATAAAAGGAAAAGGTCAAAAATAGAAAAGGAAAAACAAAACAAAACAAGCAAAAGGAGAACAAGCCCCCCTCCCCACATGGGCCAACCGGCCCAGCCAGCCAACCCAACTGGCCCAGGCCAGCCCAGCCCTGGCCTACACATGCCCCCCCCCCCACGACACCCGAAACCCTAACCCATTCCCCACTCGCTCCCACTCCCCCTCTCCTGATCCGATCTGGATCGGGATCGATCCCCCACTTCCCCGCCCCACGCCGCTCTCCCTTTCCCCGATCGGATCGGGGCAGCGCCCCGCCGCTTGCCCCGACGACCGCGCTCGACGCCGCCGCCGCTCGGGGGCGCCCGAACCCGGCGCCCCGTCATCGTCGGAGCCACCCACCGGACCGCACCCGCTCGTCATCGTCGTGCGCCACCACCACCACCGCCGCCGAAGGCCCCGCCGTCGCCGCTCGGACCGACCGCCTCCTCGCCGGACCTCGCGTCCTTGTCCTCCTCCCCGAGCTCCGCAGGACGTCGTGCTCGTCGCCCCGACGCCAATCGCCGCCACCCAGAGCTCCTCCGCCTCGACTCCGTCAACGTCGTCCCCGTCCTCCTCCTCGCCGGTCCTCCCCAACCTCCCCCGAGCCCGCTGTCCCGTGCCCTACGCTCCCTCGGTGAGGACCCCGGTCCTCTTCCTCCTCCCCGTCCCCTCTCGCCGGCCACCGCTCGCCATGGCCGAGGCTCGCCATAGCCCGCGCCGTTCGCCACCTTTGCCAGTGCCCCGCTGCTGCGGTGGCCCCGTGCTCCCCTGCCTCTCCGTCGGCCGCCCCGGCCACCACCGCGTCTGGCCTCGCCCCCGCTTCACCTTGCCGGCGCCGCGCCGCC
>NC_041390.1:200066006-200179496 GCF_002162155.2 Triticum dicoccoides | reverse complement strand
ACACGAAACACCAGGGATATTTTCCCGGATGTTTCCCCCCCTTAACCGGTACCACCTCATACCACGTTAGGGCACGCCTAGCATCGTTACTTGTCATGTCATGCATCGATATGCATATGTTTGCATGGTATTCATTGTTTCTTCCCCCTCTTCTCTCCGGTAGACCACGAGGCCGACGCTGCTGCTGCCCAGTTCGACTACGGAGTTGACGACCCCTCTCTCTTGCCAGAGCAACCAGGCAAGCCCCCCCCCTTGATCACCAGATATCGCCTATTCTACTCTATACTGCTTGCATTAGAGTAGTGTAGCATGTTACTGCTTTCTGTTATATCTATCCTGATGCATAGCTTGTCCTTGTTACTACTGTTGATACCTTTACCTTCAATCCTATATGCTTAGTATAGGATGCTAGTATTTTTCATCTGTGGCCCTACATTCTTGTCCGTCTGCTGTGCTATACTATTGGGCCGAGATCACTCGGGAGGTGATCTCGGGTATATACTATATACTTATACATGATACATGTGGAGACTAAAGTCGGGTCGGCTGGTGGAGCACCCGCGAGTGGATCTTTGTGGCGGAGCGTCAGGGCAGGTTGAGACCGCCTAGGAGAGAGGTGGGCCTGGCCCTGTTCGGCGTTCGCGGATACTTAACACGCTTAACGAGATCTTGGTATTTGATCTAAGTTGGTTACGAGCCTATACGCACTAACCATCTACGCGAGAGTAGTTATGGGTATCCCGGCGTCGTGGTATCAGCCGAAGCACTTCGTGACGTCAGCAACTGAGCGGCGCGCGCCGGATTGGACTGGAACGCCACTAGGCTAGGTCTACTTCCGGCCGCGTACGCAACGTGCAGGTGTGCTCGGGGCGATGGGCCCAGACCCCTGCGCGCTTAGGTTTAGACCGGCATGCTGGCCTCTCTGTTGAGCCTAGGTGGGGCTGCGACGTGTTGATCTTTCACGGCCGGGCATGACCCAGGAAAGTGTGTCCGGCCAAATGGGATCAAGCGTGCTGGGTAAGTTGGTGCACCCCTGCAAGGAAGTTAATCTATTCGAATAGCCGTGATCTTCGGTAACAGGACGACTTGGAGTTGTACCTTGACCTTATGACAACTAGAACCGGATACTTAATAAAACACACCCTTCCAAGTTCCACAGACAACCCGGTGATCGCTTTTCCACAGGGCGACGAGGGGAGGATCGCCGGGTAGGATTATGCTATGCGATGCTACTGGAGATGCTACTTGGAGTTGCTACTTGGAGATGCTACTTGGAGGACTTCAATCTACTCTCTTCTACATGCTGCAAGACGGAGGCTGCCAGAAGCGTAGTCTTCGATAGGACTAGCTATCCCCCCCCCCTTATTCTGGCATTCTGCAGTTCAGTCCACTGATATGGCCTACTTACACATATACCCATGCATATGTAGTGTAGTTCCTTGCTTGCGAGTACTTTGGATGAGTACTCACGGTTGCTTTCTCCCCCCTTTTTCCCCCTTTCCTTTCTTTCTGGTTGTCGCAACCAGATGCTGGAGTCTAGGAGCCAGACGCCATCATCGACAACGACTCCTACTACGTTGGAGGTGCCTACTACTACGTGCAGCCCGCTGACGACGACCAGGAGTAGTTTAGGAGGATCCCAGGCAGGAGGCCTGCGCCTCTTTCGATCTGTATCCCAGTTCGTGCTAGCCTTCTTAAGGCAAACTTGTCTAACTTATGTCTGTACTTAGATATTGTAGCTTTCGCTGACTCGTCTATGATCGAGCACTTGTATTCGAGCCCTCGAGGCCCCTGGCTTGTATTATGATGCTTGTATGACTTATTTATGTTTTAGAGTTGTGTTGTGATATCTTCCCGTGAGTCCCTGATCTCGATCGTACACATTTGCGTGCATGATTAGTGTACGATTGAATCGGGGGCGTCACAACCACCCTAGCAATACCACTTCCGCCCAGAGGTGAATTAAATCATGAGTTACTACTCAAATTATTATATATATAATCCTCACGTAAGCTAAATGAATACACGAACCACCCCCGTCTGCAAAGCATAGCAACCTACAACTACCACGATTTGCAAAAACAGGAAGATAGCTCAACAGCATAGCAAATTAATATAGTAATCCTATACATGCATATATTCATAGTGTGATATAACTACATGCATAGAAAACAATAGGTAAAGGATGATCAACATGTAACTTGCCTTGGTTCTGGTTCAAAAAGTCACACTCCTGACAATAGCTCGCGTCGCACTCCGGACAATCTACATGTTTCACACAATTCAACAAATCAATCACCGGAACATGAATAGAACCAAAACAAAACCAACAGCAAGAAAACCATTTTAAAACTGAACAATGGAAGCTTAACAGCACCTAAATTGCACTACGTCACAAAGCAAAAAGAATCACTCGATTCCGATAAACGGTTTGAAAGTTACGGCCTCCGGAAGATTTGATTCAAATTTAAATGAATTCAAATTTGAACAGTGCAAACATGCGCAAAGTTGGTACTGTGATAATGTGCCGATTTTTGTGAGTGCACAGGAAAAAGAATTACCTAAATTGGATATATATATATAATAAAAGATATAGCTAGTTGAATTTTGGATGAAAATCTGTGAAAAACAAGAAGAAACAGAAATCCCCTAGTCCTGTAGCGAACTCCTGTGTTGTTCCTGTAGCGAACTGCCACGTGGCAGGGGCCTAATGGCTGAAAACCTCCTGTGCGCGCGTGCTCACCGTGTAAGAGGAAAACGGCGGCGGCGGTCGGCGGCGGCGGTGGCGCTCCTCCGACGACTCTCCGGCGAGGGGGAAGTGACAGGAGGATGCGACGGTGAGTGGTGGAGGTGGTGGTGGTGTTCAACGGCGACGGGGCTCCCTCGAGCGGCGGTGGCGAGCTCCTGAACTTCGGCGTGCTCCGGTGAAGTCGGGCGTCGGTGGCGGCGTCGTCCTGGTGCGCTACAGGTTAACCCGAGGTGTCAAACGAGTGCGGCGTCGAGAGTGGGTTCGAACAGTGACAAGTGGAGCGGCCGGGCGTCCTTACGCCGGTGGATTCGGACGGTCAACGACGGCGGCGGCTGAAGCTCCTCGGTGAGATCCAATTCGCCCAACAGAGGTGTGCGGACGATGGAAAGGATCGGAAAGAGGCTTCGGGGGTGCGGGGCAAACCCTTATGCGTCCAGGGAGTCCTAGGGGAGCACGGGGTCGACTAGGGGGCGAGATCGATCCGGCTCGCGCTCGGGTGTGCGAGCGGTGTGGCTGCGCGCGTGTTCGTTCGACCGGAGGAAGGAGATGGGGAGCGGGGCCCGCTGGTCAGCGGCTGAGGCAAGCTGGCGGATCGGGTGCGGCGCTGCATACCGTTTCGGCAGAGTGGGGTGCTGGGCTGCGCGCGGTGGCGTTTGGTGGGCCATGGCTGTCTGGGCCGTGCAGTGTGCTGCGGCGCTGCGCTGCGTTCTTTTTTTTAAAACAAAAACTACAGCAACAGAACAAAATAAATAAAATAAAATACACAGTATAAATTCTAAATAAAAATACATAGACACACAGTAAAAATATCCCTATAGCTATAAACTACAGGAACACTAGTCCCAATACTAATGCAATTTCAGAAATTCATTTTGATGCAAAAGGCCACACAAACAGTAAAATAGCACACAATTAAAATACTTTGAAGATCACAAAAATTACCAGAACATATCAGATGAACTGGAAATAATATTCTGCACATTATGAACATTTTTTAAATAGGGGAGAAGTCATGTTATCTCCACTCCAAATAAATTGCCTTTTGTTGCATAATGATTTGAATATTCTGAAAAAGCAAATAATGCAATAAAAATATGATATGCATATGAATGATCTATTAACATCCTAATTTAGTAAAATTGGGATGTTACATAAAAAACTCTAAAAAATTAGGACGACCTGAGAATTTTGTATATTGATCTACTACAATTGGAATGGGTACTTTATCGCTCTCTGGTAAAAAAATTAAATTAATTTCATGAGCGTAAAAGTTTCTGTTTTTTCAGCAAGATCAAACAACTATCACCCAAGAAGATCCTAAAGACTTTACTTGGCACAAACACTAATTAAAACATAAAAACACAATCATAATAGTAGCATAATTGTGCAAACATTCAAGAATAGAAATCAAAGAGCAAAAATAAATTTTATTCATTGGGTTGCCTCCTAACAAGCGCTATCATTTTATGCCCCTAGCTAGGCATAAGATTTCAATGATGCTCACATAAAAGACAAGAATTGAAGCACAAAAAGAGCATTATAATATATGTGACAAACACATTTAAGTCTAACATACTTACTATGCATAGGAATTTTATATGCAAATGAATTATCAAGACAAGAAACATCTAACATATGCAAAGAAGAGGAATAAAACATTGACGATCTCAACATAACGAGAGGTAATTTAGTAATATGAAAATTTCTACAACCATATTTTCCTTTCTCATAATAATTACATGTAGGATCATAATAAAATTCAACAATATAACTATCACATAAAATATTCTCTTCATGATCCACATGCGTGCAAAGTTGACACTCTTCCAAAATAGTGGGATTATCATCAAATAAAGTCATGACCTCTCCAAGCCCACTTTTATCAAAAAAAAATCATAAGATTGAACACTCTCCAAATATGTGGGATTATTTATAACTAAAGTTGAAGCTCTTACAAACCCACTTTCATTATATTGCAAATAATATATTCATCGTGAGGCTTAAATAAATTTTCAAGATCATAAGAAGAATCGCCCCAATCATGATCATTACAATAAGTAGTGGAGATAGCAAAATTCGCATCCCCAAGCTTGGGGTTTTGCGTATTATTAGCACAATTGACATTAATAGAATTTATAGTAAAATTATTGCAATCATGCTTTTCATTCAAGGAACTATCATGAATCACTTCATAAATTTCTTCATCACAATTTTCAGATTCACGAATCTCAAGCAAAGCTTCATAAAGATAACCTAGTGAACTCAATTCACTAGCAATGCGTTCATCATAATTGGATCTCTTGAAAAGATTAGCAAGTGGATGAGGATCCATATCAATTGATTTTTAGCAAGCGAAGATGCAAGCAAATAGAAGACACATGGAAACACAAGCAAACATGACATCTGACAAGAAAACGGTGAACGAGAAAGAGAGGCGAATAAAATGGTAAATTTTTGTGAAGTGGGGTAGTGGAAAATAAGAGGCAAATGGCAAATAATGTAAATTGCAAGGAGATGAGATTTGTGATTAGGAACCTGGTATATGTTGAAGATCCTCCCCGGCAACGGCGCCAGAAATTCCTTTTGATGTCGCTTGAAGCTACGTTGGTATTTCCCCAAAGAGGAAGGGATGATGCAGCACAGCGGCGGTAGGTATTTCCCTTAGATATGAAACCAAGGTTATCGAACCAGTAGGAGAACTAAGCAACACAACGTAAACAGCCCCTACGCACAAATAACAACCACTCGTAACCCTACGTGTTAAAGGGGTTGTCAATCCCTTTCGGGTAACGGCGCCAGAAACAGTGCATGGACGGGAGATAAATTTGTGATAGATTGAAATAATAGATCGCAAATAAAACAACGTGCAGCAAAGTATTTTTGGTTTTTTGGTTTAGTAGATCTGAAAATAAAAGCAAATAAAAAGGTAGATCGCAAATGCAAATATATGAGAAAGAAGACCCGGGGCCGTAGCTTTCACTAGTGGCTTCTCTCGAGAAAAATAGCAAACATTGGGTAAACAAATTACTGTTGGGCAATTGATAGAACCTCAAATAATTATGACAATATCCAGGCAATGATCATTATATAGGCATCACGTCCAAGATTAGTAGACCGACTCCTGCCTGCATCTACTACTATTACTCCACACATCGACCGCTATCCAGCATGCATCTAGTGTATTAAGTTCATCGAAAAATGGAGTAATGCAATAAGAACGATGACAAGATGTGGACGAGATCCGCTTATCTATGGTGGTAGATATAGATCCCATCTTTTTATCCTTAGTAGCAATGATACATACGTGTCGGTTCCCTTTTTGTCACTGGGATCAAGCACCGTAAGATCGAACCCACTACCAGGCACCTCTTCCCATTGTAAGATAAATAGATGAAGTTGGCCAGACAAAACCCAAATATCGGAGAAGAAATACGAGGCTATAAGAGATCATACATAAAAGAGATCAAAGAAACTCAAATACTTTCATGGATATAAAAGGATAGATCTGATCATAAACTCAAAGTTCATCGATCCCAGCAAACACACCGCAAAAGAGTTACATCATATGGATCTCCAAGAGACCATTGTATTGAGAATCAAGAGAGAGAGATGAATCCAACTAGCTACTAACTACGGACCCTAAGGTCTACAAAGAACTACTCACACATCATCGGAGAGGCACCAATGGAAGTGGTGAACCCCTCCGTGATGGTGTCTAGATTGGATCTGCTGGTTCTGGACTCTGCAGTGACTGGATGAATATTTCATCGACTCCCCTAGGGTTCTGGATTTTTTAGGGTATTTATAGAGCAAAGAGGCGGTTCGGGGGGCACCCGAGGTGGGCACAACCCACCAGGGCGCGCCTGGGCCTCTGGGCGCCCTGGTGGGTTGTCCCCTCCTCGGGACTCCCCCCAGGTGCAACCAGGGCCCAACATCTTCCTTCTGGTCTATAAAAAGTCTCCGTAAAGTTTCGTGGCATTTGTACTCCATTTGATATTGATTTTCTGTGATGTAAAAAACATGGAAAAAAACAGCAACTGGCACTTGGCACTATGTCAATAGGTTAGTACCAAAAAATGATATAAAATGATTATAAAGCATCCAAGATTGATAATAAAACAAGATGGAACAATCAAAAATTATAGATACTTTGGAGACGTATCACTAGTATGAGTGCTATTCCTTTTACCTTATATCAAGAAATTTTGAATGATATAGCACCTGTTGAAATAGAAGATATAGATGTTACTATTAAACTTGCTAATAGAGACACCATCACACCACTTGGGATTGTTAGAGATGTTGAAGTCTTGTGTGGGAAAATAAAATATCCTACTGATTTTCTAGTTCTTGGTTCCCCACAAGATGAATTTTGTCCCATTATCTTTGGTAAACCTTTCTTGAACACCGTTAATGCTAAAATAGATTACGAGAAACAAATCGTCGGTGTTAGTTTTGGTGATGAGTCGCATGAGTTTAATTTTTCTAAGTTTAGTAGAAAACATCATATGAAAGAATTGCCTAGTAAGGATGAAATAATTGGTCTTTCTTCTATTGTCGTGCCCCCTACTAATCCACTAGAACAATATTTGCTAGACCATGAAATTGATATGCATATGCATGAAAGAAATGAGATAGATAAAATTGTCTTCGAACAATGATCTCTACTTAAACACAATTTGCCTATTGAAACTATAGGAGGTCCTCCTCCACCTAAAGGTGATCCCATGTTTAATTAAAACAATTGCCAGACACTTTGAAATATGGTTATCTTGATGAGAAAAAAGATATATCCTGTTATTATTAGTGCTAACCTTTCAGAACACAAAGAAGAAAGATTATTGAAAATTCTGAAGAAGCACCGAGCTGCTATTGGATATACTCTTGATGATCTTAAGGGCATTAGTCTCACTCTATGCCAGCACAAGATCAATATGGAATCTGATGCTAAACTCGTCGTTGATCATCAACAATGTTTAAATCCTAAGATGAAAGAAGTGGTAAGAACTGAAATATTAAAGCTTCTGGAAGCTGGTATAATCTATCCCATAGCTGATAGTAGATGGGTAAGCCCTGTTCATTGTGTCCCTAAGAAGGGAGGTATTACTGTTGTTCCCAATGATAAGAATGAACTCATTCCACAAATAATTGTTACTGGCTATAGAATGGCAATTGATTTTAGAAAATTAAATAAAGCAACTAGAAAAGATCATTACCCTTTACCTTTTATTGATCAAATGTTAGAAAGACTATCTAAGCACACACACTTTTGTTTCCTTGATAGATATTCTTTTTTTTTCTCAAATACCCATTTCACAACCTGATCAAGAGAAAACCACCTTTACTTGTCCTTTTGAAACTTATGTTTATAGACATATGCCTTTTGGTTTATGCAATGCACCTGCTACCTTTCAAAGATGTATGACTGATGTATTCTCTGATTTTTGTGAAAAGATAGTTGAGGTTTTCATGGATGATTTTTCCGTTTGTGGAACTTCTTTTGATGATTGCTTAAGCAACCTTGATCGAGTTTTGCAGAGATGCGAGCAAACTAAGCTTGTCTTGAATTGGGTAATGAAGGTATTGTCCTGGGAAATAAAATTTCTGAATGACATATTGAGGTGGATAAAGCTAAGGTTGATGCAATTCAGAAAATGCCATGTCCTAGAGATATTAAAGGTATTTGTAGTTTTCTCAGTCATGCTGGTGTTTATAAGAGATTTATGAAAGACTTCTCTAAAATTTCTAGGCCTCTTACGAATCTTTTACAAAAGGATGTCCCATTTGTTTTGATGATGATTGTGTAGAAGCATTTGAAACACTTAAGAAAGCCTTAATTTCTGCACCTATTGTTCAACCACCTGATTGGAACTTGCCTTTTGAAATTATGTGTGATGCTAGTGATTATGTTGTTGGTGCTGTTCTAGGACAAAGAGTTGATAATAAGTTAAATGTTATTCATTATGCTAGTAAGACTCTGGACAGTGCCCAACAAAATTATGCTACTACCGAAAAAATAATTTTTAGCGTTTCTGTTTGCTTGTGATAAATTCAGATCATACATTGTTGATTCTAAAGTTAATGGGCTTTATTTTACACTTTTATATCATTTTAGATCACACATTGTTGATTCTCCAACATATCTATAATTTTAGATTGCTCCATGCTATTATATTATCTATTTTGGATGTTAATGGGCTTTACTTTACACTTTTATATCATTTTTGGGACTAACCTACTAACCGGAGGCCCAACCCAAATTGCTGTTTTTTTTGCCAATTTTAGAGTTTCGCCGAAAAGGAATATCAAACGGAGGCCAAACGGAATGAAACCTTCGGGAACGTGATTTTCTCAACAAATGTGATCCAGGAGACTTGGAGTGGGCGTCAAGAAATAATCGAGGAGGCCACGAGGCAGGGGGGCACGCCTACCCCCCTAGGCGCGCCCTCCACCCTCGTGGTCCCCTCGTTGCTCCACCGACGTACTTCTTCCTCCTATATATATATATCCACATACCCTCGAAACATCAAGGAGCACCACGAAAACCTAATTCCACAGCCGCAACCTTCTGTACCGAGAGATCCCATCTTGGGGCCTTTTCTGGACCTCCACCAGAGGGGGCATTGATCACGGAGGGCCTCTACATCAACTACATGGCCTCTCCGATGATGTGTGAGTAGTTTACTTCAGACCTTCGAGTCCATAGTTTTTAGCTAGATGGCTTCTTCTCTCTCTTTGGATCTCAATAATAAGTTCTCCTCGATCTTCTTGGAGATATATTCGATGTAATCTTCTTTTGCGGTGTGTTTGCCGAGATCCGATGAATTGTGGGTTTATGATCCAGATTATCTATGAACAATATTTGATTCTTCTCTGAATTCTTTTATGTATGATTGGTTTATCTTTGCAAGTCTCTTTGAATTATCAGTTTGGTTTGGCCTACTATATTGATCTTTCTTGCAATGGGAGAAGTGCTTAGCTTTGGGTTCAATCTTGCGGTGCTCGATCCCAGTGACGGAAGGGAAACGACACGTATTGTATTGTTGCCATCGAGGATAAAAAGATGGGGTTTATATCATATTGCATGAGTTTATCCCTCTACATCATGTCATCTTACTTACATTACTCTGTTCTTATGAACTTAATACTCTAGATGCATGCTGGATAGCGGTCGATGTGTGGAGTAATAGTAGTAGATGCAGAATCGTTCCGGTCTACTTGTCATGGATGTGATGCCTATATACATGATCATACCTAGATATTCTCATAACTATGCTCAATTCTATCAATTGCTTGACAGTAGTTCATTTACCCACCGTAATACTTATGCTCTTGAGAGAAGCCACTAGTGAAACCTATGGTCCCCGGGTCTATCTTCCATATCTATCAGATCTATCTTTATTTTACTTTGCATCTAGTGAAGCCGTTTATTTTACTTTGCATCTTTATTTATCTTTAAATACCAAAAATATTATCTTATCATATCTATCAGATCTCACTCTCGTAACTGACCATGAAGGGATTGACAACCCCTTTATCGCGTTGGTTGCGAGGTTCTTATTTGTTTGTGTAGGTGCGTGGGACTCAAGCGCGATCTCCTACTGGATTGATACCTTGGTTCTCAAAACTGAGGGAAATACTTACACTACTTTACTGCATCACCCTTTCCTCTTTAAGGGAAAACCAACACAGTGCTCAAGAGGTAGCAAGTAGGATTTCTGGCGCTGTTGCCGGGGAGATTCGTGCCAAGTCAAGTCAAGATTTGACTCCCTACAATGAGCCATTTTTGGCGCCATTGCCGGGGTGATTCACGCCAAGTCAAGTCAAGATTTGACTCCCGACAATGAGCCACTTCTCGCACCGTTGCCGGGGAGTCTACGCACAAGTCAGGACATACCAAGTACGCATCACAAACTCTTATCCCTCGCATTACATTATTTGCCATTTGCCTCTCGTTTTCCTCTCCCCCACTTCACCCTTGTCGTTTTATTTGCCCTCTCTTTTCCGTTCATCGCTTTCTTGCTTGCATTGTCGTTATGGCTAGTCCTATATCTTCTCTGTTGTCTCCCGAGAATGAATTTCTTAATTTTAAGCAAAGGGAGGGAGAAAATCTAAAAGACGTTTGGTATGGAATTTGCAATGCTCAAAATAGATCTACCAGGAAGCAATCTACTTCCGCTCTTCTCCGCAATTTTTATGTAGGTGCTACTCCTTGGTACAGATATATTCATGATACCATTACCGATGGGAATTTCTTGGGTAGCCATACTTTTGATTCTTATAATGCTATGATAGATTTGTTTGGCTCGCCACCTCTTTTGGTTAATGGAACTATGTTAACTTTGGAACATGTGATGCAAAGGCTAGAATTATTGAGAATAAAGTTGCTACTGTAGAGTTGACTGAGAACTTGGATAAAAATATCCACAACCAAATTACCCAATATGGATCTAAGGTGGGAGTTACTCTAAAAATTTTTAAGGAAAAAGAACCCATAGTTAATGAAAGAATAGATCAAGATTCTACTAGAATCGATAAACTTGAGGGAATTATCACCAACTTGGGGTCCGCTTTTTCTTCCGTTAAAAATACTCCAAATCCTCCTACCAAAATTGCCAAGCTTGTTTTGTTCCTAAAAATAAGGGTGAATCCTCTAGTAAGGAAACTGCGGAGTTAAAATCAATAAGTGTTCATCCAAATCTTTTTGCTATCATTAAGGAACCATTTGCTACAAATGATTTTCTTGATTTTGTGCCTAGGAGTTTGATAATTAATAAAAAGAAAGAAACTCCTAGGGGTTATAGGTGTCTTATTGAAGAATTGCCCACCAAAGATGGCAATACCTAGATCTATCATTGCTTTTATGCCTAGCTAGGGGCGTTAAACAATAGCGCTTGTTGGGAGGCAACCCAATTTTATTTTTATTCCTTGCCTTTTTATCCTGTTTAGTAATAAATAATTTAGATAACCTCTGTTTTGGTTGTGTGTTTTTGTGTTTAATTAGTGTTTGTGCCAAATAGAACCGTTGGGAAGACTTAGGGAAAGTCTTTTTGATCTTGCTGTAAAAAACAGAAACTTTAGCGCTCACGAGAATTGCTGCCATTTTTATTTGGAAAGTGATATTTAGTTAATTATTTTTTCAGATGATTAATAGATAAATTCCTCACTTCCAGAAATTTATTTTCGAATTTTTGGGGTTCCAGAAGTTTGCGTTAGCTACAGATTACTACAGACTATTCTGTTTTTGACAGATTCTGTTTTTCGTGTGTTGTTTGCTTATTTTGATGAATCTATGGCTAGTAAAATAGTTTATAAACCATAGAGAAGCTGGAATACAGTAGGTTTAACACCAATATAAATAAATAATGAGTTCATTACAGTACCTTGAAGTGGTGTTTTGTTTTCTTTCGCTAACGGAGCTCACGAGATTTTCTATTTTCAGTTTTGTGTTGTGAAGTTTTCAAGTTTTGGGTAAAGATTTGATGGATTATGGAACAAGGAGTGGCAAGATCCTAAGATTGGGGATGCCCATGGCACCCCAAGGTAAAACTCAAGGACAGCAAAAAGCCTAAGCTTGGGGATGCCCCGGAAGGCATCCCCTCTTTCGTCTTCGTTTATCGGTAACTTTACTTGGAGCTATATTTTTATTCACCACATGATATGTGTTTTGCTTGGAGCGTCTTATATGATTTGAGTCTTTGCTTTTTAGTTTACCACAATCATCCTTGTTGTACACACCTTTTGAGAGAGACTCACATGATTTGAAATTTATTATAATACTCTATATGCTTCACTTATATCTTTTAAGCCATATAGTTTTTGCTCTAGTGCTTTACTTATACCTTTTAGAGCACGGCGGTGGTTTTATTTTATAGAAATAATTGATATCTCATGCTTCACTTATATTATTTTGAGAGTCCTTTAGAACAACATGGAAATTTGCTTTTAGGAATAATATAAAAACTTTTATAGAAGTGCATTGAATAATATGAGAAGTTTGATACTTGATATTTGTTTTCAGATATGGAGATGGTGATATTAGAGTCATGCTAGTTGAGTAGTTGTGAATTTGAGAAATACTTGTGTTAAAGTTTGTGATTCCTGTAGCATGCACGTATGGTGAACCGTTATATGATGAAGTCGTAGCATGCTTTATTTATTGATTGTCTTCCTTATGAGTGGCGGTCGGGGACGAGCGATGGTCTTTTCTTACCAATCTATCCCCCTAGGAGCATGCGCGTAATACTTTGCTTTGATAACTTATAGATTTTTGCAAAAAGTATATGAGTTCGTTATGACTAATGTTGAGTCCATGGATTATACGCACTCTCATCCTTCCACCATTGCTAGCCTCTCTAATACCGCGCACTTTTCGCCGGTATCATACACCCACCATATACCTTCCTCAAAACAGCCACCATACCTACCTATTAAGGCATTTCCATAGCCATTCTGAGATATATTGCCATGCAACTTTCCACCGTTCCATTATTATGGCACGCTTCATCATTGTCGTATTGCTTGCATGATCATGTAGTTGACATCATATTTGTGGCAAAGCCACCATTCATAATTCTTCATACATGTCACTCATGCATCATTGCACATCCCGGTACACCGCCGGAGGCATTCACATAGAGTCATATTTTGTTCTAAGTATTGAGTTGTAATTCTTGAGTTGTAAGTAAATTAAAGTGCGATGATCATCATTTTTAGAGCATTGTCCCAGTGAGGAAAGGATGACGGAGATTATGATTCCCCCACAAGTCGGGATGAGACTCCAAACAAAAAATAAATAAAAAAGAAAAAGAGGCCAAAAAAGGAAAGAAGGCCCAAATAAAAAAATGAGAGAAAAAATGAGAGAAAAAAGAGAGAAGGGACAATGTTACTATCCTTTTTCCACACTTGTGCTTCAAAGTAGCACCCATGATCTTCATGATAGAGAGTCTCCTATGATATCACTTCCATATACTTGTGGGAATTTTTCATTATAGAACTTGGCTTGTATATTCCAATGATGGGCTTCCTCAAAATGCCCTAGGTATTCATGAGCAAGCGAGTTGGATGCACACCCACTTAGTTTCTTTTGATGCGCTTTCATATACTTATAGCTCTAGTGCATCCATTGCATGGAAGTCCCTACTCACTCACATTGATATCTATTAATGGGCATCTCCATAGCCCGTTGATAGCCTAGTTGATGTGAGACTATCTTCTCCTTTTTGTCTTCTCCACAACCACCATATAGTGCTATGTCCATGGCTCACGCTCATGTATTGCGTGAAGATTGAAAAAGTTTGAGAACATCAAAAGTATGAAACAATTGCTTGGCTTGTCATCGGGGTTGTGCATGATTTAAATATTTTGTGTGGTGAAGATAGAGCATAGCCAGACTATATGATTTTGTAGGGATAACTTTCTTTGGCCATGTTATTTTGAGAATACATGATTGCTTAGTTAGTATACTTAAACTATTATTATTTTTATGTCAATATTAAACTTTTATCTTGAATCTTTCGGTTCTGAACATTCATGCCAAAATAAAGAAAAATTACATTGAGAAATATGTTAGAAAGCATTCCACATCAAAAATTCTTTTTTATCATTTACCTACTCGAGGATGAGCAGGAATTAAGCTTGGGGATCCTTGATACGTCTCCAATGTCTCTATAATTTTTGATTGCTCCATGCTATTATATTATCTATTTTGGATGTTAATGGGCTTTATTTTACACTTTTATATCATTTTTGGGACTAACCTACTAACTGGAGGCCCAACCCAAATTGTTGTTTTTTTGCCTATTTTAGAGTTTCGCCAAAAAGGAATATCAAACGGAGTCCAAATGAAATGAAACCTTCGGGAATGTGATTTTCTCAACAAACGTGATCCAGAAGACTTGGAGTGGGCGTCAAGAAACAATTGAGGAGGCCACGAGGCAGGGGGCACGCCCTCCACCCTTGTGGTCCCCTCGTTGCTCCACCGACGTACTTCTTCCTCCTATATATATATCCACGTATCCCCCAAACATCCAGGAGCACCACGAAAACCTAATTCCACCACCGCAATCTTCTGTACCCGAGAGATCCCATCTTGGGGCCTTTTCCGGAGCTCCGCCGGAGGGGGCATTGATCATGGAGGGCCTCTACATCAACTCCATGGCCTCTCCGGTGATGTGTGAGTAGTTTACTTCAGACCCTCGGGTTCATAGTTATTAGTTAGATGGCTTATTCTCTCTCTTTGGATCTCAATACAATGTTATCCTCGATCTTCTTGGAGATCTATTTGATGTAATCTTCTTTTGCGGTGTGTTTGTCGAGATCCGATGAATTGTGGGTTTATGATCCAAATTATCTATGAACAATATTTGATTCTTCTCTGAATTCTTTTATGTATGATTGGTTTATCTTTGCAAGTCTCTTTGAATTATCAGTTTGGTTTGGCCTACTAGATTGATCTTTCTTGCAATGGGAGAAGTGCTTAGCTTTGGGTTCAATCTTGCGGTGCTCGATCCAAGTGACAGAAAGGGAAACAATACGTATTGTATTGTTGCCATCAAGGATAAAAAGATGGGGTTTATATCATATTGCATGAGTTTATCCCTCTACATCATGTCATCTTACTTAAAGCATTACTCTATTCTTATGAACATAATACTCTAGATGCATGCTAGATAGCGGTCGATGTGTGGAGTAATAGTAGTAGATGTAGAATCATTTCGGTCTACTTGTCACGGACGTGAGGCCTATATACATGATCATACCTAGATATGCTCATAACTATGCTCAATTCTATCAATTGCTCGATAGTAATTCGTTTACCCACCGTAATACTTATGCTCTTGAGAGAAGCCACTAGTGAAACCTATGGTCCCCGGGTCTATCTTCCATCATATTAATCTTCCAACACTTAG
Organism: Triticum dicoccoides; assembly: GCF_002162155.2. NCBI lineage: Eukaryota > Viridiplantae > Streptophyta > Magnoliopsida > Poales > Poaceae > Triticum > Triticum dicoccoides. Next base: position 200,163,836 of record NC_041390.1, on the reverse strand, counting down.
CTATTTCTATTGCCGTTTATTTGACTTTGCATCTTTATTTATCTTTATCATAAAAATACCAAAAATATTATCTTATCATATCTATCAGATCTCACTCTCGTAAGTGACCGTGAAGGGATTGACAACCCCTTTATCGTTTTAGTTGCGAGGTTCTTATTTGTTTGTGTAGGTGCGTGGGACTCGAGCATGATCTCCTACTGGATTGATACCTTGGTTCTCAAAAACTGAGGGAAATAATTACGCTACTTTACTGCATCAACCTTTCCTCTTCAAGGGAAAACCAACGCAGTGCTCAAGAGGTAGCAATCATCTGTCCACAAGTTTGCTAGGCGGTGCTTGTCGGTGTCCAAACCAGCGGATCTCGGGTAGGGGATCCCAAACTGTGCATCTAAGGTTGATGGTAACAGGAGGCAGGGGACACGATGTTTTAACCAGGTTCTCTCTTGATGGAGGTAATACCCTACGTCCTGCTTGATTGATATTGATGAGTATGAGGATTACAAGAGTTGATCTACCATTAGATCGTAATGGCTAAAAACCCTAGAAGTCTAGCATGTATGATTGTGGTTGCCTCCACGGACGAAACCCTCCGGTTTATATGTACACTGGAGGGAACTAGGGTTGTACAAAGTCGGTTACAGAGAAAGGAATCTTCATATCCGAACGCCAGGCTTGCCATCCATGACAAGGAGAGTCCCATCCGGACACAGGAGAGAGTCTTCTGTCTTGTATCTTCATAGCCCATTAGTCCGGCCCATGTCACACAGGTCGGACGCCCGAGGACCCCTTAATCCAGGACTCCCTTAGTAGCCCTTGAACCAGGCTTCAATGACGATGTGTCCAGCGTGCAGATTGTCTTCGCCATTTAAAGGCGGGTTCCTCCTCCGAATACTCCAAAAGAGCCTTCGAATACAGAAAGCGTGTTCAGCTCTGCAAAACGAGTACCGCACACACACGCAAAGAGTATAATATTTTACGAGTCCAATCCACTGACACCTTTGTAGCGTGACATCACGTCATAGCCCTGTCATTACTTCGAACCATTTTTTCTTTAGCCTCCCGCTCCATGTTTCAAGATGCGGTTTTATTGGCACGTCTTGTCAAAGCAGAGATCATGTACCCTTATTGCGGGATTCTCATCAATACAGGTGTGGGTAATCCAACCACGCCGCCTACATGACCCTTGGGGAATAGGCGAGTTTTAAGGCGAGTGGGGAGGTGCTTGATATTCACTGCCTTAATAAAGGGATAAGGATTCACCTCTTTCACCCACGCATTCCTTCTCTCCGCCCATCCATTCTCGAGCTCTAGCGCCAAGATTCCATCCTTTCCACCTCAAAAAAGCACTCCAGCCATGTCCGGATCTGGAGTGCAAGGTAAGTGGATGGTTTCCTTCGTCAAGGAGAAGGACATCACCAAGCTCCAGGAGGCCGGGTACTTAGCCAAAGAAATCACCCACCGGCTTCCAGCAATGGGGCAGCTCATCCCCACCCCAGAGCCCCATGGGAGGGTGGTATTCATCCCCCACATCGTCCGTGGATTGGGATTCCCTCTCCAACCATTCGTCAGCGGACTCATGTTCTACTACGGGCTGGATTTCCACGATCTGGCCCCCAATTCCTTCCTCAACATCTCGGCATTCATTATCGTGTGTGAGGCCTTCCTCCGCATCCCATCCCACTTCGGATTGTGGTTAAAGATCTTCAATGTGAATCCGAAGGTGGTGGGCGGTCAACACGCAGAGTGCGAAGGGGCCATGGTGAGCAAGCTTCCCAATGTCACATGGCCCAAAGGTACCTTCGTGGAGACCGTCAAAGGGTGGCAACAACAGTGATTCTACGTCATAGAGCCTTGCGAAGCCACCTGGGCTGCGGCTCCTGAATTCTAGTCCGGCGCCCCGGTGTGGCTCACCTCCTGGCTAGAGAAGGGCCTGGACTAGTCTTCGTCGGACGAGCTGACAGTGCTTCAGACGCGCATCAGGAGCATGGTGGACAAGAACATCAAGCTTGTCAATGTGATCCAGGTGATGCTTGCTCACCGGATCCTTCCATGCCAAAGCCGGACTTGCCATCTGTGGGAGTTCGATCTGGCCAAGCACCAGACCTTGCAGCAGTTCTTCGGCACTACGCACGAAGACATATGGAAGGTGCTCTTCAAGGCCAACGAGATGTGGCCGGCGACGACCGAGGACCCCGGGCACGACATGGCCCATCCTGCTAGTGCAGTAGGTTTTCCGTATTTCAAGGTGTATCCTTTACTTGCATATTCAAGGAAGACGTCTAAGCTTCCCGATTCATTTTTTTAGGGCTAGACAAAGAAGGCGGAGCGGATCCAGTGTCCGGCTCCGCTGTCCGAAGACCCAACGATCCTTCTTCTGACGAAGATGTTGGTTCCGACGCCCTACCAAGCCCCGGAGAAGAAGGCCAAGAAGAAGACCAAGGAGACCAGGAGTGGTCTCTACCGTAAAGGCACTTTGGACGTGACGTCCGAAGACGCCGAGACCCACTCCTCCCACACCGATGACGAGGAGGAGGAGGAAAGCGATTCTCCCCCGGAGGGGCGAGGGAAGAAAAGGGCGGCCTCCACGCATCTGGAGGCAGAGGCGTCTGTCACACCCTGATTTTCATGCCACAACACTTAAGCTAATACATCTTGATAAAGTGTGATTTGACAAAAACTTTTGCATTATTTGGCTTTTATTTGGAGTTGGTTTTCTCTCTGTGTTTTCAAGTGCTCTTTAAAGCCAACACAACTCCACCTTCTATACTTCATCTCCTTGCCCCAAACTTCTTCCCAATGATCATGCCATGTGTATAGAGAAATATAGTATTTTCTTACAAAAATAATTTGGCCAAAAAGTATTTTCAAAAATTAGTTTTCCAAAAACCCCTGGATTGAGGTTTGCACTGCAAGTACCTGATTTGGGGTATGAAAAATATTTCAAAAGTTATATTTGAAACCTATTAGATATAGGACTCCCATAAACCACAAAATTATAATTTTAAAAGTTAATTTCATATTTTATTTAAAAGCTTTTTCTTAAGGCCAGAAATGGTCTTTAATAGGGAAAAAATATTTTATTGTTTCAAAAATATTTGAAAAAAATCATGGAAACTCAATGGACATATATTATCCATATATAAGAGTTTCAACACATGGTCATGTTCAAAATATTGGTCAAATCCCTCAAAAACCATTTCTGCCCATTTCAAGGATTTGAAATATTTCTACAGGAAATATTCCCCAACAATTCCAAGAAAATTCTAGCATGTCACATATGACATGTTTGATGATCTTGCCAAGTATCATGTCATGGAGAATAGTATAACCCCATGTAATCTCCCCAAAACCATTTCTGTCCATTTTGAAGTTTGAGCAACTTTACATTGCCAAACATGTCCAAATGTTCTCAAACCTTGTGAACATGCTCAAATGGTCTAATTATTCATCTAGACCAAATGGCACAAGTTGGAGAGAATGTTATCTTGCTCAAAGTGCCCCAAAACCCTTCCTGTTCAGAACCAAATTTGAACAACTCTACATTGGCAACTTTCTCCTTTTGATCTCAACTTTTGTGGACATGTTCATAACCTCAAATGATGACACTACACCAAGTGGTGCATCAAGGAGAATATATTTGCATGACTAAATCTTGGTAAAGCCATTTCTGTTGATTTCTAGGGTTTAGCAAAGTTACATTGGCTACTTTGCCCAAATGAGCTCAAACTTGGTGGAACATCCTACTTCTATGTGCCATTCCATCCTGTTAATTCTCATGGCAAGTGGAATTAATTTTCTTGCCCAAACCAACAACAAACACCTTCTGCCATTTTACAAAAACCACTGTTTTGACCCCTTCCACTATTCTTCATGAGCTCAACTTTTTACCAGAGCTTAATCTAGTCACCTTATACCTCCAGTAGCAATGGCAAGCCCTCAGATCAATTATTTGGGGGTGAAACCCTCACTTTCTCTCTCTGGACAGCCCCATTTCCACTCTTCTCCTTCCTCTCTCTTCACCCACTGGCCATCCAAAGCATCCAAGGCCAAGATTCCTTCCCTAGCACCCCCCAAACACTCTGGACATGCAAGGGCGCGCCCACAAGCATAGAAAATGGCTTGGCATGCCATTTGGGCGCTCTGGAGCATGCTACAGTGCGCTCCCACACTGTAGCCACCCCCTTCCAACCGCCTCCGGCCACCTCGGGCCTCCCCAGCACGCCCGACGAGACGCCTCGGCGTCCGGGATACGGCAGCTGGTCGGCCCCCTCCTCCTTCCCTCTCTCCTGCCCCTGCTCGCACGCGCACCATGGCCGCCCTAGAGCTCCAGTGAGCACGCTCACACACGCGCTGCCTTGACGCTTTCCCGCTCCTTCTCTCCCTCCCTCTGGGCGTAGACCACCCCTACAAACACCTCGTACACGCCCACGTGAGCCCCCGTGGCTTGCAGCAATGGCAACAGCCTCGCCGGCGCACGGGTCTACGGTGAGCCATGGCTCGCCTACTTAAAGGCCTCCCCGAGCCTCCCAATCACCACCACTCGCCCCCACCTACTCCAAAAAGGCCCCTTGTGCACTCCACTCTCCTCCAGTAGCACCCGAGCTCGAGATCGAGCTCGAGCTCCGCCGCCTCGGGTCGTCGTCGATCTCGGGGTACGGGCTCCCTCCGCCCCTCCTCTCTCTCGATCTGGACCCTCCGCACCTCCCTGATCATTTCCCCTCTGTTTCCCCTCTCTCTTGCAGTCGGAAACGGCCAGAGCCATCAACACCCGACGCTCCTCCGCCGCGAACCTCGTCGCCGGCGAACCCCTGCACTCCGGCTACCGCCTCCACCTCCACCCGAACGGCGACTCCGCCCTGAGCAAGCCGGTGCACTCGGATCACCTCGCTGTTGACCACAGCGACGCCGGTGAGCTCGCCCCCCTCTCTGGCTCGGGGTTGAAGACGACGGCCGTGGGGCCTGTCGGTCAGCCTCACACTCTGACGGGTGGGCCCCACCCGTCAGGTTTAAACACGCACGCGCGCACACCGGTTCGCTGCGTCGGCTGGAGGCGTATTTTCCAAATATGCCTTCGACGTGGCAGCCCTGCGCGGGCTGGATTCCCTCTGGGCCTGTTGCACTGTGGCCCTTCTGGCCCAGTTGCACAGTGCTGCTTCTCCTTTTTATTTTTGAGGAAACTTGCAAAAATTCCACAGGATTAAATATTAATCCAAATGCAATAATTCCAACTCCCATATTTTTCTAAAAATCCCACCTATTTAATGGTATAACTTTCATAAATATCCATCAAACTTTTCTGCACTGTTCAAATTTAAATTCAAATTTGAGCATTTATGTTCCCCTCTGAAAATCCATTTCTCCTATTCTGCTACTCCAAATCCAAAACTAGGAATTTTCCCCTTCTTAGTTTTCAACCTAGTATTTATCAAAAATAAGTTGACATTTTTCTGAGCACTTTGGTTTTTCTGTTTTATTATTGCCTTATTTTCTCGTTATTTCTTTTGCGACGAATAGATCCCGTATTTGACGAAGTAGTTGGATAAGAAGAAGGAGAAGGACTTGAAGACTTTGAAGACCAAGGAAAGCAGCCCTTTGACCATGTCTATGAAGCCCTTTTTATGCATGTCATATAGCACTTTATTAGTGTTGCATCGGAATCATGATGAGATGGTAACCACTTTGATGGGTTGCCTCTATTACTTCCTTGTTGATACTTGCATTGTGCATGACCCTACCTTCTTATGAGGGTTATGCCGGTGGGAGTAGATAGGATGCTAAGTAGTGCTACGCAAAAAGGGACGGGAATATGCATAGTGATGGAGACAAAATAGATTCAAAGGACTTTTCGAAAACCCCATTGGGTGACACTTATGCCCGAGGGAGATGATGAGTTGGGTAACCACTTGATGATGAAGTGGTGTACCGAGGCAAGTGTATGTGTTGTTTTCAAAAAAACGGATTGGTTTAAGTTGCGACCGTTATTCCAACCTTACATGCACAACCACTCTACCCTTATATGGGAAAGGGCATTATTGATTACCTAGGATGATACTAGCTTAGAGCCCGCATTACTAGTAACGGGGGAGAGTTGGTGCTCTCTCTCGGGACGGGGTCGTGCCAGGTAGGGCGGCCATGACTGTTTTTACAGGGCACCGGATACACCGTTGCGTCCCCTCTCGGATGTTACGATCTCGAGTGAATCTCGTATGATGTACATCGTGAGGGTATGGAACAATGAGTGGCCTCCTTGTTAGTGTCGTCTAGGGAAAGATAGTGATCGGGTGCTTTCCCCGGGTACTTGAGGTACCGCGGGTCGTGGATGACACGGAAGTTCCCTGGATCTTGTGGGTAAAGTGTGCAACCTCTGCAGAGTGTAAAACTATTCGAATAGTCGTGTCCACGGTCAAGGACAGTTGGGTAACCGCTCTTGGGCTACGTCCACTTGTTTACAAACTAGTGTCTGTGTGTGTTGGATAAGTGGGAAGAACTACTTGGGTCAAGTCAAGGACTTGACATGATTGAGTTGGGTTGGTGCCCACTCTATTTATGTTGATATCTGTAACATGTCCTCATGGTTAATTGAATTCTCCTGATGCATGCCTTACAAGTTGTTGAACATGTCATTGCACTCAAAAACTAGCTTTCCGCAAAAATTTACCTATATCATGCATTGTTGTACCTTGAACCAAAACATGGGTTGCTTGCGAGTACATTCAAAGTACTCATTGGCTTGCCACTGGTTATTTTATTGGCCAGGCATGAAAGAACAGGATATGATGAAGAATACTTCGGTGAAGAACATACGAGCTAGGACGCTTCCCAGTCAGAATGCCTGTAGGGTTAAGGCAGATGGCATGGGTCCAAGTTATCGATGAAGATTTCCGCTGCGATGTTATACTCAAGACTTGACCTTAATAGTCCTACTTGTGTAATACGGTATGTATGGATGTAAGACTCTTGTTATTCAGCTTTTGTGTGTTCAGTGAGCATTGATCTCTGGGATCACTGTACACGTGCATTCGGTGATCACGACTTATGAGTCGGGGTCCCCACAGAGCTGGTATCAGAGCCATCCTGACTTTAGGAAGCCTTAGTTAGCATGGACGTTAGTTAGCTTGAGACCTTCTAAACTTCTCTTATTTTCTAAGCTTACCAAGCCCGAGGGATATCTTCCATATTGACCTCCCCTATTCAACTTTTGTAGATGGCTATCGCCCCCTTGAGACTCCTTATGACAGGATTTCCATCACTCCTAAAAGACTGCCTCCAACAATGCCACTATCCCTTGCTGCCCATATACACCCTGCATGAACTGGAAAATGATGTGCTCGAGAAGGAGTTCTATGCCAAAGTTTTTGTGCCTGCCAAGACCTCACCCCAGGGGTGGTTCTTCATTGGACCACCCATGCCAACACAAGACCTGGCCATTCAGCAAGTGGCATATGAAGCGCTTCTCCGTCTTCGAGGCCTCCTTCCAGAAATGAAAGAAGAACACGCCACCCGCTACCTACCTGGAAAGAACAGATTTGGAACCCCAGCTCAAGTGATGATTTCCCCAGAAGATGAGGATCCAACCCTCAAGTACCAGCTCCGCTTCATCAACGTCGGAGACTACCTTCTACGTCACCTTACCGAAGCATTCCTTAAGGCTCTCCAAGACCTCCCTTCACTTCTGCACCTCCACTGCCTCGAGAAGAAGAAGGTGGTCGAGCAAGAACAGCAAATCACTGCCTTAGAAGCCCACATTTTTAATCAAGAGCAGCAAATCAAGGGACTTTGGAAAGCTCGCAACCCAACCCCACGCAAAAGGCATAGGAATGGATTTCCATATCCACCTCATAGAGGATCATCGTCAGGCCCCCGACGACAATACCCAAGACTGAATAGAAACCCTTGTGCTTCCGTCACATGTCACGGGTGTGGTGAACTTGGGCACATTAAAAGGATGTGTCCCAACAAGCAGCCGACTGTCGCATACCCTTTGGCACCACAAAGGGGAACCTAGAAACTGAAGACTGAGCACCCTTCTCTCCGAGCAAGCACGACTACCGAGTCCGAGGACCCCTAGGGTAGGATGAGTCGTGTACCCCCATATGCGTAGTCGAGTCCGTGAGATGGTTCGAATGGAACCACGTTTTGTGTTGCTTGTTTTTACTTGTTTGTGTTTTGATATAAGTCGCACATTTGCCCTAGGCAGCTTGTATGCGACTATATCACCTATCTTATCTTAATGAATGTGTGTGGCCTCAACGGCACTTGTTTGCTTGAACTTGCACTATAGAAACCCCCCCCTTTTTAGGCATCCCCCTTTATGCTACTTATCCCTCTCATTTCTCTCCTCAACTGAAGACCAGCAAGACAAGATGCACCAAGGAGTCTACTTCGGCGACCAACTAGCACTGAAGAACTTTTCTACAGCCTCCTCGACCAAGTAAAACCCTGTAGAGTTATGTTTAACCCCCCAGACTAGAAACCCATTCCTAGACCCTTCGAGACTTCACAAGATACCCCAGCTCGAGTCCTTAACCATGTGCTTAACCCACAGAATTGCAAGAGAACTTGTTTAGCCTCCGTAACCTTGCTTATCGCTGGGTTCATTATGGAACTAGTGGACATAGTGAGCAAGCACATTGTCATCCTAATATAGCACAAGAGTTGATGATTTTGGTGGTATAAGGTTATTTGTTTAAAGGACTAGATAGAACAACCGGCATCTCAGGAACCGTGCTTAAGGATAAGGTGACAAACGTTCGCTCGCACACTAGATCCTTGAAACTCTTACGCCTTACCAAGCCACAACATGGTCGGATCCTGACCTTGGGCTTTGGCTCTAGATCGATAAGACATTGGCCAATGCTCAACCGTGACCATCACCAATGCCTCAGCCCACTTTACGTACCCCATAGACTTCATGAAGTGCTTGGACAAGTTAGTTGACATCCTTCCTTGATGACATACTTGTCTACCCGAAGATGGAAGAAGAGCCATTCAGCTAGTCAAGGAACATTTGAAGACCGCCATGTCAAGGAGGAAGAATTATACTAACCACCATCGTCAAGAAGTGAACTTACTCATCGGAGACCAGGCATATCTGCAAACCACTTCTCTCAAAGGAACCAAGCATTTCCATGTCAAAGGGAAGCTCACACCAAGATTTATCGGCCCTCTCCAAGATCACTGCAAGACGAAGAATAAACGGCTACCAGATAGAGTTATCACCTGAGTCACCCACTGTGCACAACGTTTTTCCACACGACACCACTCCGGAAACGTTTCCAACTTCCTAACTAGCCCGGTCTCTACAAGGACATTAACCACCGAGCCATCGACCCCTAGCCCAATATGACCTACGCGAGAGATCCCAATTCCAATCTGGATCAAACAGGACGACAAACACGAAGCCACGCCATCGAGTACTTCAAGGTTTAGTGGAGCACCAAACGGAAGCAGAAGCAGTAAGAGGACGTGAAGACTACCCCAAATCCAAGTTTCTGTATTCCTTTCCGCGCCTAGTCTGGGAATCTCGGGGACAAGATTCTTGTAAGGGGGGTAGGTCTGTCACACCCTGATTTTCATGCCACAACACTTAAGCTAATACATCTTGATAAAGTGTGGTTTGACAAAAACTTTTGCATTATTTGGCTTTTATTTGGAGTTGGTTTTCTCTCTGTGTTTTCAAGTGCTCTTTAAAGTCAACACAACTCCACCTTCTATACTTCATCTCCTTGCCCCAAACTTCTGCCCAATGATCATGCCATGTGTATAGAGAAATATAGTATTTTCTTACAAAAATAATTTGGCCAAAAAGTATTTTCAAAAATTAGTTTTCCAAAAACCCCTGGATTGAGGTTTGCACTGCAAGTACCTGATTTGGGGTATGAAAAATATTTCAAAAGGTATATTTGAAACTTATTAGATATAGGACTCCCATAAACCACAAAATTATAATTTTAAAAGTTAATTTCCTATTTTATTTAAAAGCTTTTTCTTAAGGCCAGAAATGGTCTTTAATAGGGAAAAATTATTTTATTGTTTCAAAAATATTTGAAAAAAATTATGGAAACTCAATGGACATATATTGTCCATATATAAGAGTTTCAACACATGGTCATGTTCAAAATATTGGTCAAATCCCTCAAAAACCATTTCTGCCCATTTCAAGGATTTGAAATATTTCTACAGGAAATATTCCCCAACAATTCCAAGAAAATTCTAGCATGTCACATATGACATGTTTGATGATCTTGCCAAGTATCATGTCATGGAGAATAGTATAACCCCATGAAATCTCCCCAAAACCATTTCTGTCCATTTTGAAGTTTGAGCAACTTTACATTGCCAAACATATCCAAATGTTCTCAAACCTTGTGAACATGCTCAAATGGTGTAATTATTCATCTAGACCAAATGGCACAAGTTGGAGAGAATGTTATCTTGCTCAAAGTGCCCCAAAACCCTTCCTGTTCAGAACCAAATTTGAACAACTCTACATTGGCAACTTTCTCCTTTTGATCTCAACTTTTGTGGACATGTTCATAACCTCAAATAGATTTGCATGACTAAATCTTGGTAAAGCCATTTCTGTTGATTTCTAGGGTTTAGCAAAGTTACATTGGCTACTTTGCCCAAATGAGCTCAAACTTGGTGGAACATCCTACTTCTATGTGCCATTCCATCCTGTTAATTCTCATGGCAAGTGGAATTAATTTTCTTGCCCAAACCAACAACAAACACCTTCTGCCATTTTACAAAAACCACTGTTTTGACCCCTTCCACTATTCTTCATGAGCTCAACTTTTTACCAGAGCTTAATCTAGTCACCTTATACCTCCAGTAGCAATGGCAAGCCCTCAGATCAATTATTTGGGGGTGAAACCCTCACTTTCTCTCTCTGGACAGCCCCATTTCCACTCTTCTCCTTCCTCTCTCTTCACCCACTGGCCATCCAAAGCATCCAAGGCCAAGATCCCTTCCCTAGCACCCCCCCAATCACTACTGGACATGCAAGGGCGCGCCACAAGCATAGAAAATGGCTTGGCATGCCATTTGGGCGCTCTGGAGTGCGCTACAGTGCGCTCCGGCACTGTAGCCGCCCCCTTCCAACCGCCTCCGGCCACCTCGGGCATCCCCAGCACGCCCGACGAGACTCCTCGGCGTCTGGGACACGGCAGCTGGTCGGCCCCCTCCTCCTTCCCTCTCTCCTGCCCCTGCTCGCACGCGCACCATTGCCGCCCGAGAGCTCCAATGAGCACGCTCACACGCGCGCTGCCCTGACGCTTCCCCGCTCCTTCTCTCCCTCCCTCTGGGCGTAGACCACCCCTACAAACACCTCGGACACGCCCACGTGAGCCCCCATGGCTTGCAGCGACGGCAACAGCCTCGCCGGCGCACGGGTCTACGGTGAGCCATGGCTCGCCTACTTAAAGGCCTCCCCGAGCCTCCCAATCACCACCACTCGCCCCCACCTACTCCAAAAAGGCCCCTTGTGCCCTCCACTCTCCTCCAGGAGTACCCGAGCTCGAGATCGAGCTCGAGCTCCGCCGTCTCGGGTCGTCGTCGATCTCGGGGTACGGGCTCCCTCCGCCCCTCCTCTCTCTCAATCTGGACCCTCCACACCTCCCTGATCATTTCCCCTCTGTTTCCCCTCTCTCTTGCAGTCGGAAACAGCCAGAGCCATCAACGCCCGACGCTCCTCCACCGTGAACCTCGTCGCCGGCGAACCCCTGCACTCCGGCGACCGCCTCCACCTCCACCCGAACGACGACTCCGCCCTGAGCAAGCCGGTGCGCTCGGATCACCTCGCCGTTGACCACAGCAATGCCGGTGAGCTCGCCCCCCTCTCTGGCCCGGGGTTGAAGACGACGGACGTGGGGCCCGTCGGTCAGCCTCACACTCTGACGGGTGGGCCCCACCTGTCAGGTTTAAACACGCACGCGCGCGCACCGGTTCGCTCCGTCGGCTGGAGGCGTATTTTCCAAATACGCCTTCAACGTGGCCGCCCTGCGCGGGCTGGATTCTCTCTGGGCCTGCTGCACTGTGGCCCTTCTGGCCCAGTTGCACAGTGCTGCTTCTCCTTTTTCTTTTTCAGGAAACTTGCAAAAATTCCACAGGATTAAATATTAATCCAAATGCAATAATTCCAACTCCCATATTTTTCTAAAAATCCCACCTATTTAATGGTATAACTTCCATAAATATCCATCAAACTTTTCTGCACTGTTCAAATTTAAATTCAAATTTGAGCATTTATATTCCCCTCATAAAATCCATTTCTCCTATTCTGCTACTCCAAATCGAAAACTAGGAATTTTCCCCTTCTTAGTTTTCAACCTAGTATTTATCAAAAATAAGTTGACATTTTTATGAGCACTTTGGTTTTTCTATTTTATTATTGCCTTATTTTCTCGTTATTTCTTTTGCGATGAATAGATCCCGTATTTGACGAAGTAGTTGGATAAGAAGAAGGAGAAGGACTTGAAGACTTTGAAGACCAAGGCAAGCAGCCCTTTGACCATGTCTATGAAGCCCTTTTTATGCATGTCATATAGCACTTTATTAGTGTTGCATCGGAATCATGATGAGATGGTAACCACTTTGATGGGTTGCCTCTATTACTTCCTCATTGATACTTGCATTGTGCATGACCCTACCTTCTTATAAGGGTTATGCCGGTGGGAGTAGATAGGATGCTAAGTAGTGCTACGCAAAAAGGGACGGGAATATGCATAGTGATGGAGACAAAATAGATTCAAAGGACTTTTCGAAAACCCCGTCGGGTGACACTTATGCCCGAGGGAGATGATGAGTTGGGTAACCACTTGATGACGAAGTGGTGTACCGAGGCAAGTGTATGTGTTGTTTTCAAAAAAACAGATTGCTTTAAGTTGCGACCGTTATTCCAACCTTACATGCGCAACCACTCTACCCTTATATGGGAAAGGGCATTATTGATTACCTAGGCCGATACTAGCTCGGAGCCTGCATTACTAGTAACGGGGGAGAGTTGGTGCTCTCTCTCGGGACGGTGTCGTGCCAGGTAGGGCGGCCATGACTGTTTTTACAGGGCACCGGATACACCGTTGTGTCCCCTCTCGGATGTTACGATCTCGAGTGAATCTCGTATGATGTACATCATGAGGATACGGAACAACGAGTGGACTCCTTGTTAGTGTCGTCTAGGGAAAGATAGTGATCGGGTGCTTACCCCGGGTACTTGAGGTACCGCGGGTCGTGGATGACACGGAAGTCCCCCGGATCTTGTGGGTAAAGTGTGCAACCTCTGCAGAGTGTAAAACTATTCGAATAGCCGTATCCACGGTCAAGGACAGTTGGGTAACCGCTCTTGGGCTACGTCCACTTGTTTACAAACCAGTGTGTGTGTGTGTTAGATAAGTGGGAAGAACTACTTGGGTCAAGTCAAGGACTTGACATGATTGAGTTGGGTTGGTGCCCACTCTATTTATGTTGATATCTGTAACCTGTCCTCATGGTTAATTGAATTCTCCTGATGCATGCCTTACAAGTTGTTGAACATGTCATTGCACTCAAAAACTAGCTTTCCACAAAAATTTACCTATATCATGCATTGTTGTACCTTGAACCAAAACATGGGTTGCTTGCGAGTACATTCAAAGTACTCATTGGCTTGCCACTGGTTATTTTATTGGCCAGGCATGAAAGAACAGGATATGATGAAGAATACTTTGGTGATGAACATATGAGCTAGGACGCTTCCCAGTCAGAATGCCTGTAGGGTTAAGGCAGATAGCATGGGTCCAAGTTATCGATGAAGATTTCCGCTGCGATGTTATACTCAAGACTTGACTTTAATGGTCCTACTTGTGTAATACGGTATGTATGGATGTAAGACTCTTGTTATTCAGCTTCTGTGTGTTCAGTGAGCATTGATCTCTGGGATCACTGTACACGTGCATTCGGTGATCACGACTTATGAGTCGGGGTCCCCACAGCGTCCAAGAAGGGGAAGGACTCCGCCGCGGGACAACTCTGTGTGGGACATTGATGGTAGCTCCGAGTAGCGCCCCAGGTATAAGCCCCTGGCCGAATCGTAAGTACTCGAAGACGCACACAAATATCCAGCTCCTTTACTTCATAATTTTAACATGTTAAATCATGCACTTGCAGTCCGGCACATTTCGACCTCAAGCAATACTCATCTTCGGGAAATTCGCTGGATCCGAAGGTGATGGACAACGGGTCCCTTCCGCTGGCCTCTTCTCCCAAGGCCATGGATGACACCGAGGTGCTATCCCGAAGGACCTACCCAGGCCAGGGAGAGACGTAGGAGGCTGTCAGGGTGGTGCCAGAGGGTGAACCCTCGGCCGCCGGACACATGGGGGAGCAAATCCCCATGGAGACTGGCGATGGGGTTGTATCCAATCTAGACCCAACCGAATACAATTCTGGAGACCTATATGGCTCCGGAATCCGGCAAGCAACCTCCTTCTAAAGAAGGAGGTGCACCAATTCCACCGGTGACCTCTGTCCATCCAGAGGCACCGGATACTCTACTAGAAGCGCTGCGAAGTGCTTCCATTGTTGAGGAACACCGTACCCTCATGGGTACGGTGGTTGATAGGATTCATTCCACAAAGAGCGGACTGACCGAAGCCTACACAAGCCTTCTAACAGGCTTTGAGGTATGAAGTGCAATTTATGCAAAAGGAATGCCATAGTATAGACAGTAGCCATTGAGACACTGTCTGGTGTTCAAAAAGAAGTGCCAGACAGAGGATCAACTAATATCGCAGGAGACTAACCATACATGTCTATGTGAATAAGTAGGTGTCTTTGCTGGTTGCGACCTCTCATGTTGCCGAAGTCTCCGGACTGAAGCATAGTCTGGAGCGGGCCGAGGAAGAGCTCGTCCGTGCAAAAAAGCAGCTAGAAGACAAGCAAGGTATGCACTGACCTTTTGTAGACCCAGAAGGGATGAATGATTTGTGCTGACCATAGTGCCATGATATTTGTTAGGAGCGGTGACCGAGGTGGAGATCCTCAAGAAGACGCTGGCCGAGGCCGAGGGGAGAGCGGCAAAGGAACGAGCCTCCCGTGAAAAGCTGGAGGCCAAGGTCGGTGAGGTCCAGCAGGAGCTCCAGGACGCCGTGAATAAATACGAGTCCTTGGAGCGCAACATTGCAGATCAAGAGTCTGAACTCGCCAAGGCCCGCCAAAGTGCACAAGATGCCCGGTTTGAAGCCTAGGGCGCCCTCCAGGAAATCCAAGAGGCCAGAAAAATCGCGACGGGTAAGGCCTTCATTATGCAGAGCAAATATGTGAAGAAGAGGTATCTCTTACTAACCCGGATTTTGAGTTCTCCAGGAGCGTTTGCGGATTTACCGCGCGGTATTGCCGATGCTGCAGAGTTCTTCCGAGCCGAAGAAGGGAGCTCGACGGAGAAGCTGCTCTGGTCGCAATACCTTGCGCCAGAACATCCGGTGCCCTTTAGCAATCAGCTAAAATAGGTGGTCGAACTGCATATGGTGGCCGAACTAGCCATGAAGGATTTAATAATCCGGCTATGGCCTGTCGAAGTCATACCCAGCAGCTACTTCGGGCTCGTGAAGCGGCTGGTTAATGCCTACCCCCGGCTTGATGTCATCAAGCGGCCAGTCTGCATCGAGGGTGCGCAGATGGCCTTCGCCCGTGTCAAGGTGCAGTGGGCGAAGATGGGTGCCGTCAAGCTCGCGACCGAGGGACCGCCCCCTGGCAAGGAGCACCGCACACCGGAGCGGTATTTTCGTGATGTCCTCAAGGGATCCCGCATTGTAGAGGGCCAGTGTTCAAAAGACATTATCTTCGAATGAATACATTCCTGTTATCTTGTCTTGTATGATGAAATGAAGTCGTTATGTAATATAATGCTTGTTTATTATTTAAAAAGTTTCCTCCTATGCGACCGTTTTTATTAAATCTGAGAGTTTGCCAGTCGTCGGCTTCATCCCCCACATAGGTAGTACGGGGGTGTTCGGGAGGGAATCTAAACACTCTTGATCCAAGAATTTGGTCCTTGAAGGAGGTGTTTAGCGCAACGAACCAGGCTATCGGACTATGTGACTTTATCACCCTCACTTAGCCATAGGAGTTTGACAATAGAAATGTAGGCGTATCCCCTAGTATTCGTTAGTCCGGACTAGGGTGTTGTAGACACCTGATCGGGTGAAGGCCGATCCATCGCATAATGCGGAAAAAATCGCAAGAGATTTTAACCTCCGAAGAGCTGGCCGGCTCACGCCGCATCATGACAGTCAGTTTTCGGCTTTCCTTACTAAGGTGCTCATCCGGGTAAACCAGGACACAATCGCAGTAGTTCTCCCTTTACTACCCTAGCCGATAGAGCAGAACGTAAGGTGGTAAGCACAAGAGCCGGGCAACCCAACTATTGACCAAAGACATGATTCAGAGCCGATGCATATAATGCTAAATTCGGGGGCCGAACTGTACTATAAAAGTGTTCGGACTTGTTGCCGTAGTATGGAGCGCAATAAAGCCCCTGGCGAATTACGGCGTACCAAAGTGTACGGATGCAATCGATAAGAATAGCGAGATAAAATGAAGTAAAAAGCCAGTGCCACATGAGTTGGGCCGCAAACTATGTTCATTATAATTTTGATTAATACATCAAAGTGTATTTGTACAAATAGTGTGATAAGCAACATGGCTATTTAACATGCCAAGACCAAGGGGGAGCTGCGTACGGGTCCTGAAAACAGGTAGAATGATAGTCAAGAAGAACATCTAGAGATTCCCCCACACGTCTGTGCTGCTTGCCGCCTTGGTATATCCGTCCTTCGAAAGGACCGATGATCAGGCCGTCGAGAGGGGCCTATAGAGAAGAGACCAAAAAATGGTAAATAGGAAAAAGGAAAAGTATGTGTGGGAGCCGTATGATGGACCACAATCAACTTATGCCTCTGTCTATGCCCATGGTATTTTGAGTGCGTAGTTATGTACGCGTGGTACGTATGCCGCCATTTGGTCGGGACTGAGACGGAGGCCGAATTGCTTGTCGAGCTCCTAACGAGCTGGACTGTCCTGCTGTAGAGTAGTCCAGACTCATTTGGCAGTGTCCGGGAGCGTGGCCGCCGAATTAAGGTTCTGCTTGTTGAGGCCGCTCTGTACTTTTGCTGCTAGGGCCGCGGTGTGCTCCTCAGTACGGAGCGAGCACTCCGTGTTTCCATTGACTGTGATGACACCACATGGTACGGGCATCTTGAGCTTGAGATAAGCATAGTGTGGCACCGCATTGAACCACGCAAATACAGTTCGTCCGAGCAATACATGATAGCCACTGCGGAAGGGGACGATATCGAAGATCAAGTCCTCGCTTTGGAAGTTTTCTGGAGATTTGAAGACGACTTCCAATGTAATTGAGACTGTGCAGTGGGCCTCTACACCTGGTATTACTCCTTTGAAGGTAGTTGTTGTGGGCTTGATTCTTGATGGATCGATGCCCATTTTGCGCACCGTATCCTGATAGAGCAGGTTGAGGCTGCTGCCACCGTCCATGTCACACCCACAATGCGGCTACATCTCCCATGTGTCGGGGCACAACTTAGAGGCATAGCCGCATGGTAGGTTTGTCTCAGAGGGGTAATCTTCACACATCCCATGTACTGAATAAGAAAGGGATAAAGAGTTGGCTTACAATCGCCACTTCACACAAATACAAGTTAAACATACATCATCTAGAGTACAATCAAGGTCCGACTACGGAACCAAAATAAAAGAAGACAACCCCAAATGCTAGATCCCCGATCGCCCCAACTGGGCACCACTACTGATCAACCGGAAAAGACACAAAACAACGATCAAGATCTTCATCGAGCTCCAACTTGAGCTAGGTTGCGTCACCTGCACTGGTATCATCGGCACCTGCATCTGTTTGCAAGTATCTGTGAGTCATGAGGACTCGGCAATCTCACACCCGCGAGATCAAGACTATTTAAGCTTATGGGTAGGATAGGGTAATGAGGTGGAGCTGCAGCAAGCACTAAGAAAATATGGTGGCTAACATACGCAAATAAGAGCGAGAAGAGAAGCAATGCAACGATCGTAAACTAGAAGTGATCAAGAAGTGATCCTGAAACTACTTACGCACAACCATAACACAAGAACCGTGTTCACTTCCCAGACTCCGCCGAGAGGAGACCATAATGGCTACACACGCGGTTGTTGTATTTTAATTAAGTCAAGTGTCAAGTTCTCTACAACCGGACATTAACAAATTCCCATCTGCCACATAACCACGGGCATGGCTTTCGAAAGTTCAAACCCTGCAGGGGTGTCCCAACTTAGCCCATCACAAGCTCTCATGGTCAACGAAGCATATTCCTTCTCCCGGGAAGACCCGATCAGTCTCGGAATCCCGGTTACAAGACATTTCGACAATGCTAAAACAAGACCAGCAAAGCCGCCCAATGTGCCGACAATCCCGATAGGAGCTGCACATATCTCGTTATCAGGGCAACACCGGATGAGACATCCTACGAGTAAAACCAAACCTCAAGTTTCCCTGAGGTGGCCCCGTAGTCTACTTGGTTCGGACCAACACTTAGAGAAGCACTGGCCGGGGGGGTTAAAATAAGGATGACCCTCGGGTTGGCCGACCCAAGGGAAGGGTAATAGGTTGTTAGGCAAATGTAAAACCAAGGTTGGGCCTTGCTGGAGGAGTTTTATTCAAAGCAAACGTTCAAGGGGTTCCCATAACACCCAACCGCGTAAGGAACGCAAAAAATCACGGAACATAACACCGGTATGATGGAAACTAGGGCGGCAAGAGTGGAACAAAACACCAGGCATAAGGCCGAGCCTTCCACCCTTTACCAAGTATATAGATGCATTAAATAACATAATAGATATTGTGATATCCCAACATATCCATGTTCCAACATGGTACAAACTTCATCTTCACCTGCAACTAGTAACACTATAAGGGGCGCTGAGCAAGGCGGTAACATAGCCAAACAATGGTTTGCTAGGATGGTGGGTTAGAGGCTTGACATGGCAATATGGGAGGCATGATATAACAAGTGGTAGGTAGCGCGACATAGCGATAGAGCGAACAACTAGCAAGCAAAGATATAAGTGATTTCGAGGGTATGGTCATCTTGCCTGAGATCCCGCAAGGAAGAAGAACGAGTCCATGATGAAGACAAACGGACGTAGTCGAACGAATCCTCACAACTCCGGAACGAAACCAAAGCTAACTAGAGAGAAACCCGAAAAGAAGCAAACAAGATAGTAAACAACCAAGCATAACATGGCATGATGCACAACCAAGGATGATGCATGTCCGGTTTAAATATGCATGGCATGGCAAAGTGCACAAACAACACTACAAGTTAAGTGGAGCCCAATATGCAACGAGTTGCATATTGACGAAACACCACGTTCGATTATTTAGTTCTCTCCCATTTAGGTACCCAACAATATTAAATGTTGTCAAGCAAGGCAAGAGGTGAGGCCAAACAAAACTACCTATCTAGGCAAGTTTAAATGAGGCTAAAACAACAAGCAACAAGTCCGGAAAATCCTCATGAGCATATATTAGATTTGGTACTGTTCTTCCCTAAACCATATTTTAGAGTTGTTAAACATGCAAAGAAAGTACACCATGTTAAACTAGGCATTTTTCTACCCCATTTACATAAAAAGTTTACTAAATTTGGAGCTACAGTTATTAAGTTATGAAATAAAGCATTTTAACATGGCATAATGCAAAATAAACACAAACAGAAATTTAAACATTTTAAACATAGATGAAACTGGCATAATATGAAACTAGATGAAATTTAAAGCATTTTTCATATTTAAAGTTTTTAGACATGATGCGTAGTTTGTGAGATATGATATGCATGAACAACAGGGGGTTTTCAGTAAAACTGCTATCTCTATAATATTAACTAAATCCGCGGGACAGGAAAAAAACATGATCGAGCTGAAAAGCTGGGCGCTGGGCTCTCACCATGGGCCATGGCCCAGGTCAGTGAAGCAGTGGCAGGCCGATACTGGAGCTGGGCCTCGCGTGGGAGCTGGGCCAGGCCAGGGCATGTGGCGGCCCATGATACGTCTCCAATGTATCTACTTTTCCAAACACTTTTGCCCTTCTTTTGGACTCTAACTTGCATGATTTGAATGGAACTAACCCGGACTGATGCTGTTTTCAGCAGAATTACCATGGTGTTATTTATGTGCAGGAGAAAACGTTCTCGGAATGACCTGAAACTTCACGGAGCTACTTTTCAGAAAATAAGAAAAATACCTACAAAAGATGGAGGCCAGGGGGCCCACCACCTTGACACGAGGGTGGGGGCGCGCCTGCCCCCCTAGGGCGAGCCCCCTACCTCGTGGGCCCCCTGTTGCGTCTCCGACTCCAACTCCACCTCCATATATTGAGTTTCGATGAGAAAAAAATAAGAGAGAAGAAACCATCATGTTTCACGATACGGAGTCGCCGCCAAGCCCTAAAACCTCTCGGGAGGGCTGATCTGGAGTCTGTTCGGGGCTCCGGAGAGGGGAATCCGTCGCCATCGTCATCATCAACCATCCTCCATCACCAATTTCATGATGCTCACCGCCATGCGTGAGTAATTCCATCACAGGCTTGCTGGACGGTGATGGGTTGGATGGGATCTATCATGTAATCAAGTTAGTTTTGTTAGGGTTTGATCCCTAGTGTCCACTATGATCTGAGATTGATGTTTCTATGACTTTGCTATGCTTAATGCTTGTCACTAGGGCCCGAGTGCCATGATTCCGGTTTGAGGAGTTCATGTATTCATTATGTGTTAATGCTTTGTTCCGGTTCTCTATTAAAAGGAGGCCTTAATATCCCTTAGTTTCCGTAAGGACCCCGCTGCCACGGGAGGGTAGGACAAAAGATGTCATGCAAGTTCTTTTCCATAAGCACGTATGACTATATTCGGAATACATGCCTACATTATATCAATGAACTGGAGCTAGTTCTGTGTCACCCTAGGTTATGACTGTTACATGATGAACCGCATCCGGCATAATTCTCCATCACTGATCCATTGCCTACGAGCTTTCCATATATTGTTCTTCGCTTATTTACTTTCCCGTTGCTATTACTATCATCACTAAAAAATACCAAAAACATTACTTTTATTACTGTTACCTTTTGCTACCGTTATCACTACTATCATATTACTTTGCTACTAAACACTTTGCTGCAGATATTAAGTTTCCAGGTGTGGTTGAATTGACAACTTAGCTGCTAATACTGGAGAATATTCTTTGGCTCCCCTTGTGTCGAATCAATAAATTTGGGTTGAATACTTTACCCTCGAAAATTGTTGTGATCCCCTATACTTGTGGGTTATCAGGACTATTTTCTGGCACCGTCGCCGGGGAGCGCAACTCTATTCTTTAAGTCACTTGAGATTTATATCTGCTTATCATTATGAAGAATTTGAGAGATTCAAAAACCAAGATCTATCCCTCAGCTACGAGGGGAGGTAAGGAACTGCCATCTAGCTCTGCACTTGATTCACCTTCTATTTTGAGTAAGTTTGCGACACCTACACCTGCTTCTGCTATTCATTCTGATATGTCGCATGTTATTGATGATGCCACTTCTGCTATGCATGATACTTAGGATGAAACTACCTCTATGCCTGATACTACTATGCCACTTAGTGATTTTCTTGATGAACAAATTGCTAGGGCTAGAGAAATTGAAAATATTGAATCTGATGATACTGATGAAAGTGATGATGAAGAACCACTTGTAATTCCAAAGGGTTATGTTTTTGATCAAGAAGCTTCTTTTGCTATTTTAGCTTGCAAAAATAGAAATGAACTAAAAAGGTTAATAGCTAAATGGAGTAAGCAATCTCTAAGTGCTAGAATGAAACCTGACCCAGCTTTTGCAACTTCACCTATCTATGTTACCGATAAGGATTATGAATTCTCTGTTGATCCTGATATAATTACTTTGGTTGAATCTGATCATTTTCATGGTTATGAATCTGAAACTGTTGTGGCACATCTTTCTAAGTTGAATGATATAGCTACGCTGTTTACTAAAGATGAGAGAACTTGCTACTTTTATATCCTTAAAATATTTCTGTTCTCATTAAAGGGTGATGCTAAGATATGGTTTAATTCTCTTGATCCTGGTTGTGTGCGTAGTCCCCAGGATATGATTTATTACTTCTTTGCTAAATATTTCCCTGCTCATAAGAAACAACCTGCTTTAAGGGACATATATAATTTTGTGCAAATTGAAGAAGAGAGTCTCCCACAAGCTTGGGGGAGGCTTCTCCAATTACTTAATGCTTTGCATGATCATCCTCTTAAGAGAAATGAAATACTTGATATCTTTTATAATGGACTAACCGATGCCTCCAGAGATTACCTGGATAGCTGTGCTGGTTCTGCTTTCAGGGAAAGAACACCGTATGAAGCTGAAATTTTATTGAACAATATGTTGACAAATGAAAATAATTGGACACCTCCGGAGCCAATTCCTGAGTCTATTCCTAAACCAACTCCGAAGAAGAGGGGTATTCTATTTCTCAGTCCTGAAGATATGCAAGAGGCAAAGAAATCTATGAAAGAAAAAGGTATTAAAGCTGAAGATGTTAAGAATTTACCTCCTATTGAAGAAATACATGGTCTTAATCTACCGCATGTTGAAGAAACATACAATCCAAATCCATTACCTATTGAAGAAACTCATGGTCTTGATAACCCGACACGGGTAGTAAAGGTAAATTCTCTCTACAGATATGATAAAGCTAAAATTCCATTTACTAAATTTGCTAGCCCATGCTTAGATGAGTTTGATAAATTTATGGCTAAGCAAGAAGATTTTAATGCTTATTTTGGTAGACAATTGAAATACAATTCAAATATGCTTGAACACTTGGGTGATTATATGGCTAATGTTAAAGGTGAACTTAAACTTATTAGTAAACATGCTTCTATGGTTACCACTCAAGTAGAACAAGTACTTAAAGCTCAAAATGATTTGCTCAATGAATTGAATAGTAAAGATAATGATAATGTTGTTAGAGTGGCTACTAGAACTGGTAGAATGACTCATGAACCTTTGTATCCTGAAGGCTACCCTAAGAGAATTGAGCAAGGTTCTCAGAGAAATAATATATATGTACCTAGTTCTTCTAAAAGGAAGAAAAAGAAAAATGACAGGACTTTGCATGCTTCTAGTGATCCTGTTGTTGAAACACCTGAGAATCCAAATGATATTTCTATTTCTGATGCTAAATCACAATCTGGTAATGAACCTGAAACTAGTGATAATGCTAATAATAATGTTCATGATGATGCTCAACCTAGTAATAATAATGATATAGAAATTGAACCTGCTGTTGATCTTGATAACCCACAATCAAAGAATCAACATTATGATAAGAAAGACTTTGTTGCTAGGAAACATGGTAAAGAAAGAGAACCTTGGGTTCAGAAACCCATGTCTTTTCCTCCCAAACCATCCCAGAAAAAGGATGATGAGGATTTTGAGCGCTTTGCTGAAATGATTAGACCTATCTTTTTGCGTATGCGATTAACTGATATGCTCAAAACCAATCCTTATGCTAAGTACATGAAATATATTATTACAAATAAAAGAAATATAACGGAAGCTGAAATTTCCACCATGCTTGCTAATTATACTTTTAAGGGTGGAACACCAAAGAAACTTGGAGATCCAGCAGTACCCACTATACCATGCTCCATTAAAAGAAATTATGTTAAAACTACTTTATGTGATCTTGGAGCCGGTGTTAGTGTTATGCCTCTCTCTTTATATCGTAGACTTCATTTGATTAAGTTGACACCTACTGAAATATCTTTGCAAATGGCTGATAAATCAACTGCTATACCTATCGGTATTTGTGAGGATGTGCCTGTTGTAGTTGCAAACGTTACTATTTTAGCGGACTTCGTTATTCTTGATATTTCCGAGGACGATAGTATGTATATTATTCTTGGAAGACCTTTTTTGAATACTGCAGGGGCTGTTATTGATTGCACTAAAGGCAATGTCACTTTTCATGTTAATGGTAATGAGCATACGATACACTTTTCGAGGAAACAACCTCAAGTTCATAGTATCAACTCTATTGGAAAAATTCCATAGACTATATTTGGAGGTTTTGAATTTCCTCTTCCTACTCTCAAGAAGAAATATGATATTATTATTATTGGGGATGTGCATATCCCCGTTGAGGTAACATAGTGTTATTCGAAATTTCTCCGGTTCCTTGTTATTCAGAATGAGTTCGTTAACAAGACTTGATCAACCTTGTTAGTGGATTCCTTTTGATGATAGATGGATGAAACTAGAAGGCACAACCTTCTGTAACCCACTTTTACTTTTTGTTATTTATATGAAATAAAATAAAAATAAATATTTTTCTGTCTGTTATCTGATTATCCGTGCAATATAAAAATACCCCGAAAATAAAAGTTCTCCAAATGCCCTGAAATTTAAATATGATTTTTTCTAGAATATTTGAGAATATTTGGCACTAAGAACATAGCAGGGGGGTCAACCACCTGCCCACGAGGGTGGAGGGCGCGCCCTACCCCCCTGGGCACGCCCCCTGCCTCGTGGGCCCATGGTGGCCCTCCTCCACTTATCCTTTCACCCACACACTCCTTCTTCCTCCCCTAAACACGAATATCCAGCTCAAACCCGAGTCCAAGCTCATTTTGCTGCCATTTTCGATCTCCTTGTCAAAGCACCTCTCACAAAACTGCTTGGGAAGATTGTTCCTTGGTATGTGACTCCTCCATTGGTCCAATTAGTTTTTTTTCTAGTGCTTTATTCATTGCAAATTTTTGCTTCTTAGGTGACCCTGTTCTTGAGCTTTCATGTCAAATTTATATGGTCAAAAGTAGTTTTGATGCATGATATAGGCCCTAGGCACTTGTAGGAGTAGTTGCTATCAATATTATTGAGTTCGGTTTACTTTTATTTTGAAGTTACTAAAAATTTCAGAATTTTTCAGAAAATGATGAGGAGATTATTGAGGGGCTCATTGAGCCAAAGCTCGAAGGAAAAGGCACCGAAGCCTAAGTATAATTTGCCGCACACCACGGAGATTCGGGCGTGTGAATGGCCTTCTGATGATTTCTTGAGAGCAGCCGATATCTATGAAGATTTTCATGAATTGGCTCATAATGCAGGCCACACCGCTTTCCTCCACGACCAATGCGATCAGTATCTCTTACTCACAAGTACCTTTGTGCAAAACTTTCATTTTCATTCTAGGAACTCACCACCTACAGAGGAGTTTCATTTAGATGATGAGCATAAGGAGATGTCACTTTATAATTTTTGTCGGATTTGTCTAGTCCCTTTTGAGGGCAAGACATAAGAACCACATCGTGATGATTTGGAGGGTTTTATTGATACTATCACTATAGGGGAAACTAGGAAAGTTTTCGATGCACGAATCACTAGCATACATTTTCCTGTTTTACGTTACTTTGCATTATTTGCTAGTTGTTGCTTAATTGGTCGCGGAAACTTTGGAAACCTTAGTATCCCTGATATTATTATTTTGCTCCAAGGTTTATACAGTGATAACACTTTTAGTATGGGCGGTATTATTGTCAAACGGTTAAGTCTGAAGCATACCAAAGGCCCCATCTTTGGAGGCATCTATGCCTCACGCCTAGCTACACATTTTAACATACCTATTAGGCATGCTGAGAAGGAAGAAAAGGTGATGCCCCGTGTTTATCTAGATTATAAAAGTATGGTAGCACATGATTTTATTGTTAAGAATAGGGCAGGAGAGCTTAAATATCAATTGTTCTTTAACAGACATCATCCTGAGACTATTACCCTGCTTGCTCCATCTTTGTTTGATTTGTCTGTAGGCACGTACCTTGTTCTGTTGAAGGCTACTCACGCCTACTGGAACCCTGCACCAACTGAGGAGCCAGAGCCGGAAGCACAAATTGATCCTTCACGACAGTCTAATTACTAGTGGGATCCGGAGATGATTGCCAGCCAATGGCAATCGGAGCCTTCTTCTTCCTCATCGCATTACGACCCCAACTACTATTATGGATATCCGCCAAGCCAGCCGTGGCCATAGACCAACTTAGGCCAAAAGCCTAAGCTTGGGGGAGTACGTATTTCCCACCGACATTACATTTATGTTCACACACTCATTGCTAGATGTCGGTGCTCATACTTTTCATTGTATCATCCATGCTAGTTTATTTTCCTTTTTATGCTTTCTTTTTGTGTGTTTAAGAAACCTTAAGAAAAACCAAAAAAATAGTTATAGCTTTTAGCTAGTTTTAATTTCCATGCTGGTAGTAGTAATTAAAAAGAAAACACAAAAAGATTTCCTGTTCTTCTTTTGCTTGTTGGGAGTTCTCCCGTGTAAATAGTTTTATTTCTTTTCTTTACTTTGGGGATCGATAGGAGAAGACCATGATTAAATTGTTGAAGTGGCTTTTATATGCATTATTGTTGATCTGACAAAAGAGCCCATATTGCCTTGTCTTCTCCTGTTTATTGAATGCTTGCAGATTCCAGCTAGGTCCAATGCACGTGCACTATTATTATTCACACTATTCGGTCGTGCAAGTGAAAGGCAATTATGATGATATATGATGGACTGGCTGAGATGAGAAAAGCTGGTATGAACTCGACCTCTTTTGTTTTTGTAAATATGATTAGTTCATCGTTCCTGATTCAGCCTATTATGAATAAACATGTTTGCAATGACAACTAGAGATCATAGTTTCTTGTGCCATGCTTGATTAGCTATGAGTTATAATGGTTTACCTTGCATGCCAACATGCTACTAAAATGGTTATGATGTGGTATGATAGGGTGGTATCCTCCTTTGAATGATTTAAGTGACTTGACTTGGCACATGTTCACGCATGTAGTTGAAACAAAATCAACATAGCCTTCACAATATTTATGTTCATGGTGGATTATATCCTACTCATGCTTGCACTGGGTGTTGATTAATTTTAATGCATGTTCATGACTGTCATCGCTCTCTAGCTGGTCGCTTCCCAGTCTTTTGCTAGCCTTCACTTGTACTAAGCGGGAATACTGCTTGTGCATCCAACCCCTTAAACCCCAAGTAAATTTGTATGTGCCAAACTCTAAACCTTCAAATAAATATCCTGTTTTGTATGCTCGAATAGCTCATGTATCAACTAGGGTTGTCTGTATCTTCCATGTTAGGCAGGTTAGTCTCAAGAGGAGTGGACTCCGCTCCTCACTCACGAGATAAATGGCTGGTCACCGGGATGCCCAGTCCCATGCTTTATGCAAACTAAATCAAAATAATTGCAAACAAAACTCCCCCTGAGACTTGATACATCTCCAACGTGTCTATAATTTTTGATTGCTCCATGCTATATTATCTATTGTTTTGGACTATATTGGGCTTTATTTTCCACTTTTATATTATTTTTGGGACTAACCTATTAACTGGAGGCCCAGCCCAGAATTGTTGTTTTTTGCCTATTTCAGTGTTTCGGAGAAACAGAATAACAAACGGAGTCCAAACGGAATAAAATCTTCGGGAACGTGATTTTCTCACTGAACATGATCCAGGAGACTTGGACCCTACTCCAAGGAGTCAAAGAGGAGGTCACGAGGGTGGGGGCGCCCCCCCTAGGGCGCGCCCCCTGCCTCGTGGGCCCCTTGGTGCTCCACCGACGTACTCCTTCCTCCTATATATACCTACGTACCCCCAAACGATCAGAACAGGAGCCAAAAACCTAATTCCACTGCCGCAACTTTCTGTATCCATGAGATCCCATCTTGGGGCCTGTTCCGGAGCTCTGTCGGAAGAGGGCCGTCATCACGGAGGGCTTCTACTCATCATAGCCTCTCCGATGAAGTGTGAGTAGTTTACCTCAGACCTTCGGGTCCATAGTTAGTAGCTAGATGGCTTCTTCTCTCTCTTTGAATCTCAATACAAAGTTCTCCCCCTCTCTTGTGGAGATCTATTCGATGTAATCTTATTTTTGCGGTGTGTTTGTTGAGATCGATGAATTGTGGGTTTATGATCAAGTCTATCTATGAATAATATTTGAATCTTCTCTCAATTCTTTTATGTATGATTGGTTATCTTTGCAAGTCTCTTCAAATTATCCGTTTGGTTTGGCCAACTAGATTGGTAGTTCTTGCCATGGGAGAAGTGCTTAGCTTTGGGTTCGATCTTGCGGTGTCCTTTCCCAGTGACAGAAGGGGAAGCAAGGCACGTATTGCATCGTTGCCATCGAGGATAACAAGATGGGGTTTATTTCATATTGCATGAATTTATCTCTCTACATCATGTCATCTTTCTTAAGGCGTTACTCTGTTTTTAACTTAATAATCTAGATGCATGCTGGATAGCGGTCGATGAGTGGAGTAAAAGTAGTAGATGCAGAATCATTTCGGTCTACTTGTCACGGACATGATGCCTATATACATGATCATGCCTAGATATTCTCATAACTATGCTCAATTCTGTCAATTGCTCAACAATAATTTGTTCACCCACCGTAGAATACTTATGCTCTTGAGAGAAGCCACTAGTGAAACCTATGGCCCCCGGGTCTATTCTCATCATATCAATCTCCATTACTTTAATCTTGCTTTGCCTTTTACTTTGCTTTTACTTTTTTACTTTGCATCTTTATAACAAAAATACCAAAAATATTATATCTATCAGATCTCACTCTCATAAGTGACCGTGAAGGGATTGACAACCCCTAATCGCGTTGGTTGTGAGTTGCTATCGCTTTGTGCAGGTACGAGGTACTTGAGCGTGGCCTCCTACTGGATTGATACCTTGGTTCTCAAAAACTGAGGGAAATACTTACGCTACTCGGCTGCATCATCCCTTCCTCTTCGGGGAAAACCAGTGCAAGCTCAAGACGTAGCAAGACTCTTGTTAGTTGGAGGCACTCGTTGTTTCGAGCAAGCCATGGATTGATGCTTGTTCGTGGAAGGGGAGTATAAACTTTACCATTCTGTTTGGGAACCGCCTATAATGTGTGTAGCATGGAAGATATCGCCATCTCTTGTTTGTTATGTTGACAATGAAAGTATACCTCTCAAAATATTATACACCTCTTTTTCAAAACCGAGCTCTGGCAACTCTACAAATCCCTGCTTCCCTCTGTGAAGGGCCTATCTATTTACTTTTATGCTGAGTCATCATCCTCTCATTAAAAAGCACCAGTTGGAGAGCACCACTGTCATTTGCATTCATTATTGTTAGTCTACATTGAGTATGACTTGACTGGATCTCTTTTACCATGAATTACAATGTCTAGTCAGTCCTTGGTCTTTAAAGGTGCTTTGCATTTATGTTTTGCGGTCTCAGAAAGGGCTAGCGAGATACCTTCTTGTTATATCATATTATGATTGTTTTGAGAAAGTGTTGTCATCCGAGATTTATTATTATGAATCGCTAGTTGATTATGCTATTGATATGAGTAAACTTGAGACCTATGCGTTATTGCAAATGTGTTAGTTATAATCTTTGCTGAAAACTTGAATGCTGGCTTTACATATTTACAACAACAAGAGCAAACAGAGTTTGTAAAAGTTTTTCTTTATCACTTTCAGTTTGTCAACTGAATTGCTTGAGGACAAGCAAAGGTTTAAGCTTGGGGGAGTTGATATGTCTCCAATGTATCTACTTTTCCAAACACTTTTGCCCTTGTTTTGGACTCTAACTTGCATGATTTGAATGGAACTAACCCGGACTGACGATGTTTTCAGCAGAATTACCATGGTGTTATTTATGTGCAGGAGAAGACGCTCTCGGAATGACCTGAAACTTCACGGAGCTACTTTTCAGAAAATAAGAAAAATACCTGCAAAAGATGGAGGCCAGGGGGCCCACCACCTTGCCACGAGGGTGGGGGCGCGCCTGCCCCCCTAGGGCGCGCCCCCCTACCTCGTGGGCCCCCTATTGCGTCTCTGACTCCAACTCCAACTCCATATATTGAGTTTCGATGAGAAAAAAATCAGAGAGAAGAAATCATCGTGTTTCATGATACGGAGCCGCCGCCAAGCCCTAAAACCTCTCGGGAGGGCTGATCTGGAGTCCATTCGGGGCTTCGGAGAGGGGAATCCGTCGCCATCGTCATCATCAACCATCCTCCATCACCAATTTCATGATGCTCACCACTGTGCGTGAGAATTTCGATTGTAGGCTTGCTGGACGATGATGGGTTGGATGGGATCTATCATGTAATCGAGTTAGTTTTGTTAGGGTTTGATCCCTAGTGTCCACTATGATCTGAGATTGATGTTGCTATGACTTGCATGATGCTTGTTGGTGGAAGGGGGAGTATAAACTTTACCATTCTGTTTGGGAACCGCCTATAATGTGTGTAGCATGGAAGATATCGCCATCTCTTGGTTGTTATGTTGACAATGAAAGTATACCGCTCAAAATATTATTCACCTATGTTTCAAAACCGAGCTCTGGCACCTCTACAAATCTCTGCTTCCCTCTGCGAAGGGCCTATCTATTTACTTTTATGCCGAGTCATCATCCTCTTATTAAAAAGCACTAGTTGGAGAGCACCACTGTCATTTGCATTCATTATTGTTAGTTTACATTGAGTATGGCTTGACTGGATCTCTTTTACCATGAATTACAATGTCTAGTCAGTCCTTGGTCTTTAAAGGTGCTCTGCACTTATGTTTTGCGGTCTCAGAAAGGGCTAGTGAGATACCATCCTGTTATATCATATTATGATTGTTTTGAGAAAGTGTTGTCATCCGAGATTTATTATTATGACTCGCTAGTTGATTATGCTATTGATATGAGTAAACTTGAGACCTATGCGTTATTGCAAATGTGGTTAGTTATAATCTTTGCTGAAAACTTGAATGCTGGCTTTACATATTTCCAACAACAAGAGCAAACAGAGTTTGTAAAAGTTTTTCTTTATCACTTTCAGTTTGTCAACTGAATTGCTTGAGGACAAGCAAAGGTTTAAGCTTGGGGGAGTTGATACGTCTCCAATGTATCTACTTTTCCAAACACTTTTGCCCTTGTTTTGGACTCTAACTTGCATGATTTGAATGGAACTAACCCGGACTGACGATGTTTTCAGCAGAATTACCATGGTGTTATTTATGTGCAGGAGAAGACGCTCTTGGAATGACCTGAAACTTCACGGAGCTACTTTTCAGAAAATAAGAAAAATACCTGCAAAAGATGGAGGCCAGGGGGCCCACCACCTTGCCGCGAGGGTGGGGGCGCGCCTGCCCCCCTAGGGCGCGCCCCCCTACCTCGTGGGCCCCCTATTGCGTCTCTGACTCCAACTCCAACTCCATATATTGTGTTTCGATGAGAAAAAAATAAGAGAGAAGAAACCATCATGTTTCACGATACGGAGTCGCCGCCAAGCCCTAAAACCTCTCGAGAGGGCTGATCTGGAGTCCGTTCGGGGCTCCGGAGAGGGGAATCCGTCGCCATCGTCATCATCAACCATCCTCCATCACCAATTTCATGATGCTCACCGCCATGCGTGAGTAATTCCATCACAGGCTTGCTGGACGGTGATGGGTTGGATGGGATCTATCATGTAATCAAGTTAGTTTTGTTAGGGTTTGATCCCTAGTATCCACTATGTTCTGAGATTGATGTTGCTATGACTTTGCTATGCTTAATGCTTGTCACTAGGTCCTGAGTGCCATGATTTCAGATCTGAACCTATTATGTTTTCATCAATATATGAGTGTTCTTGATCCTATCTTGCAAGTCTATAGTCGCCTATTATGTGTTATGATCCGTTAACCCCGAAGTGACAATAATCAGGATACTTACCGGTGATGACCGTAGTTTGAGAAGTTCATGTATTCACTATGTGTTAATGCTTTGTTCCGGTCTCTATTAAAAGGAGGCCTTAATATCCCTTAGTTTCCGTAAGGACCCCGCTGCCACGGGAGGGTAGGACAAAAGATGTTATGCAAGTTCTTTTCCATAAGCATGTATGACTATATTCAGAATACATGCCTACATTATATCAATGAACTGGAGCTAGGTCTTTGTCACCCTAGGTTATGACTGTTACATGATGAACCGCATCCGGGATAATTCTCCATCACTGATCCATTGCCTACGAGCTTTCCATATATTGTTCTTCGCTTATTTACTTTCCCATTACAATTGCTATCATCACTAAAAAATACCAAAAAAATTAATTTTATTACTGTTACCTTTTTCTACCGTTATCACTACTATCATATTACTTTGCTACTAAACACTTTGCTGCGGATATTAAGTTTCCAGGTGTGGTTGAATTGACAACTCAGCTGCTAATACTTGAGAATATTCTTTGGCTCCCATTGTGTCGAATCAATAAATTCGGGTTGAATACTTTACCCTCGAAAACTGTTGTGATCCCCTATACTTGTGGGTTGTCAGCCCACGCGGGCGAGAGGGGGCAGGCGCTGGGCGTCGTCCTTCTCCCGGGCGCCTCATGGGCAGAAGAACGTGGCGGCGGAGCGACAACGTTCCGGCGACGCTGGCGAGGCCGGGAACGGGTCGCAGGGCCCCGGATCCGGTGGATCCCGGCCGGATCAGGCGAAGGCGGAGCCAACGACGGGCTCCCTGGGCGGTGGCGTCGGGAAGCTGCGAGAGAGAGTGAACTTAGAGGGAGAGAGAGAGAGAGACCAAAGGGGGAGAGGAGAAGGAAGTAGATAGGCGGGGTGGCGGGGCTCGCCTTTCGGAGGTCTCCGGTGATGGGCGGCGCTCGTCGCCGGCGAGCGCGGACGGCGGGGCAGCGTGCTCGGAGGCAGGGTCGGGCGGAGCAAGGAGCGAGGGGAGCCAGGCGAGCGGGGCGTGGGCGCTCAGGCGGCGTAGATTTGGGCCCCTATGGGCTTGGCGGTCCTCGCCCGGGCCTGGGCGGGCGTGCGGTGGTGGAGGCTGGGCAGGGGCGCGTGGCGGCCTCTGAGTGGCACTGGGTGGCGGCGCGGCCACTCGGACGGCACCAAGTGGCAGCGGGGGAGTGCGCCGGCGCTGAAAACGAGGATGGAGGTGGCTGGCGGCTGCGGGGATCCCGAAGGGAAGGCTAGAAGGTAGGTGGAGGCTAGGGGATGCCCAAATTTGGAAGGGGTGCGTTTATATAGGGAAAAGGGTTAGGGTTAGGGGGTTTGAGGCCTTTTTAGAGCCATTTGATCTCGATCGGAGGGTCTGGAGCGGAGGGGGGTTAGATAGGTGGGCTAGAGGGCTGTGCTAGAGAGGTTGGTCTGAGATAAGAGGGAAGTAAAGCAGCCCGGCAACAGTTTCCGGAGACCGAAAACGTCCGACGTTAGACCAGCTATATTGCCGTTATAGTTATCCGTTGGGGCATCAAACGAACTCCGAGTGCGATGAAACTTGGCAGGCGACCTACTAACAATATAACAACACCGCACACCAACTTTCAACCCGTTCCGAGAACATTTTTCGGCCACTTAAAAATAATATTTCGGGCGTGCCTCGGGCACGTGCGAGTGTGTCTGAGCTCAGAACAGAGAACGGACGGAACTGGGGGAACCCGGACGGATGCAAGTTTTGAAAAACATGATGATGTAATGCACACGATGACATGGCAAGATGCAACATGCAAGCAAATGACATGGAAACGACGGCGCATAACTGGAAGACACCTAGCGCATCGAACTCGGGGCGT
This sequence comes from Triticum dicoccoides, assembly GCF_002162155.2. Taxonomy (NCBI): domain Eukaryota; kingdom Viridiplantae; phylum Streptophyta; class Magnoliopsida; order Poales; family Poaceae; genus Triticum; species Triticum dicoccoides. The sequence goes on along the minus strand of NC_041390.1, from coordinate 200,130,146 downwards.
TACAACACTCCACCACTACAAGAGGATCTCGTCCCGAGATCTAGGATGGCACCAGAGAGGAAACGGAAGAGGAAGAGGTAAAACAAAGTTGCTTCTTTGAAAAACGAGTGAAACCAATGAACCTTGAGAGGTTGAACAAATTGAAAGAAAGAAAGAATACAACGAAGATGAACGACGTTGAAAACAGTCCGTTAGAAAAGAGGAACAAGGAACATTGTGAAAACCTTGTGGGTAGAAATACATGAATGAAGAGCTCCAGTGACAAGGAAGGACAAGTAACCACTCCGGCTAAAACAAGATAGCGAAGGAAATAGATTGATATAATTTGGACAGCACTCCGACTGTAAATGGAAGGAATTGAACATGAATTTGACAAGATGGGAGGATACTTGACGAAATCGACAACACACTGCCTCCGGAACTATTGAAAGAATGGCACAAGGGGTAAGAAAGATTTCAGACAGCACTCCGGTTGAGAAGGGAGGCAAAATTTGACAGAATGGGAAGAACTTGAAAAGAGGGCATGATACTCCAGTTAAAAGGATAATCAAGGAAAAGAACGTGATCTTGAGAAAATGAAATGATTGGTCGAAGAGGGCAATATCACAATGCCTCCGAAACAAATGTAAGAATAGAATGAAAAGAACGGAGAAGAAAATGCTAGCTTCTGCCACAAATGAGTTTGGAAAGCACCCTTCCAAGAAGGCTATAATGGAGTTGTTGGAAAACCAACCACGAAACAAATAAGCTTGTAGTGGGCTTATGGAAAACGTCTCAAAATTATGAGGTGAAATTCTGCCAACTAACGAAAGCAATAGATTGGATTGAGGTCAACAAGGAGATGACAACTCCTTTCACTAAGAGGATAGGAGAAAAACTTAGATCATTGATAGACACCACAATAAGCAACATTCCTTAGGGAAGGCTTTAGGTGAAATATAGCCCAAGATAACTCCAACAAAGTGATTGATGCATTGAGAAGAGCTCATGCTCGAAGAAATTGATGGGTTTAACTATCTCATTCTTGACAACTGTTGAATCATGACACGTGAAGGGAAATTGTCAAGAGTGACATAACACCACCTGAAAAGATAATATAGGAAGTACTGCACTTCGGAATGCAAGATGAAGAATACTTGAACTCCTCAAAACAAAACATGTGTTTTGCACCACGTTTAATTTTGAGTATATAGCTTGGAGGATCAATAACTCTGAGATAAATCTTGAAGAACAATTGAAGAATGAAAAGAATCCTTGATGAACCACCATGTAGAGCCTCCAAGAAGAACTCCGGTAACAAAAGGATGATCAAACGAAAGGAAAGAGAAGTTGAAAACAAAAGGTGAAGCCTTGTAATGATTTAGATGGATCTTCGTGGTGATAATGCGGAAAACTTGGCACTCCGGAAAAGAAAAGATGAAGCATCTCGGACCGAGAATGTGATATGATGAACAACTCCGAAAAGAAGAAATTAGATCACTTGGATGAAACAATAATCAGAATTATGTTATGCATATCCTTCATCAATTTGGATTGATGACAAGCAACGGATTTGGCATACTACTTATTCTCGTAGAAAGGATTGGGGAAAGACATAGCGCAAACTTGAGGAAGGTCTTCAGCGATTCACTGGTAGGCTTGGAAAGAATGAATGAATTGATATGATAACGAATGAAGAGAACTCTTGAACGAACCATCGTAAGAATTAAAAATGAAAGTAGCAAAGGCACAATTCACCGGGAAGAATTGGAAAACGAAAGAAGACACTTAAGGGGATTTAGATACATGAGAACAAAGAGATCATGAACTGATTAGAGGATATTTGAATGATGCGCCGGTAAGATTTGGAGAACGAGAGCTGAAGGCTGGGAATGAGTAATATTTGAAAAGATGGCCTTCGGGGGAAAGAAATGGAAACAACTCATGAAATGCTCCGGATGGGTGAAAATAATTCTCACAATCGAAAACAATTATGAGAGGATGGCATCAAGCTAGAACCATGCATCTCTGAGAGAACGGACCAAGATTTGAGAGAAACTCTTCTTCGGTCTTCAAATGTTGAGAATGATGATGATATACACCACCATGAATTGTTGAGGCACTCTGGAATGAAAATTAGAAAGGTTGAACCAACGATGAAAAGAATTTGAAAGATCTTGGTGAAAGACATTTGACTGATGATAACTCATTCTTACGTCAAAGTTGGAAAAGAATTTGAGAGTAACACCGGGAAATAGAACAGTCAGATAAGATCCTGGGAAAAACCTGTGGGTTAGGGCCCACTCAAAGAAACACCGTTGAACTATTTGAAAGAGAGATTGCGCCGGTTGAATTAAATGGCTTGAATAAGGTAACATCCTCGAAAGAGCTTGAACGAATGCAGAGTGGAAACACGAATCTTCGAGATATCTTCAGTACTCCGGAACAATTGAATAGCGAGAGGTGAACGACTAAGAAGTGCACTGGCATGAGACAACATTTAAAACAAGGAAAGGAATATGATCAACAAAGCTTGAATTGAATCCGCCGGAGAAGAAAAGAATGAAGAATGATAAACTTGAAGCTTTGTTAGTATCTTCCTGAGAATCACCAGATAAGAATATTGACGGAAAAGAATGGAGAGACTTCACATCCATAAGATGGATACTTGATTAAGAAATCTGAGTCCTTGAATAAAAAGGGTGGGAGGGTGGGAAAACAACACAACTTGGGACGGATGAACAAACAACATTGAGAAGACTTTGAGTTGATCTTGCGGATGGGAAAAATGATCGGATCCACTTGAAGAGAAACACGCCGGTTGAAAAGGATTGACATGACAACCTCGATGATCAAGAAGGATTGGTATTCATATAGAAGTATGAGAAAACCACTTAGGAAAGGTATGGAATCAACACTTGACATTGAAGCAACTCGAATACCACAAACCAAAACAAAACAAAAGATTGGCTTGAAAAAATAAGCCGGAAACAAACATATGATAGACCCCATATCGTATCATGTGTCTGTTGGAAAGATATCCTACGATATACTTGAATTCCCACTTATAAACTCCCGAAACTTTCTGGTTATGCAATCAGGTGTTGGGGATACAGGGGAAGCATAATATCTCAACCAAACTAACAATCCCTACATCCAGCTGTATCCATCCTTCAACACATAACCAAGAAACCTTCGGAAATCGTGTACCTCAACCTTCGAAAAGCATCCGTTATACGAGTTATGTCAATACTCCCGAACTCCCGCCCCAGTACTGGGTGGCATCGAGGTTATCTCACCAACAACTGCATAAAAGAGATTTTCGTCGGCGAAACTCAGGTATTCCAGAACTGCAACGATAAAATTGTGACGACAACACCTTGGAGCTCAACTCCCCGGGACACTGCCACAACCCCTAAATGTCAGGAGGCACCAAGAACAATGTTCTCGTCACAAAACCATCAGAACGATTCCAAGATACCCGCGTGATCCTAATTTTTTTTAGTGACATTTGAGAAGAGGAGAGTCAAAACTTCCACGTCAGGAGGCCTCACCAGAGCAACGAAGGGACTGAGGAGTAAAAAGAATCCTACTCTCCGATATATATAATCCTAAGACACAAAACATTTTGTTCTAGAATCAACAACGTCAGCGATTCGATCAAGCAGGGGGCTCCTAAGTCGGGGATGGCTCTCTGATTACCAACTTGTCACGCCCACAATGCGGCTATATCTCCCACGTGTTGGGGCACAACTTAGAGGCATAGCCGCATGGTAGGTTTGTCGCAAGAGGGGTAATTTTCACATATCCCATGTACTGAATAAGAAAGGGATAAAGAGTTGGCTTACAATCGCCACTACACAAATACAAGTTAAATATACATCATCCAGAGTACAATCAAGGTCCGACTATGGAACCAAAATAAAAGAAGACAACCCCAAATGCTAGATCCCCGATCGTCCCAACTGGGCACCACTACTGATCAACCGAAAAAGACACAAAACAACGATCAAGATCTTCATCGAGCTCCCACTTGAGCTGGGTTGCGTCACCTGCACTGGTATCATCGGCACTTGCAACTGGTTGGAAGTATCTGTGAGTCACGAGAACTCGGCAATCTCACACCCGCGAGATCAAGACTATTTAAGCTTATGGGTAGGATAGGGTAATGAGGTGGAGCTGCAGCAAGCACTAAGCAAATATGGTGGCTAACATACACAAATAAGAGCGAGAAGTGAAGCAACGCAACGGTCGTAAACTAGAAGTGATCCTGAAACTACTTACGCACAACCATAACACAAGAACCGTGTTTACTTCCCGGACTCCGCCGAGAAGAGAACATCATGGCTACACACGCGGTTGCTATATTTTAATTAAGTAAAGTGTCAAGTTCACTACAACCGGACATTAACAAATTCCCATCTGCCACATAACCACGGGCACGACTTTCGAAAGTTCAAACCCTGCAGGGGTGTCCCAACTTAGCCCATCACAAGCTCTCACGGTCAACGAAGGATATTGCTTCTCCCGGGAAGACCCGATCAGTCTCAGAATCCCGGTTACAAGACATTTCGGCAATGGTAAAACAAGACCAGCAAAGCCGCCCGATGTGCCGACAATCCCGATAGGAGCTGCACATATCTCGTTCTTAGGGCAACACCGGATGGGACATCCTACGAGTAAAACCAAACCTCAAGTTTCCCTGAGGTGGCCCCGCAGTCTACTCGGTCCGGACCAACACTTAGAGAAGCACTGGCCCGGGGGGGTTAAAATAAAGATGACCCTCGGGTTGGCCGACCCAAGGGAAGGGTAATAGGTTGTTAGGCAAATGTAAAACCAAGGTTGGGCCTTGCTGGAGGAGTTTTATTCAAAGTGAACTGTCAAGGGGTTCCCATAACACCCAACCGCGTAAGGAACGCAAAAATCAAGGAACATAACACCGGTATGACGGAAACTAGGGCGGCAAGAGTGGAACAAAACACCAGGCATAAGGCCGAGCCTTCCACCCTTTACCAAGTATATAGATGCATTAATTAACATAATAGATATTGTGATATGCCAACATATCCATGTTCCAATATGGTACAAACTTCATCTTCACCTGCAACTAGTAACGCTATAAGAGGGGCTGAGCAAAGCGGTAACATAGCCAAACTGCTAGGATGGTGGGTTAGAGGCTTGACATGGCAATATGGGATGCATGATATAACAATTGGTAGGTAGCGCGACATAGCGATAGAGCGAACAACTAGCAAGCAAAGATAGAAGTGATTTTGAGGATATGGTCATCTTTCCTAAGATCCCGCAAGGAAGAAGAACGAGTCCATGACGAAGACAAACGGACGTAGTCGAACGAATCCTCACAACTCCGGAATGAAACCGAAGCTAATGAGAGAGCAACCCGGAAAAAGCAAGCTACATAGTAAACAACCAAGCATAACATGGCATGATGCACAACCAAGGATGATGCATGTCCGGTTTAAATATGCATGGCATGGCAAAGTGCCCAAACAACACTACAAGTTAAGAGGAGCCCAATATGCAACGAGTTGCATATTGACGAAACACCATGTTCGATTATTTAGTTCTCTCCCGTTTAGGTACCCAACAATATTAAATGTTGTTAAGCATGGCAAGAGGTGAGGCCAAAGAAAACTACCTATATAGGCAAGTTTAAATGAGGCCGAAACAACAAGCAACAAGTCCAGAAAATCCTCATGAGCATATATAAGATTTGGTACTGTTCTTCCCTAAACCATATTTTAGAGTTGTTAAACATGCAAAGCAAGTACACCATGTTAAACTAGGCATTTTTCTACCCCATTTACATATAAAGTTTATTAAATTTGGAGCTACGTTTATTAAGTTATGAAATAAAGCATTTTAACATGGCATAATGCAAAATAAACACAAATAGCAATTTAAACATTTTAAACATAGATGAAAGTTGCATAATATGAAACTAGATGAAATTTAAAGCATTTTTCATATTTAAAGTTTTTAGATATGATGTGTAGTTTGTGAGATATGATATGCATGAACAACAAGGGGTCTTCTGTAAAACTGCTATCTCTGGAATATTAACTAAATCCGCAGGACAGGAAAAAAACATGATCGGGCTGAAAAGCTGGGCGCTGGGATCTCACCATGGGCCATGGCCCTGGTCGGTGAAGCTGTGGCAGGCCGGTGCTGGAGCTGGGCCTCGTGTGGGAGCTGGGCTAGGCCAGGGCGTGCGGCGGCCCACGCGGGGCGAGAGAGGGCAAGCGTTGGGCGTCGTCCTTCTCCCGTGCGCCTCACGGGCAGAAGAACATGGCAGCGGTGCGACAACATTCCGGCGACGGCGGGGTCCGGCGACATTGGCGAGGCCGGGAACGGGTCGCAGGGCCCCAGATCCGGTGGATCCCGTCTGGATCTGGCGAAGGCGGAGCCAATGACGAGCTCCCTGGGTGGTGGCGCCGGGCACCTGCTAGAGAAAGAACTTAGAGAGAGAGACCGAAGGGGGGAGGAGAAGGAAGTAGAGAGGCGGGGTGGCGGGGCTGGCCTTCCGGAGGTCTCCGGCGAGCGCGGACGGCGGGGCGGCGTGCTCGGAGGCAGCATCGGGCAGAGCGAGGAGCGAGGGCAGCTAGGCGAGCGGGGCGCGGGCGCTCAGGCGGCGGAGATTCGGGCCCCTATGGGCTTGGCGGGCCTCGCCCGAGCCTGGGCGGGCGCGCGGTGGTGGAGGCTGGGCAGGGGCGCGTGGCGGCCTCTGAGTGGGTAGGAGCGGCACTGGGTGGCGGCGCGACCACTCGGACGGCGCCAAGTGGCAGCGGGGGAGTGCGCCGGCACTGAAAACGAGGATGGAGGTGGCTGGCGGCTGCGGGGATACCGAGGGGAAGGCTAGAATGTAGGTGGAGGCTAGGGGATGCCCAAATTTGGAAGGGGTGTGTTTATATAGGGAAAAGGGTTAGGGTTAGGGGGTTTGAGGCTGTTTTGGAGCCACTCGATCTCGATCGGAGGGTCCAGAGCAGAGGGGGGTTAGATAGGTGGGCTAGAGGGTTGTGCTAGAGAGGTTGGGCTGAGATAAGAGGGAAGTAAAGCAGCCTGGCAACTGTTTCCGGAGACCGAAAACGTCCGATGTTAGACCGGCTATATTGTCGTTATAGTTATCCGTTGGGGCATCAAACAAACTCCGAATGCGATGAAACTTGGCAGGAGACCTTGATATGTCTCTAACGTATCTACTTTTCCAAACATTTTTGCCCTTGTTTTGGACTCTAACTTGCATGGTTTGAATGGAACTAACCCGGACTAACGCTGTTTTCAGCAGAATTACCATGGTGTTATTTATGTGCATGAGCAAACATTCTCGGAATGACCTGAAACTTCACGGAGCGACTTTTCAGAAAATAAGAAAAATACCTGCAAAAGATGGAGGCTAGGGGCCCACCACCTTGCCGCGAGGGTGGGGGGCATGCCTGCCCCCATAGGGCGCGCCCCCTACCTCGTGGGCCCCCCTGTTGCCTCTCCGACTCCAACTCCACCTCCATATATTGAGTTCCGATGAGAAAAAAATCAGAGAGAAGAAATCATCGCGTTTTACGATATGGAGCCGCCGCCAAGCCCTAAAACCTCTCGGGAGGGCTGATCTGGAGTCCGTTCGGGGCCCCGGAGAGGGGAATCCGTCGCCATCGTCATCATGAACTATCCTCCATCACCAATTTCATGATGCTCACCGCCGTGCGTGAGTAATTCCATCGTAGGCTTGCTGGACAGTGATGGGTTGGATGAGACCTATCATGTAATCGAGTTAGTTTTGTTAGGGTTTGATCCCTAGTGTCCACTATGTTCTGAGATTGATGTTGCTATGACTTTGCTATGCTTAATGCTTGTCACTTGGGCCCGAGTGCCATGATTTCAGATCTGAACCTATTATGTTTTCATCAATATATGAGTGTTCTTGATCCTATCCTGCAAGTCTATAGTCACATATTATGTGTTATGATCCGTTAACCCCGAAGTGACAATAATCGGGATACTTACCGGTGATGACCGTAGTTTGAGGAGTTCATGTATTCACTATGTGTTAATGCTTTGTTTCGGTTCTCTATTAAAAGGAGGCCTTAATATCCCTTAGTTTTCGTAAGGACCCCGCTGCCACGGGAGGGTAGGACAAAAGATGGCATGCAAGTTCTTTTCCATAAGCACGTATGACTATGTTTGGAATACATGCCTACATTATATCAATGAACTGGAGCTAGTTCTGTATCACCCTAGGTTATGACTGTTACATGATGAACCGCATCCGGCATAATTCTCCATCACTGATCCATTGCCTACGAGCTTTCCATATACTGTTCTTCGCCTAGTTACTGATCCGTTGCGATTGCTATCATCACTACAAAATACCAAAAACATTACTTTTACTACTGTTACCTTTTGCTACCGTTATCACTACTATCATATTACTTTGCTACTAAACACTTTGCTGCAGATATTAAGTTTCCAGGTGTGGTTGAATTGACAGCTCAGCTGCTAATACTTGAGAGTATTCTTTGGCTCCCCTTGCGTCGAATCAATAAATTTGGGTTGAATACTTTACCCTCGAAAACTGTTGCGATCCCCTATACTTGCGGGTTATCAAGACTATTTTCTGGTGTTGTTGCCGGGAAGCATAGCTCTATTCTTTGAGTCACTTGGAATATATATTTGCTTATCATTATGAAGAACTTGAGAGATCCAAAAACCAAGATCTATCCCTCAACTACGAGGGGAGGTAAGGAACTGCCATTTAGCTCTGCACTTGATTCAACTTCTGTTATGAGTAAGCTTGCGACACCTACACCTGCTTCTGCTATTCGTTCTGATATGTCGCATGTTATTGATGATGCCACTTCTCCTATGCATGATACTTATGATGAACCTACCTCTATGCCTGATAATACTATGCCACTTAGTGATTTCCTTGATGAACAAATTTCTAGGGCTAGAGAAATTGAAAATATTGAATCTGATGATACTGATGAAAGTGATGATGAAGAACCACTTGTTATTCCTAATGGTTACGTTTTTTATCCAGAAGCTTCTTTCGCTATTTTAGCTTGAGAAAATAGAAATGAACTTAAAAGGTTATTAGCTAAATGGAGTAAGAAATCTCTAAGTGCTAGAATGAAACCTGACCCTGCTTTTTCTACTTCACCTATCTGTGTCACTAATAAGGATTATGAATTCTCTATTGATCCTGATATAATTACTTTGGTTGAATCTGATCCTTTTCATGGTTATGAATCTGAAACTGTTGTGGCACATCTTACTAAATTAATTATATAGCCACCCTGTTCACTAAAGAAGAGAGAACTCGCTACTTTTATATCCTTAAAATTTTTCCGTTCTCATTAAAGGGTGATGCTAAGATATGGTTTAATTCTCTTGAACCTGGTTGTGTGTGTAGTCCCCAGGATATGATTTATTACTTCTCTGCTAAATATTTCCCTGCTCATAAGAAACAAGCTGCTTTAAGGGACATATATAATTTTGTGCAAATTGAAGAAGTGAGTCTCCCACAAGCTTGGGGGAGGCTGATCCAATTACTTAATGCTTTGCCTGATCATCCTCTTAAGAAAAATGAAATACTTGATATCATTTATAATGGACTAACCGATGCCTCCAGAGATTACCTGGATAGCTGTGCTGATTCTGTTTTCAGGGAAAGAACACCGGATGAAGCTGAAATTTTATTGAACAATATATTGACAAATGAAAATAATTGGACACCTCCGGAGCCTATTCCTAAACCAACTCCTAAGAAGAGGGGTATTCTATTTCTCAGTCCTGAAGATATGCAAGAGGCAAAGAAATCTATGAAAGAAAAAGGTATTAAAGCTGAAGATGTTAAGAATTTACCTCACTATTGAAGAAATACATGGTCTTAATCTATAGCCTGTTGAAGAAACATACAATCCAAATCCATTACCTATTGAAGAAACTCATGGTCTTGATAACCCGACACAGGCAGTAAAGGTAAATTCTCTCTACAGATATGATAAAGCTGAAATTCAATTTACTAATTTTGCTAGCCCATGCTTAGATGAGTTTGATAAATTTATGGCTAAGCAAGAAGATTTTAATGCTTATGTTGGTAGACAATTGAAAAATAATTCAAATATGGTTGAACACTTGGGTGATTATATCGCTAATGTTAAAGGTGAACTTAAACTTATTAGTAAACATGCTTCTATGGTTACCACTCAAGTAGAACAAGTACTTAAAGCTCAAAATGATTTGCTCAATGAATTAAATAGTAAAAATAATGATTATGCTATTAGACTGGCTACTAGACCTGGTAGAATGAATCAGGAACCTTTGTATCCTGAAGGCCACCCTAAGAGAATTGAGCAAGATTCTCACAGAAATAATATAGATGCACCTAGTTCTTCTAAAAAGAAGAAAAAGAAAAATGATAGGACTTTGCATGCTTCTAGTGATCCTATTGTTGAAAGACCTGAGAATCCAAATGATATTTCTATTTCTGATGCTGAAGCACAATCTGGTAATGAACCTGAAACTAGTGATAATGTTAATGATAATTTTCATGATGATGCTCAACCTAGTAATGATAATGATATAGAAATTGAACCTGTTGTTGATCTTGATAACCCACAATCAAAGAATCAACGTATGATAAGAAAGACTTTGTTGCTAGGAAACACGGTAAAGAAAGAGAGCCTTGTGTTTAGAAACCCATGCCTTTTCCTCCCAAACCATCCAAGAAAAAGGATGATGAGGATTTTGAGCGCTTTGCTGAAATGATTAGACCTATCTTTTTGCGTATGCAATTAACTGATATGCTTAAAACCAATCCTTATACTAAGTACATGAAAGATATTATTACAAATAAAAGAAAGATGCCAGAAGCTGAAATTTCCATCATGCTTGCTAATTATACTTTTAAGGGTGGAATACCAAAGAAACTTGGAGATCCCGGTGTACCCACTATACCATGCTCTATTAAAAGAAACTATGTTAAAACTGCTTTATGTGATCTTGGAGCCGGTGTTAGTGTTATGCCTCTCTCTTTATATTGTAGACTTGATTTGAATAAGTTGACACCTACTGAAATATCTTTGCAAATGGCTGATAAATCAACTGCTATACCTGTCGGTATTTGTGAGGATGTACCTGTTGTAGTTGCAAACGTTACTATTTTAACGGACTTTGTTATTCTTGATATTCCCGAGGACGATAGTATGTCTATTATTCTTGGAAGACCCTTTTTGAATACTATAGGGGCTGTTATTGATTGCACTAAAGGCAATGTCACTTTTCATGTTAATGGTAATGAGCATACGGTACACTTTCCGAGGAAACAACCTCAAGTTCATAGTATCAACTCTATTGGAAAAATTCCATCGATTATATTTGGAGTTTTTGAATTTCCTCTTCCTACTGTTAAGAAGAAATATGATATTCTTATTATTGGGGATGTGCATATCCCCATTGAGGTAACATAGTGTTATTCGAAATTTCTCCGGTTCCATGTTATTCGGAATGAGTTCGTTAACAAGACTTGATCAACCTTGTTAGTGGATTCCTTTTGATGATCATGAGATGGATGAAACTAGAAGGCACAACCTTCTGTACCCCACTTTTACTTTCTGTTATTTATATGAAATAAAATAAAAATAAATATTTTTCTGTCTGTTATCTGATTATCCGTGCAATATAAAAATACCTCGAAAATAAAAGTTCTCCAAATGCCCTGAAATTTAAATATGTTTTTTTCTAGAATATTTGAGGATTTATGGAACGGAGAACACACCAGGGGGGTCGACCACCTGCCCACGAGGGTGGAGGGCGCGCCCTACCCCTCTAGGGCGCACCCCCTGCCTCGTGGGCCCATGGTGGCCCTCCTCCACTTATTTCTGCACCCACACACTTCATCTTCCTCCCACAAACACGAATATCCAGCTCAAGCACGAGTTCTAGCTCATCTTGCTGCCATTTTCGATCTCCTTGCTCAAAGCACCTCTCACAAAACTGCTTGGGGAGATTGTTCCTTGGTATGTGACTCCTCCATTGGTCCAATGAGTTTTTGTTCTAGTGCTTTATTTATTACAAATTTTTGCTGCTTAGGTGACCCTGTTTTTGAGCTTGCATGTCAAATTTATATGGTCAAAAGTAGTTTGATGCATGATATAGGCCCTAGGCACTTGTAGGAGTAGTTGCTATCAATATTATTGAGTTTGGTTTACTTTTATTTTGAAGTTACTAAAAAAATTCAGAATTTTTCAGAGGAAGAAAAATTCTTAGGAAAATGTTCCAAGGTGGTTCCTCAAGGAAGCAAGGACCCAGGCTTGCAATGCGTGATGCTGACGAAGAGCCACCAAGAAATGCTCCAGTGCATCCTTGTGAATGGCCTTCTGATAACTTTATAGATCGAGCAGGAATTAAAGAAGAATTTAACGCGTATTTGCGTAACGCTGATCTTGTGAGCTTCGAGGAAGAGAAGTGCAGCCAGTATCACAATCTCACTAGTTCTTTTGGGAGGAGGTTTGAATTTTGAACTTCACGTAATTCTCCAACTGTTCTGTTTGATCTTTATGATAAATCTTACACTATGGACTTAGAGGATTTTACCACTTCATGCAAACTTCCAGAATGGGGTAGTATAAGGGATCCTCGCAAATCTGAATTTAGAGATTTTCTTGCTAGCATAACTATGGGAGAATCTAGAGATATTACATAAGCCACCATAGGGAGCATTCACTTTCCTGCTATACATTATTTTGCTCTCTTCATAGGTAGATGCATCAATGGTAAGGATGAGGCATGTCACATGTGTGTCCCCGACCTCAGTATTCTTAGGAGTGCTGTGTTAGGAGACCAATCATATAATTTGGGAGCCATTGTTGCACGTAGGTTGCACCTTAATAGATATAATGGAGATTTCTTTGGAGGAATTTATGCAACCCGCATAGCTAATTTTCTTGGTATAGACATACGCGAAGATGATATTGAATTACCACCTGCTTATTTAGATTTTAATGCTATGGTTCACCACCAGTTTGTTGAGAGGAACGAATCACCTCTCCAGTATCGACTAATCTTTGACAGACAACGTGCTGTCCGTATTACTCTCCCTGCTCCTGCCTTCTTTGATTATTAGGCAAGAGGAAGATATACTATTACCAAAGAGTAGGCAGATGAGTACGAGAGGAGAGAGGAGGCCGCTTGTTGCCACGCGCAGCTCAGCAGGCGATAGCCGCTGCATCGCAGTATGACCCCAGCTACTATTATGGATATCTGCCAGGCCAGCCGTGGCCATAGACCAACTTAGGACAAAAGCCTAAGCTTGGGGGAGTACGTATTTCCCACCGACATTACATTTATGTTCACACACTCATTGCTAGATGTCGGTGCTCATATTTTTTTCATTGTATCATCCATGCTAGTTTATTTTCCTTTTAATGCTTTCTTCTTGTGTGTTTAATAAACCTTAAAAAAACCAAAAAAAATTAGTTGTAGATTTTAATCAGTTTAATTTACATGCTTGTAGTAGTAATTAAAAAGAAAACCCAAAAAGATTTCCTGCTCTTCTTTTGCTTGTTGGGAGCTTTCCCGTGTAAATAGTTTTATTTCTTTTCTTTTCTTTGGGGGTCGATAGGAGAAGACCATAATTAAATTGTTGAAGTGGCTCTTATATGCATTATTGTTGATCTAACAAAAGAACCCATATAGCCTTGTCTTCTCCTGTTTATTGAATGCTTGCAGATTCCAGCTTAGTCCAGTGCACGTGCACTATTATTATTATTCACACTATTCGGTCGTGCAAGTGAAAGGCAATTATGATGATATATGATGGACTGGATGAGATGAGAAAAGCTGGTATGAACGCGACCTCTTTTGTTTTTGTAAATATGATTAGTTCATCGTTCCTGATTCAGCCTATTATGAATAAACATGTTTGCAATGACAACTAGAGATCATAGTTTCTTATGCCATGCTTGATTAGCTATGAGTTATAATGGTTTACCTTGCGTGCCAACATGCTAATGAAATGGTTATGATGTGGTATGATAGGGTGGTATCCTCCTCTGGATGATTTAAGTGACTTGACTTGGCACATGTTCACGCATGTATTTGAAACAAAATCAACATAGCCTTCACGATATTTATGTTCATGGTGGATTATATCCTACTCATGCTTGCATTCGGTGTTGATTAATTTTAATGCATGTTCATGACTATTGTCACTCTCTAGCTGGTCGCTTCCCGGTCTTTTGCTAGCCTTCACTTGTACTAAGCGGGAATACTACTTGTGCATCCAATCCCTTAAACCCCAAAGTAATTCGACATGAGTCCATTATACTTACCTATATACGGTATCTACCTGTCGTTCCAAGTAAATTTGTATGTGCCAAACTCTAATCCTTCAAATAAATATCCTGTTTTGTATGCTCGAATAGCTCATGTATCAACTAGGGTTGTCTGTATCTTCCATGTTAGGCAGGTTATTCTCAAGAGGAGTGGACTCCGTTCCTCACTCACGAGATAAATGGCTAGTCACTGGGATGCCCAGTCCCATGCTTTATGCAAACTAAATCAAAATAATTCCAAACAAAACTCCCCCTAGGACTCTTGTTAGTTGGAGGCACTCGTTGTTTCGAGCAAGCCATGGATTGATGCTTGTTGGTGGAAGGGGGAGTATAAACTTTACCATTCTGTTTGGGAACCGCCTATAATGTGTGTAGCATGGAAGATATCGCCATCTCTTGGTTGTTATGTTGACAATGAAAGTATACCGCTCAAAATATTATTCACCTATGTTTCAAAACCGAGCTCTGGCACCTCTACAAATCTCTGCTTCCCTCTGCGAAGGGCCTATCTATTTACTTTTATGCTGAGTCATCATCCTCTTATTAAAAAGCACTAGTTGGAGAGCACCACTGTCATTTGCATTCATTATTGTTAGTTTACATTGAGTATGGCTTGACTGGATCTCTTTTACCATGAATTACAATGTCTAGTCAGTCCTTGGTCTTTAAAGGTGCTCTGCACTTATGTTTTGCGGTCTCAGAAAGGGCTAGTGAGATACCATCCTGTTATATCATATTATGATTGTTTTGAGAAAGTGTTGTCATCCGAGATTTATTATTATGACTCGCTAGTTGATTATGCTATTGATATGAGTAAACTTGAGACCTATGCGTTATTGCAAATGTGGTTAGTTATAATCTTTGCTGAAAACTTGAATGCTGGCTTTACATATTTCCAACAACAAGAGCAAACAGAGTTTGTAAAAGTTTTTCTTTATCACTTTCAGTTTGTCAACTGAATTGCTTGAGGACAAGCAAAGGTTTAAGCTTGGGGGAGTTGATACGTCTCCAATGTATCTACTTTTCCAAACACTTTTGCCCTTGTTTTGGACTCTAACTTGCATGATTTGAATGGAACTAACCCGGACTGACGCTGTTTTCAGCAGAATTACCATGGTGTTATTTATGTGCAGGAGCAAACGTTCACGGAATGACCTGAAACTTCACGGAGCGACTTTTCATAAAATAAGAAAAATACCTGTAAAAGATGGAGGCCAGGGGGCCCACCACCTTGCCACAAGGGTGGGGGGCGCGCCTGCCCCCCTAGTGCGTGGCCCCAACTCCACCTCCATATATTGAGTTTCGATGAGAGAAAAATTAGAGTGAAGAAATCATCGCGTTTTACGATATGGAGCCGCCGCCAAGCCCTAAAACCTCTCGGGAAGGCTGATCTGGAGTCCGTTCGAGGCTCCGAAGAGGGGAATCCATCGCCATCGTCATCATCAGCCATCCTCCATCACCAATTTCATGATGCTCACCGCTGTGCGTGAGTAATTCTATTGTAGGCTTGCTGGACGGTGATGAGTTGGATGGGATCTATCATGTAATCGATTTAGTTTTGTTAGGGTTTGATCCCTAGTGTCCACTATGTTCTGAGATTGATGTTGCTATGACTTTGCTATGCTTAATGCTTGTCACTAGGGCCCGAGTGCCATGATTTCAGATCTGAACCTATTATGTTTTCATCAATATATGAGTGTTCTTGATCCTATCCTGCAAGTCTATAGTCACCTATTATGTGTTATGATCCGTTAACCCCGAAGTGACAATAATCGGGATACTTACTGGTGATGACCGTAGTTTGAGGAGTTCATGTATTCACTATGTGTTAATGCTTTGTTCCGGTTCTCTATTAAAAGGAGGCCTTAATATCCCTTAGTTTCCGTAAGGACCCCGCTGCCACGGGAGGGTAGGACAAAAGATGTCATGCAAGTTCTTTTCCATAAGCACGTACGACTATGTTTGGAATACATGCCTACATTATATCAATGAATTGGAGCTTGTTCTGTGTCACCCTAGGTTATGACTGTTACATGATGAACCGCATCCGGCGTAGTTCTCCATCACTGATCCATTGCCTACGAGCTTTCCCTATATTGGTCTTTGCCTATTTACTTTTCCGTTGCTATTGCTATCATCACTACAAAATACCAAAAACACTACTTTTACTAATGTTACCTTTTGCTACCATTATCACTACTATCATATTACTTTGCTACTAAACACTTTGCTGTAGATATTAAGTTTCCAGGTGTAGTTGAATTGACAACTCAGCTGCTAATACTTGAGAGTATTCTTTGGCTCCCCTTGTGTCGAATAAATAAATTTGGGTTGAATACTTTACCCTCGAAAACTATTGCGATCCCCTATACTTGTGGGTTATCAGACCTACTAACAACATAACAACACCGCATGCCAACTTTCAACCCATTCTGAGAACATTTTTCGGCCACTTAAAAATAATATTTCGGGCGTGGCTCGGGCGCGTGCGTGTGTGTGAGAGCTCAGAACGGACAACGGACAGAACTGGGGGAACCCGGACGGATGCAAGTTTTGAAAAACATGATGATGCAATGCACACGATGACATGGCAAGATGCAACATGCAAGCGAATGACATGGCAACGATGGCGCATAACTGGAAGACACCTGGCGCATCAAACTCGGGGCGTTATAGTCCATGAGGACTCGTGTGAGGTGGAATCCATCAATGATTAGGTCGAGGACTAGTGCGGCTAAACCGCCGTGACGGATACCGGTCGGATGGTCCCTGCGATCGAAGGTGATCGGATAGGACGACCATGGGTTGAATTTGGGGCGACTGGCTCTATCGCATAGACATCCGTGAGCGCACGTTTGCGCTCCCTCTTGGGGATATGGGTAACGTATATCATGTTCACCATTTTGACCTGGGGGGAAACTTCTTCTGTCCCCCTGTGTTCGGCGGACGGCGCTCCTCGTCGTCATTCTCGCTTTGCGACCCCTTCTCCTTGTCTTTGGCATTTAACTTGCTGGCCTGTTTAAAGACCCAACAGCTCCCGTGGGTATGATTGGCTGATTTATCAGGGGTGCTGTGGATCTGACATGGACGATCGAGTATGTGGTCCAGGCTGGAAGAGCCCTGATTATTCCTTTTATATGGCTTCTTCCGTTGACCGGACTTGGAGCCACTTAATCCGGCATTGACTGTCATGTCATCAGTATTGTCACCATTGTTTCGACACTTGTATCTGTTGCGTCGGGGCTTGCCATTGCTATTTTTGGCTTTAGAGGTGCCAGGTTTGCTTGCATTGTTATTGCTACGGGCTAGCCAGCTATATTCGCCCGCGCAAAAGCAGGTCATGAGTGCCGTGAGGGCCGCCATGGACTTCGGCTTTTATTGGCCGAGGTGTCGAGCGAGACATTCATCGTGGATGCCATGCTTAAAGGCCACTAGGGCTTCGGCATCCGGGCAGTCGACGATCTGGTTCTTTTTAGTTAAGAACCTGGTCCAGAATTTCCTGGCTGACTCTTCGGGCTGTTAAACTATCTGACTTAAGTCATCGGCATCCGAAGGTCTAACGTATGTGCCTTGGAAGTTGTCGCGGAAGGCATCTTCTAGGTCTTCCCAGTTGCCAATAGAGTTTTCTGGCAGGCTGTTTGGCCAGTGTCGGGCCGGTCCCTTGAGTTTTAAGGGGAGGTATTTGATGGCATGAAAATCATCACCGCGGGCCATATGAATATGGAGAATAAAGTCTTCAATCCATACCACGGGATCTGTTGTTCCATCATATGATTTGATATTCATGGGTTTGAACCCTTCTGGGAATTCATGTTCCATTACTTCATCAGTGAAACAGAGGGGGTGTGCGGCGCCTCTATATCGGGCTAGATCGCGACGTAGTTTGGATGGAGTCCGTCTGCGGTTTTCGGCCCGGACGTGATTGTGCTTTTCATGATAGCCGTCGTCGCGCATCGGGGCATGCCCCCGCGATCCGTAGATAATCTGGCCAGACCTGCTTTATTCTTTAGGTCCTGCCACAGGTCATATGTGTATCCCTGAACTGTTGTGTCTCTACCTTTATGACGAGATACTATGGGCCGGTGTTCGGCTTGAGTTGCCATTTTGTCCCGGCCACGTGGTGGTCTGTTAGCCGCATTACGTGCTGCTGGTATGGGCTCGCGTGCCTCGTTGTCGAATTGAGGTAGCAGTTTACGCTTCGGGTAACTTTTCATTGGGCGCACGAGGCCGTATTCCTCAGCTGCCAGGACATTAGTCCATCTGTGGTTGAGTAGATCTTGATCAGCTTGAAGCTACTGTTGTTTCTTTTTCAGGCTCCTTGTAGTGGCTATTAGCCGTTGCTTAAAGCGCTCCTGCTCGAGAGGCTCCTCAGGCACGATAAAGTCTTCGTCGCCGAGGCTCACCTCATCCTCGGAGGGTGGAAGGTAATTACTGTCCTCCGAGTCTTCATTTGCAGCCTGTTCATCAGGGCAAACCTACCCATCCTCCCAATCGTCTAGTTCAGAGTTTTGCTCGATGGGGTTTTCTTGGTCTTTGGCATCATCCGGAGTGTTGTTATCTCTCGTGCCGGTATTGCTGTGTTTGCTACGATGTGATTTAGAGCGGCGCCGTCGGCGCTTTGGTTGTATCTCGGGAGGTTTATCCACTACTAGATTTTTCTCATTATCACTGTCACCCTCTTTGGGTGTATCCACCATGTACACGTCATTCGAAGAGGTGGTCGTCCAGCGTCCGGTAAACGACGGGTTTTCGGCTTGCTCCTCTCTGACATCGTCGTCCCTACCGTCGACGTCTTCGGAGCCGTAATCGAGCATGCCAGTTAAGTCCTCGATTGTGGCGATGAAGTGGGTGGTGGGTGGGACATAAAATTCCCCATTCTCAGCCCCTTGTCCATGCTGGGCGTAGTTCGGACGTTGCTCCTCTGTAATCACGAGGGATCGCATCAAGTCTAGAGCCTCGCTTAAAGGCGAGGTTTGTCGAGCGAGAAAAGAATCCGTGGAGTATGGCGGGAAGGTAATTCCTCGGTCGAGCTCACACGATGCTGACTCCATGAGTTCGAAGCCAGCGTCCGGGGAAGAGTCCGGCTTTGTGACGGTTGCCGGCGACACTGCTTCCTCCGGCTCTCCAGTACTGGGCCTAGTGGCCACAGATAGTCCGGCGGGTTTACAAATCCCGTCTTCGGTCCTGGCGAGGTGTTCCGGCTCTAAGGCCAGAGCGGAGGTTGGGGTCGTGAATCCTTGGAAGATCAAGTCTCCTCGGATATCAGCGATATAATCCAAGTTTCCAAAACTAACCTGGTGACCTGGGGCATAGCTGTCGATCTGCTCTAGATGGCCAAGCGAGTTGGCCGGCAGTGCGAAGCCGCCGAATACGATGATCTAGCCGGGGAGAAAAACCTCCCCTAGGGCAGCATCATTGTAGATGATGGATGGAGCCATCGAACCTTCTGATGGCGACAAAGTGGAACTGTCAATGAAAGCACCAATGGCGGGGTGAAAACCGGCGGATCTCGGGTAGAGGGTCCTGAACTGTGCGTCTAAGGTTGATGGAAACAGGAGGCAGGGACATGATGTTTTACCCAGGTTTGGGCCCTCTTGATGGAGGTAATACCCTACGTCCTGCTTGATTGGTATTGATGAGTATGAGGATTACAAGAGTTGATCTACCACGAGATCGTAATGGCTAAAACCCTAGAAGTCTAGCCTGTATGATTGTGATTGCCTCTATGGAGTAAACCCTCTGGTTTATATAGACACCGGAGGGTAGTAGGGTTGTACAAAGTCGGTTACATAGAAAGGAATCTTCATATCCGAATGCCAGGCTTGCCATCCACGCCAAGGAGAGTCCCATCCGGACATGGGAGAGAGTCTTCTGTCTTGTATCTTCATAGCCCATTAGTCCGGCCCATGTCACACACGTCGGACGCTCGAGGACCCCTTAATCCAGGATTCCCTCAGTGCTCCCTCACAAAACGAACTGTCGTTGATTTGGCGCCTAGTCAAGTCAGGCGCACCCACCTGTGCAGATAGGTCCTTGGCATACAGGTCTTCCTTTGGCATAGCACCAGCCCAAGGCGACTTTGTCGCTATGACGCCACCTTTCCATGGTGCCGTGAGGTAGTGCCTTTGTCTTGGCGGACCGCCATAAACTCGACGTCCAGCTGAGACGAGGTGCCAACCACATCGACATTGCCGATACGAGCATGCGTTGGTTTACACCAACGCCGGTCTCCACCAAAGAATACTCCAGCGAAGCGAACCCCTTGCATACCCTAATGGAGCGGCTACATCATTAAGACGTCCAAGCCAAGTACGACCCATGCTACTCCAACACTGACTATATCAATGCCATCAAGACCGACGAGGCACGACGGCGAGGGCGAACGTGGCTAGCACAAAGCCATGTTTTGAGCGGCACATATACCAACGAGTGTTGGAAATATGCCCTAGAGGCAATAATAAATTGGTTATTATTATATTTCCTTGTTCATGATAATCGTTTATTATCCATGCTAGAATTGTATTGATAGGAAACTCAGATACATGTGTGGATACATTGACAACACCATGTCCCTAGTAAGCCTCTAGTTGACTAGCTCGTTGATCAATAGATGGTTACGGTTTCCTAACCATGGACATTGGATGTCGTTGATAACGGGATCACATCATTAGGAGAATGATGTGATGGACAAGACCCAATCCTAAGCCTAGCACAAAGATCGTGTAGTTCGTATGCTGAAGCTTTTCTAATGTCAAGTATCATTTCCTTAGACCATGAGATTGTGCAACTCCCGGATACCGTAGGAGTGCTTTGGGTGTGCCAAACGTCACAACGTAACTGGGTGGCTATAAAGGTACACTACAGGTATTTCCGAAAGTGTCTATTGGGTTGGCATGAATCAAGACTGGGATTTGTCACTCCGTGTAAACGGAGAGGTATCTCTGGGCCCACTCAGTAGGACATCATCATAATGTGCACAATGTGATCAAGGAGTTGATCACGGGATGATGTGTTACGGAACGAGTAAAGAGACTTGCCGGTAACGAGATTGAACAAGGTATCGGGATACCGACAATCGAATCCCGGGCAAGTATCATACCGCTAGACAAAGGGAATTGTATACGGGATTGATTGAGTCCTTGACATTGTGGTTCATCCGATGAGATCATCGTGGAGCATGTGGGAGCCAACATGGGTATCCAGATCCCGCTGTTGGTTATTGACCGGAGAGTTGTCTAGGTCATGTCTACATGACTCCCGAACCCGTAGGGTCTACACACTTACGGTTCGATGACGCTAGGTTTATAGGGAAAGTATGTACACGGTTACCGAATGTTGTTCGGAGTCCCGGATGAGATCCCGGACGTCACGAGGAGTTCCGGAATGGTCCGAAGGTAAAGATTGATATATAGGAAGTATGGTTTTAGCCACCGGAATTGTTCCGGGCATCACCGGTAGTGTACCGGGACCACCGGAGGGGTCCGGGGGTCCACCGGGAGGGGCCACGGGCCCCGGAGGCATACATGGGCCAAGTGTGAGAAGGGACCAGCCCCTAGGTGGGCTGGGGCGCCTCCCCACCAAGGCCCATGCGCCTAAGGGGAAGAGGGGGCAAACCCTAAGGGCAGATGGGCCCTAAGGCCCATGCCTGGTGCGCCTCCCTCTCCCCCCCACTTGGCCGCCACCCTAGATGGGGATCCAGGGCTGCCACCACCCCTAGGGAGGAAACCCTAGGTGGGGGCGCAGCCCTCCCTCTCCCCCTATATATAGTGGAGGCAAAGGGGCAGCCCAACACATGAAGTTCCTCCCCTGTGGGCGCAGCCCTACCCCTCTCCCTCCTCGTCTCTCGTAGTGCTTGGCGAAGCCCTGCTGGAGTCCCGCGCTCCTCCACCACCACCACGCCATCGTGCTGCTGCTGGATGGAGTCTTCCCCAACCTCTCCTTCACCCCTTGCTGGATCAAGGCATAGGAGACGTCACCGGGCTGTACATGTGTTGAACACGGAGGTGTCGTCCGTTCGGCACTAGGATCATCGGTGATTTGGATCACGACGAGTACGACTCCATCAACCCCGTTCACTTGAACGCTTCCGCTTAGCGATCTACAAGGGTATGTAGATGCACTCTCCTTCCCCTCGTTGCTAGATTACTCCATAGATTGATCTTGGTGATGCGTAGAAAATTTTGAATTTCTGCTACGTTCCCCAACAGTGGCATCATGAGCTAGGTCTATGCGTAGTTTCTATGCACGAGTAGAACACAAAGCAGTTGTGGGCGTTGATTTTGTCAATTTACTTGCCATTACTAGTCTTATCTTGATTCAGCGGCATCGTGGGATGAATCGGCCCGGACCGACCTTACACGTACTCTTACGTGAGACTCGTTCCACTGA
Source organism: Triticum dicoccoides (assembly GCF_002162155.2). Taxonomy (NCBI): domain Eukaryota; kingdom Viridiplantae; phylum Streptophyta; class Magnoliopsida; order Poales; family Poaceae; genus Triticum; species Triticum dicoccoides. Next base: position 200,107,428 of record NC_041390.1, on the reverse strand, counting down.
CTGACATGCACTAGTTGCATAAGGTGGCTAGCGGGTGTCTGTCTCTCCCACTTTAGTCGGATCGGATTCGATGAAAAGGGTCCTTATGAAGGGTAAATAGAAATTGGCATATCACGTTGTGGTTTTCGCGTAGGTAAGAAACATTCTTGCTAGAAACCTATAGCAGCCACGTAAAAACTTGCAACAACAATTAGAGGACGTCTAACTTGTTTTTGCAGCATATGCCTTGTGATGTGATATGGCCAAAAGGATGTGATGAATGATATATGTGATGTATGAGATTGATCATGTTCTTGTAATAGGAATCACGACTTGCATGTCGATGAGTATGAAAACCGGCAGGAGCCATAGGAGTTGTCTTAATTTATTTATGACCTGCGTGTCAACATAAACGTCATGTAATTACTTTACTTTATTGCTAAAGCGTTAGCCATAGTAGTAGAAGTAATAGATGATGAGACAACTTCAAGAAGACACGATGATGGAGATCATGATGATGGAGATCATGGTGTCATGCCGGTGACAATGATGATCATGGAGCCCCGAAGATGAAGATCAAAAGGAGCAAAATGATATTGGCCATATCATGTCACTATTTGATTGCATGTGATGTTTATCATGTTTTACATCTTATTTGCTTAGAACGATGGTAGCTTAAATAAGATGATCCCTCACTAAAATTTCAAGAAAGGTGTTCCCCCTAACTGTGCACCGTTGCGAAGGTTCGTTGTTTCAAAGCACCACGTGATGATCGGGTGTGATAGATTCTAACGTTCGAATACAACGGGTGTAAGCCAGATTTACACAGCAAAAACACTTAGGTTGACTTGACGAGCCTAGCATGTACAGACATGGCCTCGGAACACGGAAGACCGAAAGGTCGAGCATGAGTCGTATAGAAGATACGATCAACATGAAGATGTTCACCGATGTTGACTAGTCCGTCTCACATGATGATCGGACACGGCCTAGTTGACTCGGATCATGTTTCACTTAGATGACTAGAGGGATGTCTATCCGAGTGGGAGTTCATTAGATGAACTCAATTATCATGAACATAGTCTAAATTGTCTTTGCAAATATGTTGTAGATAAATAGCTCACATTGTAGCTCCCTGTTTCAATACGTTCCTAGAGAAAGATTAAGTTGAAAGATATTGTAAGCAATGATGCGGACTGGGTTCGTAGTCCGAGGAGTGTCCTCACTGCTACACAGAAGGCTTACGTCTTTGATGCACCGCTCGATGTGCAAACCCCTACAACGTCGTCTGTGGATGTTGTGAACACCTGACATACACGTCCTGATGACTACTTGATAGTTTAGTGCACCATACTTTACGGCTTAGAATCGGGATTCCAATGACGTTTTAAACGCCATAGAACATATGAGATGTTCCAAGAGCTGAAATTGGGATTTCAGGCTCATGCCCGTGTTGAGAGGTATGAGACCTCTGACAAGTTCTTTTGCCAACAAGATGGAGGAGAATAGCTCAGCTAGTGAGCATGTGCTCGGAATGTCTGGGTGCTACAATCACTTAAATCAAGTGGTGGTTAAACTTCTAGATAAGATAGTGATTGATAGAGTTCTCTAGCCACTATCACTAAGCTACTAGATCTTCGTGATGAACTATGACATGCAAGGGATGTAGTTGATCCCGGAGCTGTTCGCGGTGCTTAAGACCGCAAAAGGTAGAAATCAAGAAGGAGCATCAAGTGTTGATGGTTTAACAAGACCACTGGTTTCAAGAAGGGCAAGGGCTAGAAGGGAAACTTCATGGATGGCAAACTAGTTGCCGCTCCAGTGAAGGAACCCAAGGTTGAACCCAAACCCGAGACTAAGTGCTTCTATTGTAAAGGGAACGGTCACTAGTAGCGGAATTACCCCAAATGCATGGTAGATAAGAAGGCTGGCAACTTCAACAAAATTTATACGTGTTATTAATGTGTACCTCATTAGTACTCCTGGTAGCACCTGGGTATTGGATACCAGTTCAGTTGCTATTATTGGTGACTTGAAGCAAAAGCTACAGACTAAACGGAGACTGGCTGAGGGCGAGGTGACGATGTGTGTTGGAAGTGTTTCCAAAGTTGATGAGATCACCATCGCACGCTCCATCTGCCTTCGGGATTAGTATTGAACCTAGATAAATGTTATTAGGTGTCTACGTTGAGCATGAATATGATTAGATCATGTTCATTGCAATGCGGCCATTCATTTAAGTAGACAATAATGGTTATTCTGTTTACATGAATGATACCTTTCATGGTCATGCACCCTATGTGAATGGTTCATTGAATCTCGGTCGTGGTGATACACATGTTCATGCCAAAAGATGTAGAGTTAATAATGATAGTACCACTTTCTTGTGGCACTGCCGCTTAGGTCATATTGGCGTAAGATGCATGAAGAAACTCCATATCGATAGATATTTGGAGTCACTTGATTTTGAATCACTTGACACATGCGAGCCATGCCTCATGGGCAGGATGACTAAGACCCCGTTATCAGGTACAATGAAATGGGCAAGTGACTTGTTGGAAATCATACATGCTGATGCGTGTGATCCAATGAGAATTGAAGCGTGCGGTGGATATCGCTATTTTCTCATCTTCACTGATGATTTGAGTAGATATAGGTATATTTACTTAATGGAGCACAAGTCTGAAACGTTTGAAAAGTTCAAGCGATTTCAGAGTGAAGTTAAGAATCATCGTAACAAGAAGATCAAATTCCTGTGATCTGATCAATGAGAATTTCTGAGTTATGAGTTTGGCAAATCACTTAAGACATTGTGGAATTGTTTCACAGTTGAAGCCACCTGGAACACCGCAGTTGTAATGGTGTATCCGGACGTTGTAATCGAACACTATGAGATATGGTGTGATCTATGATGTCTCTTACCAATATACCGTTTTCATTTTGAGGTTATGTGTTAGAGACAGCTGCATTCACTTTAGATAGGACACCATCTAAGTCCGTTGAGACGACATCGTATGAACATTGGTTTGGCAAGAAACCAAAGTCGTTGTTTCTTAATGTTTGGGGCTGCGATGCTTAAGGCTTCAGCCGGAGAAGCTCGAACCCAAAGCGGACAAACACATCTTCATAGGATACCCAAAGGTGACAGTAGGGTATACCTTCTATCTCATATCCGAGGGAAAATTGTTTGTCACTAAGAACGGGTCCTTTCTCGAGAAGGAGTTTCTCTTGAAAGAATTGAGTGGGAGGAAGATAGAACTTGATGAGGTTGTCGAACCTTTACTTCAACCAGAGAGTGATGCAACACAGAAAGATGTTTTCTGTGGCGCCTACGTTTGTTGAAGAGGAAGTTAATGATAGTGATCATGAAGCTACGGATCAAGTTGCTATCGAACCTCGTAGGTCGACAAGGATATGTACTACTCCCGAGTGGTACAGTAATCCTGTCTCAGATATCATGTTGTTGGACAACAATGAACCTACGAGCTATGGAGAAGCGATGGTGGGCTCGTATTCCGACAAATGGTTAGAAGCCATGAAATCCGAGATAGGATCCATATATCAGAGCAAAGTATGGACTTTGGTGGACTTGCCCGATGATCGGCAAGCCATTGAGATAAATGGATCTTTAAGAAGAAGACGGACGTGGGCGGTAATGTTACCGTCTATGAAGCTCGACTTGTGGGAAAGAGTCTTTTCACAAGTTCAAGGAGTTGACTACGATGAGAATTTCTCACCCATAGCGATGCTTAAGTCCGTCGGAATCATGTTAGCATTAGCTGTATTTTTCGATTATGAAATCTTACAGATGGATGTCAAAACAAGTTTTCTTACCAAGTTTTCGTAAGAAAAGTTGTATGTGATACAATAAAATTGTCGATCCTCAGGATGCTAAAAGGTATGCTGGCTCCAGCAATCCTTCTATGAACTAGAGCAAGCATCTCGGAATCGGAATATATGTTTTGATGGAGTGATCAAAACTTTCAGATTATACAATGTTTGTTAGAAACTTGTATTGATAAGAAAGTGAGTGGGAGCACTACAACATTTCTGATAAGTATATGTGGATGACATATTGTTGATCTGAAATAATGTAGAATTTCTGGAAAGCATAAACGGTTGTTTGAAGAGTGTTTTTCAAAGGAAGACCTGGATAAAGCTGCTTACATATTGGGCATCAAGATCTATAGAGATAGATCAAGACGCGTGATGGTGCTTTCAAAGAACGCACACCTTGACATGTTTTTGAAGGAGTTCAAAATAGATCAGTCAAAGAAGGGGTTCTTACCTGAGTTGTAAGGTGTGAAGTTGAGTAAGACTCAAAGCTTGACCACGGCAGAAGAAAGAGGAAGGACGAAGGTCGTCCCCTATGCTTTTGTCATAGGCTCTATACGGTATGCCATGCTGAAGTACCGCACCTGATGTGTGCCTTGCCACATGTCTGGCAAGAGGGTACAAAGGTGATCTAGGAGTAGATCACCAGATAGCGGTCAAAATTATCCTTAGAGGAATAAGGAAATGTTTCTCGGTTATGGAGGTTATAAAGAGTTCGACGTAAAGAGTTATGTCGATGCAAGCTTAACACCTATCCGGATAGCTCTGAGTAGAGATACCGGATACGTATAATGGAGCAACAATTTGGAATAGCTCCAAGTGGAACATGGTAGCAGCATCTACGATATGACATAAAGTTTTGCGAAATACATAGGGATCTGAATATGGCAAGACCCGTTGACTACAAACCTCTCTTACAAGCATAAAATGATCAAACCCAGAACTCATTGAGTGTTAATCACATAGTAATGTGAACTAGATTATTGAGTCTAGTTAACTCTTTGGATGTTGGTCACATGGTGATGTGACCTGTGAGTGTTAATCATATGGCGATGTGAACTAGATTATTGACTCTAGTGCAAGTGGGAGACTGTTGGAAATATGCCCTAGAGGCAATAATAAATTGGTTATTATTATATTTCCTTGTTCATGATAATTGTTTATTATCCATGCTAGAATTGTATTGATAGGAAACTCAGATACATGTGTGGATACATAGACAACACCATGTCCCTAGTAAGCCTCTAGTTGACTAGCTCGTTGATCAATAGATGGTTACGGTTTCCTAACCATGGACATTGGATGTCGTTGATAACGGGATCACATCATTAGGAGAATGATGTGATGGACAAGACCCAATCCTAAGCCTAGCACAAAGATCGTGTAGTTCATATGCTGAAGCTTTTCTAATGTCAAGTATCATTTCCTTAGACCATGAGATTGTGCATCTCCCGGATACCGTAGGAGTGCTTTGGGTGTGCCAAACGTCACAACGTAACTGGGTGGCTATAAAGGTACACTACAGGTATCTCCGAAAGTGTCTATTGGGTTGGCACGAATCGAGACTGGGATTTGTCACTCCATGTAAACAGAGAGGTATCTCTGGGCCCACTCGGTAGGACATCATCATAATGTCCACAATGTGATCAAGGAGTTGATCACGGGATGATGTGTTACAGAACGAGTAAAGAGACTTGCCGGTAACGAGATTGAACAAGGTATCGGGATACCGATGATCGAATCTCGGGCAAGTATCGTACCGCTAGACAAAGGGAATTGTATACGGGATTGATTGAGTCCTTGACATCGTGGTTCATCCGATGAGATCATCGTGGAGCATGTGGGAGCCAACATGGGTATCCAGATCCCGCTGTTGGTTATTGACCGGAGAGTTGTCTCGGTCATGTCTACATGACTTCCGAACCCGTAGGGTCTACACACTTAAGGTTCGATGACGCTTGGGTTATAGGGAAAGTATGTACGCGGTTACCGAATGTTGTTCGGAGTCCTGGATGAGATCCCGGACGTCACGAGGAGTTCCGGAATGGTCCGGAGGTAAAGATTGATATATAGGAAGTATGGTTTTGGCCACCGGAATTGTTCCGGCCATCACCGGTAGTGTACTGGGACCACCGGAGGGATCTGGGAGTCCACCGGGAGGGGCCACGGGCCCCGGAGGCATACATGGGCCAAGTGTGAGAAGGGACCAGCCCCTAGGTGGGCTGGGGCGCCTCCCCACCAAGGCCCATGCGCCTAAGGGGAAGAGGGGGCAAACCCTAAGGGCAGATGGGCCCTAAGGCCCATGCCTGGTGCACCTCCCTCTCCCCCCCACTTGGCCGCCACCCGAGATGGGGATCTAGGGCTGCCGCCACCCCTAGGGAGGAAACCCTAGGTGGGGGCGCAGCCCTCCCTCACCCCCTATATATAGTGGAGGCAAAGGGGCAGCCCAACACATGAAGTTCCTCCCCTGTTGGCGCATCCCTACCCCTCTCCCTCCTCGTCTCTCGTAGTGCTTGGCGAAGCCCTGCTGGAGTCCCGCGCTCCTCCACCACCACCACGCCATCGTGCTGCTGCTGGATGGAGTCTTCCCCAACCTCTCCTTCTCCCCTTGTTGGATCAAAGCGTAGGAGACGTCACCGGGCTGTACGTGTGTTGAACACGGAGGTGCCGTCCATTCGGCACTAGGATCATCGGTGATTTGGATCACGACGAGTACGACTCCATCAACCCCATTCACTTGAACGCTTCCGCTTAGTGATCTACAAGGGTATGTAGATGCACTCTCCTTCCCCTCATTGCTAGATTACTCCATAGATTGATCTTGGTGATGCATAGAAAATTCTGAATTTCTGCTACGTTCCCCAACAACGAGGACACGAGCTTTTCCGCTGCCCGCACTACACACATAATCATTATCATGCATGCATAACACGAAGTGAAGACGACGAAGACAACCACACGACTTAGTCAGAGGTATCTCGTGGAGCAACCCGCAGGAGTAATTAACCAGGAGCCTCCGGAGGCCTCAAGAACCAAGAGACCGCACATCGCCACAGTCAGGGTGGCCACGCTTGTAGGACACGGAGCACATTCATTTTTATGGGATCTTATAATTTTGTTTATCCGATTAGATCAATGAAATACTTGTTTCCCATACCACCTTTCTTTGTGTACTATGGTACACTGGCACGCCCGCACACTTTGTTTTCCCCGGCGCATGAGATAAATCAAACATCTCCTCTTCCTTTCTCACGAAGTGCACATAAGATTTTTATCATGTCAAACAGGGAGCTAGATATGATTGGACCCCTCTGAACCGGGACCAACGGATTCACCCATTTATTGGTGGTAGTGGACAAATTCATCGGGTGGATCGAAGCAAACACCATAAACAAGGACTCGGCCACAGTGCTACCGCTTGAGCATGCATTGGTTTTCCCTTGAAGAGGAAAGGGTGATGCAGCAAAGCAGCATAAGTATTTCCCTCGGTTTTTTAGAATCAAGGTATCAATCCAGTAGGAGACCAACGCACGAGTCACCTCGTACCTACAAAAACAAATAGGAACCTCGCAACCAACGCGATAAAGGGATTATCAATCCCTTCACGGCCACTGCAAGATGAAATCTAATAGAAATAATAATAATAATAATAATAAGATAAATATTTTTGGTATTTTTATGATATAGATTGAAAGTAAAAATTGCAAAATACAATAGATGGGAAACTTGTATGATGGAAAATAGACCCGGGGGCCATAGGTTTCACTAGTGGCTTCTCTCAAGATAGCATAAATATTACGGTGGGTGAACAAATTACTGTCGAACAATTGATAGAAAAGCGAATAATTATGAGAATATCTAGGTATGATCATGTATATAGGCATCACGTCCGTGACAAGTAGACCGACTCCTGCCTGCATCTACTACTATTACTCCACAAATCGACCGCTATCCAGCATGCATCTAGAGTATTAAGTTCATAAGAACAAAGTAACGCTTTAAGCAAGATGACATGATGCAGAGGGATAAAATCATGCAATATGATATAAACCCCATCTTTTTATCCTCGATGGCAACAATACAATACATGTTGTTTCCCTTTCTGTCACTAGGATCGAGCACCGCAAGATTGAACCCAAAGCTAAGAACTTCTCCCATTGCAAGAAAGATCAATCTAGTAGGCCAAACCAAACTGATAATTCAAAGACACTTGCAAATATAACCAATCATACATAAAAGAATTCAGAGAAGATTCAAATATTGTTCATAGATAGATTTGATCATAAACCCACAATTCATCGGATCTCGACAAACACACTGCAAAAGAAGATTACATTGAATAGATCTCCAAGAGAATCGAGGAGAACTTTGTATTGAGATCCAAAGGGAGAGAGAAGAAGCCATCTAGCTACTAGCTATGGACCCGAAAGTCTGAGGTAAAATACTCACACATCATTGGAGGGGCCATGGAGTTTATGTAGAGGCCCTCCGTGATCAATGCCCCCTCCGGCGGAGCTCCGAAAAAGGCCCCAAGATGGGATCTCTTGGGTACATAAGGTTGTGGCGGTGGAAATAGGGTTTCGTGGTGCTCCTGGATGTTTTCGGGATATGTGAACATATATAGGAGGAAGAAGTAGGTTGGTTGAGCCATGAGGGGGGAGGGTGCGCCCAGGGGGTAGGTGCGCCCCCTGCCTCGTGGCCGCCTTGTTGATTGCTTGATGTCCAGTCCAAGTCCTCTGGATCACATTTGTTCCAAAAATCACGCTCCCGAAGGTTTCATTCCGTTTGGACTCCGTTTGATATTCTTTTTCTGCGAAACACTGAAAGAAGCAAAAAACAGCAATTTGGGTTGGGCCTCCGGTTAATAGGTTAGTCCCAAAAATAATATAGAAGTGTAAAATAAATCCCATTAACATCCAAAACAAATAATACAATAGCATGGAACAATCAAAAATTATAGATACTTTGGATACGTATCAGCATCCCCAAGCTTAATTCATGGTCGTCCTCGAGTAGGTAAATGATAAAAAAACAGAATTTTTGATGTGGAATGCTTTCTAAAATATTCTTCAATGTATTTTTATCTATTGTGGCATGAATGTTCAGTTCCAAAAGATTCAAGATAAAAGTTTATTGTTGACATAAAAATAGTAATACTCCAAGTATGCTAATCAAGCAATTATGTCTTATCAAAATACTGTAGCCAAAGAAAACTCATCCCTACAAAGTCATATAGTTTGGCCATGCTTCATTTTCGTCACACAAAATGCTCTCATCATGCACAACCCCGATGACAAGCCAAGCAATTGTTTCATACTTAGCCTTTTCAAACTCTTTCAACTTTTACGCAATATATGAGCGCAAGCCATGGACGTAGCACTGTGGGTGGAATAGAATATGATGATTGAGGTTGTGTGAGAGTGCAAAAAGGTAGAAAGTCTCACATTGACATGTCTAATCAATGGGCTATGGAGATGCCCACCGATTGATGTCAATGCAAGGAGTAGGGATTGCCATACGAAGACCTAGGGCATTTGAGGAAGCCCATCATTGGAATATGCAAGCCAAGTTCTAAAATGAAAAATTCCCATTAGTATATGAAAGTGACAAAATAAGAGACTCTCTATCATGAAGATCATGGTGCTACTTTGAAGCACAAGTGTGGAAAAAGGATAGTAACATTGTCCCTTCTATCTTTTTCTCTCATTATTTTTCCCCTTTTTATATTTGGGCCTTATTTCCTTTTCTTTTCTTTTGGCCTCTTTTCTCCTTTTTTTATTTTTCGTATGGAGCCTCATCACGACTTGTGGGGGAATCATAGTCCCCATCATCCTTTCCTCACATGGGACAATGCTCTAATGATGATCATCACACTTTTATTTTCTTACAACTCAAGAATTACAACTCGATACTTAGAACAAAATATGACTAAAATGCCTCCGGAGGTGTACCGGGATATGCAATGAATCAAGAGTGACATGTATGAAAAAATTATGAACGATGGCTTTTCCACAAATACGATGTCAACTACATGATCATGCATGGCAATATGACAATGATGATGCGTGTCATAATAAATGGAACGGTGGAAAGTTGCATGGCAATATATCTAGGAATGGCTATGGAAATGCCATAATAGGTAGGTATGGTGGCTGTTTTGAGGAAGATATAAGGAGGCTTATGTGTGATAGAGCGTATCATATCACGGGGTTTGGATGCACCGGCGAAGTTTGCACCAACTCTCAAGGTGAGAAAGGGCAATGCACGGTACCGAAGAGGCTAGCAATGATGGAAGGGTGAGAGTGCGTATAATCCATGGACTTAACATTAGTCATAAAGAACTCACATACGTATTGCAAAAATCTACAAGTCATCAAAACCAAGCACTACGCGCATGCTCCTAGGGGGATAGATTGGTAGGAAAAGACCATCGCTCGTCCCCGACCGACACTCATAAGGAAAGCAATCAAAGAACACCCCATGCTTCAAATTTGTCACATAAAGTTTACCATACGTGCATGCTATGGGACTTGCCAACTTCAACACAAGCATTCATCAATTTCACAATTACTCAACTAGCACACCTCTAATATTACCACATTTATATCTCAAAACCATCTATCAAGCATCCAACTTATCTTAGAATTTAAAATTTATAACCAAAGTGAATTACCATGCTGTTCTAAAGGACTCTCAAAATGATATAAGTGAAGCATGAGAGATCAATTATTTCTATAAAATAGAACCACCGTCGTGCTCTAAAAGATATAAGCGAAGCACTAGAGCAAAAATTATCCAACTCAGAAGGTATAAATGAAGCACATAGAGTATTCTAATAAATTCCAATTCATGTGTGTCTCTCCCAAAAGGTGTGTACAGCAAGGATTATTGTGGTAAACTAAAAAGCAAAGACTCAAATTATACAAGACGCTCCAATCAAAACACATATCATGTGGCGAATAAAAATATAGCTCCAAGTAAAGTTACCGATGGACGAAGATGAAAGAGGGGATGCCTTCCGGGGCATCCCCAAGCTTAGGCTTTTGTTTGTCCTTGTATTTTACCTTGGGGTTCCTTGGGAATCCCCAAGCTTAGGCTCTTGCCACTCCTTGTTCCATAATCCATCAAATCTTTACCCAAAACTTGAAAACTTCACAACACAAAACTTAAAAGAAAATATTCGTGAGCTCTGTTAGGAAAAGAAAACAAACCACCACTTCAAGGTACTGTAATGAACTCATTCTTTATTTATATTGGTGTTAAACCTACTGTATTCCAACTTTTCTATGGTTCATAAACTCTATTACTAGCCATAGATTCATCAAAATAAGCAAACAACACACGAAAACAGAATCTGTCAAAAACAGAACAGTCTGTAGTAATCTGTAGGTTTCCAATACTTCTGTAACCCCAAAAATTCTTAAATAAATTTTTGGACGTGAGGAATTTATCTATTAATCATGTGCAAAAATAATTAACTAAATATCACTCTTCAGTAAAAAATGGCAGCAATTCTCGTGAGCGCTAAAGTTTCTGTTTTTTACAGGAAGATCAAAAAGACTTTCTCCAAGTCTTCCCAATGGTTCTACTTGGCACAAACACTAATTAAACAAAAAAACACAACCAAAACAGAGGCTAGATAAATTATTTATTAATAAACAGGAACAAAAATCAAGGAATAAAAATAAAATTGGGTTGCCTCCCAACAAGCGCTAACGTTTAACGCCCCTAGCTAGGCATAAAAGCGAAGATAGATCTAGGTATTGCCATCTTTGGTAGGCAATTATTCAATAAGACACCTATAACTCCTAGGAGTTTCTTTATTTTTATTAATTATCAAACTCCTAGGCATGAAATCAAGAAAATCATTTGTAGCAAAAGGTTCCTTAAGGATAGTGAGAAAGTTGGGGTGAACACTTATGGATTTGAGGTCCGCACTTCCCTTACTAGAAGTTTCACCCTTATTTTTAGGAACATACATCAATTTAGCAATATTAGCATTAGAAGGAGTATTTTTCATGGGAGAAAAAGCAGATCCTAGGTTGGTAATAATATCCTCAATTATATCAATTCTATTGGAATCTTGATCTATCTTTTCATTAACCATAGGTTCCTTTTCTTTAAAAAATTTAAGAGGAACTCCTACCTTAGATCCGTATTGGGTAATTTGGTTATGGATCTTTCTATCCAAATTTTCAATCAACTCTACGGTGGCAACTTTATTTTCAATAATTTCAAGCCGTTGCGTCACATGTTCCAAAGTTAAAATAGTTCCATTAACCAAAAGAGGTGGTGGGCCAAACAAATCTATCATAGCATTATAAGAATCAAAAGTATGGCTACCCAAGAAATTTCCTCCGGTAATGGTATCAAGAATATATCTATTCCAAGGAGTGATGCCTACATAAAAATTGCGAAGAAGAACGGAAGTAGATTGCTTCCTAGTAGATCTATTTTGCGCATTGCAAATTCTGTACCAAGCATCTTTTAGTTTTTCTCCCTCCCTTTGTTTAAATTTAAGAACTTCATTCTCGGGAGACAAAGGAGTAGATAAAGGACTAGCCATCACGATGAAGCAAGCGGAAAAGAGGCGAACGGAAAGACGGCGAATAAAACGGCAAGGGTGAAGTGGGGGAGAGGAAAAAGAGAGGCAAATGGCGAATAATGTAATGCGAAGGATAAGAGTTGTGATGGGTGCTTGGTATGTCTTGACTTGGCGTAGATCTCCCCGACAATGGCGCCAGAAATCCTTCTTGCTACCTCTTGAGCATGTGTTGGTTTTCCCTTGAAGAGGAAAGGGTGATGCAGCAAAGCAGCGTAAGTATTTCCCTCAGTTTTTGAGAACCAAGGTATCAATCCAGTAGGAGACCACACGCGAGTCACCTCGTACCTACACAAACAAATAAGAACCTCGCAACCAACGCGATAAAGGGGTTGTCAATCCCTTCATGGCCACTTGCCAGAGTGAGATCTGATAGAGATAATAATAATAAGATAAATATTTTTGGTATTTTTATGATATAGATTGAAAGTAAAGATTGCAAAATAAAATAGATGGGAAACTTGTATGATGGAAAATAGACTCGGGGGCCATAGGTTTCACTAGTGGCTTCTCTCAAGATAGCATAAGTATTACAGTGGGTGAAAAAATTACTGTCGAGCAATTGATAGAAAAGTGAATAATTATGAGAATATCTAGGTATGATCATGTATATAGGCATCACGTTCGTGACAAGTAGACCGACTCTTGCCTGCATCTACTACTATGACTCCACACATCGACCGTTATCCAGCATGCATCTAGAGTATGAAGTTGATAAGAACAGAGTAACGCTTTAAGCAAGATGACATGATGTAGAGGGATAAACTCATGCAATATGATATAAACCCCATCTTTTTATCCTCGATGTCAACAAATACAATATGTGTCGTTTCTCTTTCTGTCACTGGGATCGAGCACCGCAAGATTGAACCCAAAGCTAAGCACTTCTCCCATTGCAAGAAAGATCAATCTAGTAGGCCAAACCAAACTGATAATTCGAAGAGACTTGCAAAGATAACCAATCATACATAAAAGAATTCAGAAAAGATTCAAATATTGTTCATAGATAGACTTGATAATAAACCCACAATTCATCAGATCTCGACAAACACACTGCAAAAGAAGATTACATCAAATAGATCTCCAAGAGAATCGAGGAGAACTTTGAATTGAGATCCAAAGAGAGAGAAGAAGCCATCTAGCTACTAGCTATGGACCCGAAGGTCTGAGGTAAACTACTCACACATCATCGGAGGGGCCATGGAGTTGATGTAGAGGCCCTCCGTGATCAATGCCCCCTCCGGCGGAGCTCCGAAAAAAGCCCCAAGATGGGATCTCTTGGGTACAGAAGGTTGCGGTGGTGGAAATAGGGTTGCGTGGTGCTCCTGGATGTTTTCGGGGTATGTGAACATATATAGGAGGAAGAAGTAGGTCGGTTGAGCCATGTTGGGCCCATGAGGGGGGAGGGCGCGCCCAGGGGGTAGGCGCCCCCTGCCTCGTGGTCGCCTCGTTGATTGCTTGACGTCCACTCCAAGTCCTCTGGATCACGTTTGTTCCAAAAATCACGCTCCTGAAGGTTTCATTCCGTTTGGACTCCGTTTGATATTCTTTTTCTGCGAAACACTGAAATAGGCAAAAAAATAGCAATTTGGGTTGGGCCTCCGGTTAATAGGTTAGTCCCAAAAATAATATAGAAGTGTAAAATAAAGCCCATTAACATCCAAACAGATAATATAATAGCATGGAACAATCAATTATAGATACGTTGGAGACGTATCACATAGCGATCAAGTTCATCAAAGTGATAATCTTTAGGTTTGGAGTTCCCCATAGCATCATCACCGACAATGGGTAGAACTTTGACTCAGGAAAATTCCGTGAGTACTGCTACACTCAGGGCACTCGTGTCGGTTACACTTCCGTGGCTTACCCGCAGTCAAATGGTCAAGCAGAGCGGGCGAATGGGATGATACTCCAAGGGCTGAAGCCGCGACTCATGTGCGACTTGGAGCACGCTAGAGGATCTTGGGTCACCGAGTTGTCGTTATTCCTCTAGGGCTTGCAGAAAACCCTGAACTGATTCACGAATCACACTCCTTTTTTCATGGTGTATGGTGCATAAGTTGTCCTACCGAGTGATTTACTTCACAATTCCCCAAGAGTGGAATTGTATTCAGAGGCAGAAGCCGAAGAAGCACGTCAGGATGGCCTTGACCTCCATGAGGAGTGGGAGTTGGCACTCATTAGGTCGACTGCCTACCAGCAGGATTTGTGGAATTATCACGACAAGCAAGTTAGAGGGTGTCCCTTTAAAGAAGGTGACCTAGTCCTCCGAATCGATCAGCAGAAGCTGCATAGGTTGGTCCCTCCATGGGACGAACCCTTTGTGATCTCAAAATTTATGAACAATGGAGCCTATCAGCTCTACAACTTCGACAAGAGCATAGAAGAGCCCCGGGTTTGGAATGCATATCTACTCCGCAAATTCTTCACTTCAAATAATTTATGCATTGTAATAGTTTACCAAGTGACATTCGATGAATAAAAGTATTACTTTTCCTGTATATCATCAAATTTGGCTAAATGCTACGATTCACTCCGGTGACGTAAAACACTCAGCAACTAAATCACTCCCGGTGGGTGAACTTAGCTGCGAATAAGAATTCGCCTAAGTTAAATTTCAGCTGAGTGAGGGCATCCTCCTCACCCGGGGCTTAGCCGTGAACCAGAATTCGCCTAAGTTAAAACTCACTCAAGTGGGGACATCCTCCTCACTCGGGGGCTTAGCCGTGAACCAAAATTTGCCTAAGTTAAAAATCACCCCAATGGGGACATCCTCTTCACTCAGGGGCTTAGCCATGAACTAGAATTCGCCTAAGGTAAAACCTACCTAAGTGGGGACATCCTCCTCACTCGAGGACTTAGCTGGGAACTAGAATTCGCCAAAGTTAAAACACACCCGACTAGGGACATCCTCCTCACTCGGGGACTTAGTAGCGAACCAAAATTCGCCTAAGTTAAAAACACATTGACAAACCAAGCAAGGATTCAAATATTCGATTGAAACTTTGATCTGTTCGAACTGTCAAAGCAAAAGATCAAGTGCATGAGCCCAAGCTCAATAAAGTTTAATGATTACACAAACCACTCAGCATACCAAGGCAAATTCATTCAGCATCAAAGTTTTCTGGTGACATATCCGATGCATGGCTGACCGGATCATCGAATGTGTCCAAGTCAATGTCGTATGCGATATGAGTGGTAGCTTCAATGAACGACTCCATGAAGTACTTGAAATTGATTTTCTTCTCATTGATGACCGTGAGAGACTTCAACTTCTCCTCGGTGTCCTTGTAGTGGATACAGACGAGGAAGAGCACCAAATCAGCTTGCAGCGGGCCACTTCTTCCAAGATTGCACTCGGTTGGGAATCGCCTTCAGTCGGGTCATCATGGACTCCAGATCACTTTGAAGTACTTCGTATGGAAGCATCTCGTTGTAAATCTTCTCCACAACCAGCTTCAAGCATTCCATGTATGTCACGACGTTGTCAATGCGCTCGTCCAGCTGGAGGATCACCAGCGTAGCACTGTCCTTGAGTT
This sequence comes from Triticum dicoccoides, assembly GCF_002162155.2. Taxonomy (NCBI): domain Eukaryota; kingdom Viridiplantae; phylum Streptophyta; class Magnoliopsida; order Poales; family Poaceae; genus Triticum; species Triticum dicoccoides. The sequence continues at coordinate 200,091,471 of NC_041390.1, read as the reverse complement.
GCAGCATCGAAGGATCCAATTCCTTCTCAATTCTCTCGGTCTCCAACTCGGTGTTAGCGCGGAAACCTGTACATATAGGCGGAACAAAGATCAACACCTCCAGAAATTCTGAAGTATGTGAAATTCACTCGGCAAAAACATCCTACCTTCGAGCTTCTTTCTCATCTCCTAGCCGAAGTACTCAATGTACTTCTCAAGCTCAGCCTTCTTCTTGAGGAGCTCGGCAGCCCGGTTGTTCAGCTTTTTCCTCTTCTCAAAAACACTTGCTTGGTTGTTTTACTTCGTCTCCTACTCGGCGTAGTGGTTCTTGAGCTTGAAGATCTCATTTTTCATCGCCCCAGTTGTGACCTTCATGGTCTTGTTCTCCTCCTTGAGCTTCTCGATTGACTTTAGTGAATCTCTAGCCGCCTTGGTCTTCGCGTTTGCATTCTTCCAAGCCCCGGCCAGCTGGGTGTCCTTATCCACAAGGGTCTGCCGCATAGTTTCTAAATAAATATAGTTCTTGAGCCTCATTTGAAGTTCGGCATTCTCACTACGAACATCTGCTAGAGCGAGTTCATTCAGATCAAAGGAAAAACAAGCTTTGAAGAGCAGTCGGATGACGAGACTAACCTCCCAAGACGCGCTTGTCTTGGGCGAGGCATTCACTCTTGTGCTTCTCCATCTCTAGGTCCAAGCGAAGCTGATACAATTCTTTCTCTAGGGTGGCATAGTGGGTCCTAAGCTCATAGGCCCTCTGTTACAAGACAACAAGACGATCAGTCGGCCATAAGATAGAGACCCTTCCAAGGAAGGAACAAGCTAGACTAGTACTAGATACTGAAGTATACCTTCCAAGGAAGGGACAAGGTCGACCAATTCGAAACTTTCAAACAAACCTACATCTACCAGAGCGCCCACTCGGACAACCGTGTGGGGAGTTGCACTCTGAGTGCGAGAATCAACAAAGTCGTAGTTCTGAAAGACTCTCGTCGATTGCCTGTAACTGACGATAGTCCCGGGGACTACACCCAGTGGGTGCACTCAGTGTGCCCCCACTTGAGGACGGTCCACAAAAAAATGATTGGCAATTGTGCTCCAAGCAAAAACGCTAAGATCTAATACTCCCGTCGACTGCTATCAGTCAATGGCAGTCTCGAGGCCTACACCCAGTGGGTGGACTCAGCATGCCCCATTGGAATAAACATACTCGGATTAGCTCCCGAGAACCTAAGTGAAAAATCACACTCAAAGAATACGTAAGTTCTAAGACTCCCGCCGACTGTTATGAGTCGAGTCAGTCTCGGGGACCACACCAAGTGGGTGCACTCAGCTTGCCCCCACTGCAATTAAGACACCTAGTGGGTGTATTCCATGTAAACCCACTAGTGGAAACACAATCGCCCATTTGGAAGTTAGAAGAAAAACCAAAAACTTCGAGACTTCGGCTGAAAAATGTACTTACTCGGATATTGGTCTTCAGAGCCTCACTAGCATCGTACGCCTCCTTCAACCGCTCATTCATCACGTTGACCAAGATCAGGGCCTCCTTGCTCACCCCACTTGGTCCTCTGGGACCCTCTACAGAGAGAATAGGGTGACTGGGGCAGGCTTTGGAATCGGCATCGATGGAGGAGTTGGAGCCGCAACCACGAGCTTAGTACCAACCTGAGCCGTCACACTCGGGCTCGCGGGCTTCACAGCGGCCTTGGCTTGAGAGACCCGACTCAGTCGGCTTGGAGGAGCGTCTTGCATGATGACGTCGGCAGCGGGCAGCTCCATGTCGCCAGCCTCTAGGTTTGGCAGGTCAAGCTTGTCATCGCCCTTGAGCTGGATTGCATCTATCAGTGATGCAATCACATATGGATTTTGAATCTGAGCCTATAAGTCACTCGGACAAAAACCACAAATGAATCGGTCGATACCTTTGGAGGATGCAACGTCCACTTCAGATTGCCCCTTCCTTGCGACACACGGGTCGGGTGGGGTCATCGACATGTCAATGCTGCATTTACAAGGCCACTAGGTCATAAAACTATCCAGATCTACATAACAAAGGGATTCGCCTTCATTACTTACGTCGATGCCACCGGCACGGCTACCTTGATCTTTGGCAGGGCTACGACCTTCTGAGGTTTTCTAGCAGCGTGCTTGGGCTGCTTGGGAAACTTATCGAGTGACCCCACTATTAGGGCATATTTCTCCCTAAGTAGTTTGGGTGATTGATGACAATGTGTTAGCGGACTAATCGTGTGCATTAAGCATTTCGTACTATCAAGCATATGTCACAAGACGATTTGTGCCCCTCGGAGTTTCAAGTGAATACGGTTTTCTTTCTTGCGTTTCTTTTTGGTTGACTTGAGTAGTAGGGAAAACCATACTATAAGAGAGGGGGTACGTTTCGGAAAGTTTTCATTGGAATCAACACATACACACTCATATTTCACCCATCGCTACTTTCTGCTTCTTTGGATTTGTCCATCGTGTGTGCTGAAGAAGTGGTGGAGATCTGTAAGTGGTAGTACCGCGGGCAGCAGCGGTAGTACCGCTCGTACTACCGCTCGTGGCTGGGGTCTTGATTTTTCATGCCGGGTTCTACGGTAGTACCTTTGGGTCTCTACCATGCCACCCTATTGACCCTAGAGGACAAGCGGTAGTAGGAGTGGTAGTAGAGGCGGTAGTGCCGCCTATAGGCAGTAGTATTGCCCTACCACCGCTGCTACTACTTCCTAGTCCTCTGTTCTCCGCTGTTTCTTCACTCTCATTTCCTTCCTATAGGAAGTGGTAGTACCGCTCCAGGAGCGGTAGTACCGCTTGTATGCGGGCTGAGAAGAGCATAACGGTTGAATTCGTTCCCCACTATAAAAGGGGGCCTTCTTCTCCAAGAAGACTTACCTCTTCCTCCCCCAAACTCCATTGTTGCTCCAAAGCTCATTTTCGCTCGATCTCTCCCCCTTGCCAATCAAACTTGTTGATTTTCTAGGGATTGGTTGAGAAGGCCCCAGTCTACACTTCCACCAAGAGAAATTTGATTCCCCCCACTAATCCCTAGCGGATCTTGTTAGTTGTTACTCTTGGGTGTTTGAGCACCCTAGATGGTTGGGGTCACCTCGGAGCCATATTCCATTATGTTGAAGCTTCGTGCTATTGTTGGGAGCCTCCAATTAAGTTGTGGAGATTGACCCAACCTTGTTTGTAAAGATCCGGTGGCCCTAGTGGCTTCTTGGCGAGCATCGTGCCTCCACACCGCTCCAACGGGGATGTACTTCCCCTCAAAGGGAAGGAACTTCAGTAACACATCCTCGTCTCCACTAGCTCCACTTGTGGTTATTTCTTACCTTGTGCAAGCTTTACTTGTGTTTTATGTCTTGCTTGCTTGTGTTGCTTGCATCATATAGGTTGCTCACCTAGTCGCATATCTAGCCAACCTATTTGTTGTAAACCCTAATCCATTAAGAAAAGTAAAATTTGGTTACTTGACTATTCACTCCCCTCTAGTCAATCATATCGATCCTTTCACCCGCGGACTCAGCTCAGCCATGGTTCGTGCTGCACACATTGGGAACCGGAGCGGTCGACTTTGGGCCACCCGCGCGAGTACTCGGATCATGGCTCCTCTTGGTGCGGTGCTCCTTGGGGAGTCTTGGACGGAGATGATTTTGCCTCTTCGCCTTCTTCGGTGTCACTCTCCTCCTCTTCACTCTCCTCATCATGATGCTGCTCGGTGTCACTCACCACGTCCCTCGGGGCACGGTCGATGTTTTCCTCCTTGTGCATGTCGTCGATGCTAGTGAAGTTCAACCACACTTCCGTGGTGTTCTCAAACTTGGTGTGGTCACCGAGCGAGCTCCCGAGGAAGAAGGCCCTTCATCCAATACCCAGGGGATGGGGTTCATGGCGCTGGATAGGTGGAAGAGGAGTGAGAGAAAGAGAGGGTTTGAGTGTGTTAGTTGAGACTTTGGGTTGGTAAATATAGGGCTTTGGATGATAGGATTTAATGCAGATCGAGACGGAGAACAAGGGCATGGAGGTCTCACTATGGAGGAGAGGAAGGAGGTCGTGCCACTGCCGCCTTTGGACCATTTGAGGAGGTGCCGCCCACGGACAAGATGTGGTGTTGGAGGAGCCCCCTAGCGGAAATTGCCAAAACTACGGGCACTACCATGATGAGGGTGGGCCAACTCACTTCCGCAAGGTTATCCTTGCCCCAAAAATCAAGTGCATAAATGCATGTGGACTTCATGAAGCATTTTCCTGCCGTGCAGATAGAGTTCAAGCTAAAGATGAACACCGCCGGCTCATGGAGGGTCATTGTCAAGATGATGAACAGTAAGGTCACCCTTGATCAGGGTTGGACCCCCTTCGTCGTCGTCCATCAGATCAGGATCGGGTACATGGTGACCTTCAAGTTGCTGACTCCCGACACACTCAAGGTCTTCGCCTTCAACGATGATGACATTGAAGTGGTGACCAAGTGTGGGAGGCACGACGACGCCTTCCCCGTGAACATCCAGGAGAGCTCTTTGTTGTGTGTGCTGCTTTGGTTAGTACTATGTCGTATTGGTTTGCTTGAAAACTGCTTGGTTTCACTACTAGGGATATGACACGTCTCCAATGTATCTATATTTTTTGATTGTTCCATGTTGTTATATTATCAATCTTGGATGTTTTATAATCATTTTATATCATTTTTTGGTACTAACCTATTGACATAGTGCCAATTGCCAGTTGTTGTTTATTCCATGTTTTTTACATCACAGAAAATCAATACCAAACGGAGTCCAAATGCAACGAAACTTTACGGAGAATTTTTTTGGACCAGAAGGAACATAATGGGCCCTAGCTGTGCTTGGGGGTGCTCTGAGGAGAGCACAACCCACCTAGGCGCGCCAGGAGGCCCAGGCGCGCCCTGGTGGGTTGTGCCCACCTCGGGTACCCCCCCAGACCGCCTCTTTGCTCTATAAATACCCTAATATTCCAGAAACCCTAGGGGAGTCGACGAAATATTGATCCAACCGCTGCTGAGTCCAGAACCACCAGATCCAATCTAGACACCATCTCGGATGGGGTTCACCACCTCCATTGGTGCCTCCCCGATGATGCGTGAGTAGTTCTTTGTAGACCTTTGGGATAAACTCATGCAATATGATATAAACCCCATCTTTTTATCCTCGATGGCAACAATACAATATGTGTCGTTTCCCTTTCTATCACTGGGATCGAAGACCGCAAGATTGAACTAAAAGCTAAGCACTTCTCCCATTGCAAGAAAGATCAATCTAGTAGGACAAACCAACCTGATAATTCGAAGAGACTTGCAAAGATATTAAATCATGCATAAAAGATTTCATAGAAGAATCAAATATTGTTCATAGATAATCTTGATCATAAAGCCACAATCCATCGGATCTCGACAAACACACCACAAAAAGAATTACATCGAATAGATCTCCAAGAGAATCAAGGAGAACTTTGTATTGATATCCAAAGAGAGAGAAGAAGCCATCTAGCTACTAACTATGGACCCGAAGGTCTATGGTAAACTACTCACACATCATCAAAGAGGCTATGGTGTTGATGTAGAAGCCCTCCGTGATTGATTCCCCCTCCGGCGGAGCGCCGGAAAGGCCCCAAGATGGGATCTCATGGGTACAAAAGGTTGCAGCGGTGGAAATAGGGTTTCGTGGTGCTCCTGGATGTTTTCGAGGTATATGGGTATACACAGGAGGAAGAAGTGTGTCAGTGGAGCTGCGAGGGGCCCACGAGGGTGGGGGGCACGTCCTCCTGCCTCGTGGCCTCCTCGCTTCTTTCTTGACATCCACTCCAAGTTTCTGGATCACGTTTGTTCCAAAAATAACTCACACGAAGGTTTCATTCCGTTTGGATTCCATTTGATATTCCTTTTCTGCGAAACACTAAAATATGCAAAAAAAAACAGCAATTTGCACTGGGCCTTTGGTTAATAGGTCAGTCCCAAAAATAATGTAAAAAGTTATATTAAAGCCCATTAAACATCCAAAACAGATAATATAATAGCATGGAACAATAAAAAATTATAGATACGTTGGAGACGTATCACATACCGAAAGAGCTCCTGCTAGTAAAAAAGTTAATTCAGTTGAAGAAATTTCTTCTTTGAGTGAAAAAGTTGATGCTCTTGTGAAATTGGTTGCTAATAGATGTGAATTTTATCTCTCGATATAATTTCAATAACAATGCCTATAGAGGTAATTTTAATCCTAGGCCTTTTCCTAGTAATTCTTCTAATAATTATGGTAATTCCTATGGAAATCAATCATATAATAATAATAGGAACACCCCTGATCTTGAGAATAACATTAAAGAATTTATCAATACACAAAAAGTTTTCAACACTTCCATAGAAAAACTGAGTAAGATTGATGATTTGTCTAGAAGTATTGATAGAATTGCTCATGATGTGGAAAATCTCAAGATGAATTTTTTTGTGCCTAAGGTTGATGAATCAATTAAAGCTCTTTATGTTTCTATGGACGAAAGTAAGAAAAGAACCGCTATGCTTAGAGCTAAAAGAATTTTTTTAGAAAAAGCGCTTTCTAGTGATTACTTTTGCAAAAGTGATGGAGATCTTAAAATGATTGGTGTTTCTTCTATTGATTCATTGTTTACAAAGTTAAGACTGATGAAAAAGGGACTGGAGAAGAGTCAACTTTAGTTAGAAGGCGTCCTAATGATTCGGAGGGTGAAAATCTTGTTGAGAAAATTGATAAAAGTTGGTTTGGAGAGGTCAAGACTTTGACTAGTGATGTGCCCACTCTTTTGGATTACAAAGACTTTAATTATGATAGTTGCTCTTTGATTGATTGTATTCTTTGTTGCAATCCATGATAAATTCACCCCATGCTTATGAACAAAATAAAGCTTTTACTAAACATATTGTTGATGCTATGATGAAAGCTTTTCAAGAAAAAATGGAACTAGAAGTTTCAATTCCTAGAAAATTGCATGATGAATGGGAACCCACTATCAAAGTCAAGATTAAAAATTATGAGTGTTTTGCTTTGTGTGATTTGGGTGCTAGTGTTTCTACAATTTCAAAATCTTTATGTGATGTGCTTGGTCTTACCGATATTGAATCGTGTTCTTTGAATTTGCACTTGGCGGATTCCACTATTAAAAAGCCTATGTGAAGAATTAATGATGTTCTTATTCTTGCAAATAGAAATTATGTGCCCATAGATTTTATTGTTCTTGATATTGATTGCAACCTGTCTTGTCCAATTATTCTTGGTAGACCGTTTTACGCACTATTGGTGCCGTGATTGATATGAAAGAAGGCAATATTAAGTTCCAATTTCCTTTGAGGAAGAGTATGGAACACTTTCCTAGAACAAGAATTAGGCCACCATATGAATCAATCATAAGGTCATCTTATGGATCTCGAAACAAGGATGACAAAACTTAGATCCTTGCTTTATGCCTAGCTAAGGGCGTAAAACTATAGCGCTTGTTGGGAGGCAACCCAACGAATACAATTTATTTTTGCTTTTTGCTTCCTGTTCTTGAGTGTTAGCACACTTATGTTACTGTTATGATTGTGTTTTTTATGTTTTAATTAGTGTTTGTACCAAGTAAATCCTTTAGGATCTTCTTGGGTGATAGTTGTTTGATCTTGCTGAAAAAACAGAAACTTTTGCTCTCACGAAAATAATTCTCATTTTTTACCAGTGAGTGATAAAATACCCATTCCTTTTGAAGTAGATCAATATACAGACTTCTCAGGTCTTCCTAATTTTTCAGAATTTTTGGAGTTACAGAAGTATTCAAAATAGTCAGGTTGCTACAGACTGTTCTGTTTTGACAGATTATGTTTTCTTTGCATTGTGTGCTTATTTTGATGGCTCTATGGTTTTCTTTGATGAGTTTTTGCCATATAAAAGTCAGAATACAGTAGATATAATTCAAGGACAAAATATAAATTGGTTTGATACAACACTTATAGTAGTGATTTATTTTCTTATACTAACGGATCTCACGAAGGTTTTGTTGAGTTTTATGTGGTTGAAGTTTTCAAGTTTTGGGTTATGTTATGATGGATGAAGGAATAAGGAGTAGAAGAGCCTAATCTTGGGGATGCCCTGGCATCCCAAGCTATTATCCAAAAATGAGCAACCATTGGTATTTTACTCGAAGCTATATTTTTATTCGTCACATACTATGTGTTTTGCTTGGAGCATCTTGTATGATATGAGTCTTTGCTTGTTTTATTTTGTGTTTTAAGTCTTGATCTCTTGCTGGACACACCTATTTGAGAGAGCCAAAATTATGTCATGACTTTTTATAATTGCTCTCTTTGCTTCACTTAAATCTTGACTTGCTCTAGTGCTTGACTTATACCTTTTTGAGCATGGTGTGCTTTAGTATTTTTCAAGAAATGCTCTCTTGCTTCACTTAGATTTATTTGAGAGTTAGTAAAATTTTCAAGAAATTCTCTCTTGCTTCACTTAAATTAATTTGAGAGAAAGAAGTAAATATTATGCTCATGATCTTCACTTATATTTGTTTGAGCTTATGAAAAGCAACACATGAAAATTAGTTCCAAAGTGATAGATGTCCAAGAAGGATATAATAAAAACTTTCAAGTAATAGTTTTAAGATATGATGATGTGATATGTGAGTTATGTTGATGAGTAATTATGCTTTAGTAAGAATATTGGCGTTAAGGTTTGTGTTTTCCTATGCAAGCATGAAAGTCAATACTTATTCAATGAAGTTATATCCTACCTGTGGTGCATTATTTGGTGTTAATTATGCTTAATGCTCGCTTATGAGATTATCAGTTTCTTGGTTGGTCGCTTCTCAATCTTTTGCTAGCCTTCATTTTGCACTAAGTATGATCTCTACTTGTGCATCCAAAAATCTTTAACCCAATTTTTCCACATGAGTCCACTATATCTACCTATATGCGATATTCTTTTGTCGTTCTAAGCAAATTTGTATGTGCCATCTCTAATTTTCAAAATAAACTTCTCTTTTGTGTGTTCGTTTCGCTCGCGGAGCGGTGAGGGGTGGCTAATATTTTCCATGCTAGATGTGTTATTCTCACGATGAGTGTTTATTCACTTGTCATTGCACGAGAGGAAGGCAATGGTATTAGGGATGCCTGGTTCCGAAATGAAAAAAAATGAATTTACTTTATGTTATCAAATAATAAATTCCTTGGGAAGTGTTGGTATGGAAGGCACCCATGGATACGGTTAGCCATGGAAAGTGAATGTATGGTGGAAAAATGAATAAACTTTATTTTCTGTTTGGGAACCGCCTATGATATATCTAGCATGGAAAGTGTTCGGAACTTTAAGTCGTTTTCATTGGTGGAATGGATACACCACCCAAAATGTTTTTATCTCTAAGTTTTTCGCTTTGAGCTCTGGCACCTCTATAAATCCCAAGTTCCCTCTGCGAAGGGCCTTTCTTTTACTTTATGCAATTTTTATTTTGAATTTGAGTCTCCATCTTCTCTTTAAAAAGCACCAACTAGGAGGCAATATGATCATACTTGAGTATTAGGTGTAGCTAATATGCGAGCGTGTTTCATGACTGGACCAATGGTTGAGCATGATGGGATAGGGATAACTTATTTTAGCATTGATATTTTGAAATACATGGTTGCTTGTTGAAATGCTTGAGTATTTAAATTATCATGTCAAAACTAGGCTATTGCTTTGAACAATATAAAAGTCCAAATGTCCATGCTATGAAGAAAGAATATGATATGACATGCTAGGCAACATTCCACATCAAAAATTCTGTTTTTATCACTTCCCTACTCGAGGACGAGTAGGAGTTAAGCTTGGGGATGCTGATACGTCTCCAATGTATCTATAATTTTTGATTGTTCCATGTTGTTTTATTATCAATCTTGGATGTTTTATAATCATTTTATATTCATTTTATATCATTTTTTGGTACCAACCTATTGACATAGTGCCAAGTGCCAGATGTTATTTTCCATGTTTTTTGCATTGCAGAAAAACAATACCAAACGGAGTTCAAACGCAACGAAACTTTACAGAGATTTTTTTCGGACCAGAAGGAACATAATGGGCCCTAGCTGCGCCTGGGGTGCTCCGAGGAGAGTACAACCCACCAAGGCGCGCCAGGAGGCCCAGGCGCTCCCTGGTGAGTTGTGCCCACCTCGGGTGCCCCCGGACCGCCTCTTTGCTCTATAAATACCCCAATATTCCAGAAACCCTAGGGGAGTCGACAAAATATTGATCCAGCCGCCGCAGAGTCCAGAACCACCAGATCCAATCTAGACACCATCTCGGACGGGGTTCACCACCTCCATTGGTGCCTCTCCGATGATGCGTGAGTAGTTCTGTGTAGACCTTTGGGTCCGTAGTTAGTAGCTAGATGGCTTCCTCTCTCTCTCTCTCTCTCTTGATTCTCAATACAATGGTCTCTTGGAGATCCATATGATGTAACTCTTTTGCGGTGTGTTTGTTGGGATCGATGAACTTTGAGTTTATGATTAGACCTATCTTTTTATACCCATGAAAGTATTTGAGTTTCTTTGGTCTCTTTTATGCATGATTGCTTATAGCCTCGTATTTCTTCTCCAACTTTTGGGTTTTGTTTGGCCAACTTGATCTATTTATCTTGCAATTGGAAGAGGTGCTTTGTAGTGGGTTCAATCTTACGTTGCTTGATCCCACTGACAGAAGGGGAACCGACATGTATGTGTTGTTGCTACTAAGGATAAAATGATGGGCTCTATCTCTACATAGATAGATCTTATCTACATCATGTCATCGTTCTTATTGCATTACTCCGTTTCTCCATGAACTTAATACACTAGATGCATGCTGGATAGCGGTCGATGTGTGGAGTAATAGTAGTAGATGCGGGCAGGAGTCGGTCTACTAATCTTGGACGCGATGTCTATGTAATGATCATTGCATGGATATCGTCATGATTATTTGAAGTTCTATCAATTGCCCAACAATAATTTGTTCACCCATCGTTTGCTATTTTTTTCTCGAGAGAAGCCACTAGTGAAACCTACGGCCCCGGGTCTCTTTCACATATATTTGCCTTTGCGATCTAATTTTCCTTTGCATTTATTTTCAGATCTATTAAACCAAAAATACAAAAATACCTTGATGCAATTTATTCTTACTTATTTTATTTGGCATTCGATCTATCAATCTACTACAAATTTACCTCACATATGTTTGCCTATCTTGAGGAACCGTACCCCGGAAGGGATTGACAACCCCTTTAACACGTTGGGTTGCGAGAAGTTATTTGTGTGCAGGTGCTGTTTATGTTGTGTTGCTTGGTTCTCCTACTGGTTCGATAACCTTGGTTTCACATCTAATAGAAATACCTACCGCCGCTGTGCTGCATCATCCCTTCCTCTTTGGGGAAATACCAAAGTAGCTTCAAGCTACATCAGGATAACCCTAGCAGTAGCACTGGATTTATAGCTATCAGTAGCGCTTGTACAAGCGCTACCACTAAGGCGCTACAGCTAACTGGTAGCAGTAGCGCTGGTTTTCTAGCGCTACTGATATACCTAATTAGCAGTAGCGCTTGTCCAAAAATAGCGCTATTGATAATAGTAAGTAGCAGTAGCATTTCTTATGAAAAGCGCTACTGCTATTTTTTCCTGTATATTTGAAAATGCAGCTTGTTGTCGTTGTATTTGTATAGGTTTTATATACAGTACTTTCATCATATGATTTTATGACCATGATTAGTTATTATATATATCAGTGGGTGAAATAAACATGGATTAGATTTAAGTGGAGGCAACATGTGGTACACATCGAAAGTACTACTAATCACCTCCATGTTCATTTCACCCACTGATATATATATATAATAACTCATCATGCTCATATAACAACTTGGCATCATGCATCATCATTTAGATACATTAAAACTAAGAACTTTTCCAGACTTCACAGGGCATCAGCGCTCGAGCCGTCGGATTGCCACTTTGAAGCATTTTTTGGCCGCTAGATGAGCCGTGAAACGCTCCTAACAATCGCTAACCATCCCGAGCCGCTGCTCCAGTCACTTTTTTGGGCGCTCCCGATAAATTCGGCCTAATGGGCCTCTAGCAACCTCCTTACAGACCTGCATAGAGCGAATCGACACGGTGCAGAGAAAAACCTATGGAGTACGAGAGAAGGATGCACGACGATGTGAGTCTCCTATTCGTAGGCCATCGCCGCCGATCTCCTCTCCCCTGGGCGGCTGCTACTCTTGCAGTCGTCGGTTCCACTCATCCCCAAACCCCATCCCCTCGATCCCTCCCCACTTATGACCAAGGGTAAACCATTGGTGTGAGCGAGATGCCGCCGATCCGCAAGGAAGATGTGAAGGGGCAGCACTACACACACGACCCTACTGAGGCGGCGGCGGCGGACGCCCCTTGATGAATATGTCCTTGAAGGTAACGGGCAAGTGACGAGAACGGCGCGGTGAAGAACTCTCGCGTCCTGATTTCAGTTTGATGTCCTGGCTATCGATGCATTTGACAGCCGAACGCAGGGAGAAGGTCAAGACTAAGGTATATCACGAAAATTTTCCCTACACACGTGATTCCATTTCACTTCATGACGATGCCAACACCCATTCTGAATTTAACAGCAACCAAGCAATAGGATTGTCCCTCCGGTTCTATCAACTTTTGCAGTCGTTGTGTTCGTGTTGTGTTCGTTGGCTGGTGACCGGTAAGCATCCAACTTTCCCTTCCCCTTTCATTTCAGATGTATGATTTTTTGGTACAAGGTACTGTGGTTTGAGCTCCTACTTCACAGTACTAATTTACATGTCAGTCAAGTAACTATTTGTACGTAATGTGTAGATTCAATTTCTCATATGGGGATTCTAATGTGGATATTTGATTTTCAGTTCAAGTAATTGGGTTCCTTGTTGTATTGCCATTTCTGTCTGTACATACATCCAATTTCTAAGCAGAAGTCGTACACAGTCCAGTCAACCAGAAGGCTTTGATTTTCTGCCTGTCGGCATTAGTCTGTAGTGTACTCATGTGCCTGTTTTATCCCTGCCCCTATCTCCTCTATGGCTTCCTGAATCCTGGTTTTTTAGATGACTTATTTGGCCTTCTAGAAGATGTCTCTTGATTCATGTAAGTATTTTTTATAAAGCTTACGTGTTAAATTTTCAGATGGCTCTTGATTCATTTCAGATTTCACACATGCTCTAGCTACTCATTAGTCTAAGCTAATTGGTGTTTCACATACTGATCCATGTTGAATGTGGCGTATAGATGAAACCAAGAAGAGGCTCAAAACTATATTCTATTTGTTTCAACATTCTTTATTGTCTAATATATTCGTCAGCTTATGCAACTTTAGTTTTGTGTCTCAAAATATTGCAGAAACTCGATATGATTATGAGCACGCACACACACCTTGCCGCTAATTGGAGTGGATTCGTGATGTAGGAGCCTCGTCTTCAGAGAGGCGGCAGGTGGGAGAAAGATTGACAAAGTGGTGGTGTCCCGCGGCGGGGAGGACCACGGTGAGCACCCTCCCCCTCCCCCAATTTTTTTATGTGCCACAAATTTCTCATGGATTCCTGTGAGATCATGCTTACTTTTGGGTTCACATGAATAATGCTCACGGAGAAACTTTGTTCCTTCAGTTGAACACATGGCTGAAGAAAATAACATGTGAAGATATTATTTTATTAATGTACATACAACGTATATTAGTTTCTCTGAAGAAAATAACATGCGAAGGTATTTTTTATTAATGTATAGCATATGCCAACTTTGATGATTTGTGCCTATCAAGTGTTAAGATTTTATTCATTTTTCTTTTATAAAAAGGAAGCTATTTTTTGTACTGTAGCAATATATTCCAAGGTTTTTTTACTATTGTAGATCATATGTCGACTTTGTTTATTTGTGCCTATCAAGTGTTAAGATTTTATTCATTTTTCTTTTAGGAAAGGGCGTTATTTTCTGTACTGTTTACACATACAGAAGGGACTTTGATTATTTGTGCCTATCAACTATTCCTATGCTTTGCATTGAAGGAATCAATATGGGCACATAATGTTGAGAAGTGGAAGCGTCAAGATTTACAGTTTTGAATATTCTTAGTAGTTGTATATTTTGCAAAAAATACATGTAGTTTGTATGCTTTCATCTGTCTATCGACACTAGCTAGAGCAGGTGATGACTTTAGATAGGAACTGGTCTCCTTGTACTTCAATAGTAAGTTTTTGTCTATTTCATTCTATTTTATGCTGCAGCAAGTTTTTCAGAGCTGCTGATATATGTCAGTGCATGACATGATATAATGCATTTCTTAGTAAGTATGCATGTAATATATATTTGCACAAGGAACCTATCATAATATTGAACTTTAGCTTCAACAATCATCGAGGACTATAATTCAAGCTCTTTTTTGCAAATGAATTCAAGCTTAATATCTGAAGAAATACTCTTTGTATACCTTTGGAAGAAATGGTTTTTCAATTGGTATAGTATTATTTTGTTGTTCAATATATTTGTCTGATGTAGGAGAACCGAAACTACTAGCTTTTGATGAATTTATCAGTTTATATAACCACCAATTGATACACTATAGTAAAATAAGGAAATAAATGTGTGCCTTATGATCAGAAGGTCAAACAACAAACCAAGTACAATCAACAAGAGAAATCAAAATTGCACAAGGTGACCTATGTGCTTATGATTTTAGTGCCTAGAGAGGTCGTTCGGGGCTGATCGTGTGTCGCCTTCAGAGTTCTTTGTGTTTTCGCTAAAACTTCTAGCATATAAGAACACAACCATGATAAGGCTTTGGTGATTTATATCTTATAGGTGACATTTGCTATATGTTTCATTGTATATATTTAAATAAATTCCATGTATGCTACCAGAAAAAATAAACATACATGGCAACATACGGGTGCTCGGGCGTCGACGTACTAATAGAGCACTTTTTTGCAAGATGTGATTTCTGGGGAAAATACCACCTATTTTTTTGTTTGAGAATCAGTTATACTACCTTAATGATTGATGATGGTGATAATAATAATAGCTTTATACATATATGGTATGGGGCCTAATAATTTCTAAATTTTGTATCAGATGCAAAATTGCTGAGCTGCCTTGGTTGGACTCCACTAACATATTCCTACAAAAAAATTACTAATTAAGTTACATGTTATATCATTATTCATATACCCATTTCATTAGAATAAAATACCTCTAATATAATTCCATCTATCACTAACATTATAATGCTAAAGTAGATGGGCGCAGCAACGCGCGCCTTCAATGATCTAGTAATAATATATAACTCATCATTGGTATCATAATAACAAGTCCTACTCATCATCATCATACAACTTATACTCATTCATAATAACAAGTCATACTCATCATCATCTTAGTCATCTAACCAACCCTATTTAATTGTTCTTAGCACATGATCATGAGTATTAGCTAGAACTTACTACCCTCTCTAAGGTAAAATAGCATAAAACAAGAGTGGCCCTGACGCTCCATTATGGAGAATGGAGATTATCCTGTCATGTCTTCATCGGTTTTAGAAATCCGGTATGAACAGTGGTGAAGCCTTGGATGACCTAGCAGTAAGCTAATAACATCAAGTCGACCTTTCGGAAACATCAGATCAGGCACACAATCCTTCGGAATTTTCTGTTGAAAAACATAATAATAACATCATAGTTAGTAATGTAGTTTAGCTTTAGAAGAATATATGCAAAATATGTACGGATGTCGTAATAGTAAAAAATCCTACCATACCATCTCCATGGATGTTACCGTAGTTCAACACGTGCACTAGTGACATGTATTGACCATAATGTGCAGGAGTTTCATAATTGATATTGTAATTCTCAACATCAATAATAAATGAGATAAGATGACCTCTCTCGTCATAAGTTAATTCAGCTCCAACAGTGTAGTAGGTTCTGTCTACCATCCTTCGTACATCTTTTAAAGAATGGAAATAAGTTGTCAATGAAAATAAGCTGTCAGCTATTTTGAATTAAGCTGTCAACTATTTTGAAATAAACAATATAAATTACTTAATAAATATGTTTGAGAAACTCACATAGAGGTAGAAGTGGAAGCGTATCAACAAGGACCCAGATGCCATCGTCATGTTCACCAAGATCGAAGGTGACATACATACCCTCCTAAAAATCATATGCCTTGCACAATGCTTCCCAATTCAAGCAACCAAAATGGGATACGCTCTCCGAATTGTATAGCTTTACAAGAAAATCATAACCATGATGGGTCCTGAGATGAACTATCTTTGTCTCCATATTTTCATGATCTTCGAAATTCAGATGCTCCAATACATAGCGTCTTGTATGGCATGGGATAAGCTAGTCGAATTGTAAAGACGAAAATTACACATTGAAGAAGCATAAGTCATGCTTAATTACGAAAAAGACTTGTCGTTGTGTACCGTTTCAACATCGAAGGTCTCATCGAGCTTAACACTGAAGCGCCGACCGTCCACTAGGTGAGGCCTGTCGCACAGACCCCGGTCGTCGCCGCAGTAGTCGCACTCCGGGATCCTATTGTTGTCATCAGACATTTCCTATGTTCATAATTCAAAGATTAAACTTGTAAAATCCAATATATGTAGTACAAAAACTAAATTAGATCATTATTATTCATCACGGGTTGACTGTCGGTCTGTCGAGTCTTTTCTTGAAAACTCTCATCTCATATCATGTAGTGTATATGGTGGACACTCCCTCACTGATTTTTCGACCGTCGGTGATGGTCATTACTCCTCCTTCCCCTAGTGCATAACAAAGGTCTAGCACAAGGAGAAGGAGAAATGACCCCTATGACAACATCCAGGATTCTTCGTCCTCTCTCATATATGGTGGACACAGTTCCTCACTGATTTTTCGACCGTCGGTGATGGTCGTTACTCCTCCTTCCCTTAGTGCATAACAAAGGTCTAGCACAAGGAGAAGAAGGAGAAACGACCCCCACGAGAACAGTCGGGATTCTTCTTCTCTCATATATGGTGAAGGCTTTCTTCCTCACTCATTTTTTGACTGTCATGTATATATGGAGCCTCGACAGACTTAAAGTCAACCCAAAATGTCGTTTAATTATCTTTTAGAAAATCCGAGCGACTCGATATTTCCTACATATTCTAGCACAAGTCATGCCAAAATTCATGGAATAATCCGGCATGACATTTGCTAGAAAGGACATATCGAGCGCCTAAAATTTGCCGAAATGGAAATTAATCGACACTCCGGCAAAACATAGGCCACTTGGAGGTGTTTGGCTGGTCATCACATTGTCACAGCTACTCATCTACTACTCTACTACATCTATCAAAACATCTACATCATCATCGACACAGGGATTTGGCTGGTCTCATCTCGAGGTCAGAGGGGGGTCGGTGACGGGGACAGCGGCGGCCGGGATGATGCAGGGACTCCTTAATTTGTACAAAAACAAAATATAAACAAAAACGTTATTAGGACTTAGTGAAACCATATGAAAACGGAAACAAAATTTGTAAAACCTAGTTCTAACCCTAAAAATTGAAAAGACCTATACATTACTAAAAATACCCTAGTTCTAGCCCTAACATCTATCTATCCATCCACCTATCTATATATCCATCAATATATCCATCCATCCATTTGTCTATCTATACAATATATCAAAAATACCATAGATCTAACCATCTATCCATTCATATATCGATCTATCCATTCATCTATCTATACGTCTATCTGTGCATGCAATGTAGGAGGGATCAGAGGGAGGGAAAGGGCTGGGAGAGAGAGAGGGATGGAGGGAGAGGGGAGGGAGCAGGGAGGGAGAAGGGCGAGGGACGATGGAGAAAGAGGTATGTAGGTTCGGGAGGGAGGGATGGAAGGAGAAGGGAGGGAGGAGGCATACTGGGCGAAGGCGGCAGCGGGCGACGGTGGTGGCGTGACGATGGCAGCGGGCGGCGGTAGGACGATGAGAGTGTGTTGGAGGGAGTGTTCGGGCCGACGCGCGAGGGAGGATAAGGTATCAATAACATTAACGCTGGCTGCCTGACCAGCGCTACTGCAAAGTCCCTAGTAGTAGCGTTGGTTCTAGCCAACCGCTACTACTATGTGTAGCCCCTGCAGTGGTCATGGGACCACTTAGCAGTAGCGCTACCTGGTGGCCCAGCGCTACTACTACTTTGGTACCTGTAGCGCTCTCTATCAACCAGTGCTACTACTAAGTGTCAATAGCGTTGGCCCCATAACCAGCGTTACTACTGATGGCCTACCTATAAGCATTTGCGTAGTAGTGTTTAAGTGTCAAACTATGTTGAAAACTGCTTCTTTAGGTTTAAAACTATGTTTATATGCTATCTATTTGTGTATCTTTGCTTTTTCCTGCCCTTCTAGTGTGCTGGTAACCTCACAACCTCGATGAGGAGGTTACCAGACAACATGCGTTGCATGTAACCAAACACCAAGGCTTATTTCCGCCTAAACAAGGGGCAACCAAATAGCCTACCTTTTGTTTCACCCATGCAGGCTAGAGGGTATGCGTGCAACCAACCAACATGCAGACATTGGTTTTTTGCCCTTTTTTCTTGGCCAGGCTCAATTGAAACATAGATGCAATGTAGACAAAAGTAGATACGTCAACCAAACATGCCCATGCATTTCCCCTTAAAAACATCATTTCATGTTAATTATCATGTGGTTGCCATGGTTCTTTCCATAATTTTCTATTCATGGCAAACTAATTTTTTGCAATCATGTAAATGAATATGCCATGTGACTATTCAACATTATTTTAAGTTCCAATTGATTTTTGAAATTTTATTTCTCGAAAAACTTTTCCAGGCTCCTACATTTTTTTGTTGGGAAGGAGGTTAAACTCCCGGCCTCTACATCTGGACGATGCATGCAACCATTTTATTAATTATTCACAAAGACCATACAAAGTAATACATCAGTCGGCCTGAAGCCACCATCTAGGCAACACATGTTGCTACGCCTATCCCTTGATGAAGGTGTACCGAATATCCGGGCCAAATACCAAACAGACATCGCATCAAACCCTAACATCTATAGCCGGATGCCCCAGCCCAGCCACACACCGGGATTGGGTCTCACACCGGTCCAACACACTCTTAGAGGCTGCAGCCGCCATCTTCCACCGGTCCATCTCCAGAGCAGGAACAAACACATCGACCTTGCCTAGCATGCCGTCGACGCCACCACGGCGCCAGACAATGCCACCATCCTGCACGTATCCGTCCACACGCGCCCGTCATCGAACCTCCGCAGCGCCATGCCACCGGGATCCACTGTCGGTCTTGCGGTAGATGGAAAACCGCTCCACCTATTGTCCCGTCCAACCAGCACTTGCTCCAAAATGATGCCCTCAAGAGGGACAACGGCATCGAAGATGCCATCATCGTTCGATCCGGTAGATCCAGATCTAAGGTTGTCGGATCATGGGTTCTGGCAAACCCTTGAGGTTCGAACACTCAGGTGCGCACGAAGATCTCTCTCTCTCTCTCTTCCTCCGTTCCGCTCTCGGATGATCTCTAGGCCTAGCTCGCCCAACCCAAGGAACAAGTGACACGAGAGTTTATACTGGTTCGGGCTACCGTTGTGGTGTAATACCCTACTCCAGTGTGGTGTGGTGGATTTCCTCGTGGGCTAAGGATGAACTAGTACAGTGGACGAATAGTCTCCTGACGAGAGGTGTTCTTGAGCTTGATGAGCTGGTGACATGGCCTTGGTGGAGTGTATCCGATCCAAGATAAGCCGATCCTTGACTACAGTGGTGGCTAGCCCTATTTTATAGAGTCCCTGGTCCTCTTCCCAAATGTTTAGGTGGGTAGGGATCCCACAACGGCAATTTCGAAGGGGGACAACTAGTACAAGTTATCCTGACAAAAGGTGGTCTTCACCTGCCAAAGGCTCTTGTGGTGACACCACCATGGGCTCCCCGGTGACCTCCGCCCTGCCGTCCTGCTGGTCTTGGTCTTGTTGCACCGATATGGAAACCTTTGCCTGATGCCTTGGGACTCCTCGCCTACGCCTGCTTCCTTAGCACCAAAGAGGAAACTGGCACCCTATTCCCGTCGGCGCCCGCCTGGCCTTGGTCGTCATGGCTCACGTCACGCAGACCTCGCGAGGTGCCCCCTGCATAGATATCTCCACTCCTCAGGAGCCAGCCTAGCGAGGCCGCCCCGGAGGAGGTCTTGGTGTCGTCCGCCTCGCGAGGCTTGGTCCCCTCGCAAGGGTCTTGAGTGGTTGCTAGTGAAGATGTGTCGTACCAGGCCGTTGGTGGAGCCACGCCTTGGGCTGCAGGCAGGCAAGTTTGGGTACCCCCATTCCCAGAAAGCCGACAGTAGCCCCCGGGCCCAGGGCGCTCTCAGACTTGGCTTCGAGGCAAAGCCGAAGGGCAAGTGCGGAGCGCCGCGGGCCCCAATAGCTTGCAGCCTCGATTAACGTGTGGGGATTGACAGGCCGTGGGTGTCTTTGCTTCCCCATGCTGCTTCGATAACTGCCTGACTTGACGAGACCCTGTTGCATGCAGAAGAAAATCATCATTACCTTAGATCATGGAGGCCGGCGGTTGGCCTCCCTCTCGCTATAAAAGAGGAGAGGGGTGGAGCCCCCGTTGCTCATCTCTTCCTCCGTCCCATTTGCTTCCTCTTCTTCCTCTTTGCTTTGCCGTCCTACAGCGACACCCATGGCGCCAACAAAGAGATTCACGGCTGCGGAGAAGGGGAAGGCGCATTAGGAGGGGCTAGACTCTCCGCCGCCCAAGCGGGGTCATGGACGCCCCCGCAAGCACGCTGCGACTCCTGCCATGGTCGAGGCGCGGGAGGACTTCTCCGGGATCTGGCGCCATTCCTGGCGGCCGTGGCGGCGTCCCCTCACCTGGTGGGATCCGCCCGTGATGTGGTAGTCCTGTCCACGAAGGTAGGCGCGTCATGGTGATAACCCACTAGTATAGGGGATCGCAACAGTTTTCGAAGGTAGAGTATTCAACCCAAATTTATTGATTTGACACAAGTGGAGCCAAAGAATATTCTCAAGTATTAACAGTTGAGTTGTCAATTCAACCGCACCTTAAAGACTTAATATCTGCAGCAAAGTATTTAGTAGCAAAGTAATATGGAGGTAATGGTAGCGGTGGCAAAAGTAATAGTAGTAGTTTTTTAGCAATCATAACAGCGGCAACGGAAAATTAACTAAGCAAAGATCAATAGGTGAAAAGCTCGTAGGCAATGGATCAGTGATGGATAATTATGTCGGATGCGACTCCTCATGCAATAGTAATAACATAGGGTGACACAGAACTAGCTCCAGTTCATCAATGTAATGTACGCATGTATTCTGAATATAGTCATACGTGATTATGGAAAAGAACTTGCATGACATGTTTTGTCCTGCCCTCCCATGGCAGCGGGGTCCTATTGGAAACTAAGGGATATTAAGGCCTCCTTTTAATAGAGTACCGGAACAAAGCATTAACACTTGGTGAATACATGAACTCCTCAAACTAAGGTCATCACCGGGAGTGGTCCCGATTATTGCCACTTCAGGGTTACCAGATCATAACACATAGTAGGTGACTATTGACTTGCAAAATAGGATCAAGAACTCACATATATTCATGAAAACATAATAGGTTCAGATCTGAAATCATGGCACTCGGGCCCTAGTGACAAGCGTTAAGCATAGCAAAGTCATAGCAACATCAATCTTAGAACATAATGGATACTAGGGATCAAGCCCTAACAAAACTAACTCGATTACATGATAAATCTCATCCAACCCATCACCGTCCAGCAAGCCTACGATGGAATTACTCACGCACGGCGATGAGCATCATGAAATTAGTGACGGAGGAAGGTTGATGATGACGATAGCGACAGATTCCCCTCTCCAAAGCCCCGAACGGACTCGAGATCAGCCCTCCCAAGAGAGATTAGGGCTTGGCGGCGGCTCCGTATCGTAAAATGCGATGAATCCTTCTCTCTAATTTTTCCCCTAACATGAATATATAGAGTTGGAGTTGACGTCAGTGGAGCCTCAGGGGGCCCACGAGGCAAGGAGCGCGCCCTGCACCCTCGTGGATAGGGTGTGGCCCCCCTGGTGTTGATTCTTTTGCCAGTATTTTTTATAAATTCCAGAATGTGTCTCCGTTGATTTTCGGCCATTCCGAGAACTTTCATTTCTGCGCAAAAATAACACCATGGCAATTCTGCTGAAAACATCGTCAGTCCGGGTTAGTTCTAGTCAAACCATGCAAGTTAGAGTCCAAAACAAGGTCAAAAGTGTTTGGAAAAGTAGATATGTTGGATACGTATCAACTCCCCCAAGCTTAAACCTTTGCTTGTCCTCACGCAATTCAGTTGAAAAACTGAAAGTGATAAAGAAAAACTTTTACAAACTCTGTTTGATCTTATTGTTGCAAATATGTAAAGACAACATTCAAGTTTTCAGCAAAGATTATGAACCAACCATATTCACAATAACATCTAGGTCTCATGTTTACTCACATCAATGGCATAATCAACTTGTGAGCAATAATAATAAATCTCGATGAAAACACTTCCTCAAAACAATCATAATATGATATAACAAGATGGTATCTTGCAAGCCCTTTCTGAGACCGCAAAACATAAATGCAGAGCACCCCTGAAGATCAAGGACTGACTAAACATTGTAATTCATGGTAAAAGAGATCGACTCACAGTCATACTCAATGTAAATTAATAGTAATGCATGCGCGTGACAGCGGTGCCCTCCAACTGGTGCTTTTTAATAAGAGGACGGTGACTCAACATAAAAGTAAATAGATAGGCCCTTCACAGAGGGAATCAGGGATTTGTAGTGGTGCTAGAGCTCGAGTTCTGAAATAGAGATGAATAACATTTTGAGTGGTATACTTACATTGTCAACATAACAACCAAAATATCTCGATATATTCCATGCTACACACATTATAGGCGGTTCCCAAACAGAATGGTAAAGTTTGTACTCCCCCACCACCAACAAACATCAATCCATGGCTTGTCCGGAACAATGGGTGCCTCCAACTAATAACAATCCTGGGGGAGTTTTGTTTGCAATTATTTTAATTTAAGCATGGGACTGGGCATCTCGGTTACCAGCCATTTTCTGGTGAATGATGAGCGGAGTCCACTCATCTTGAGAATAACCCACCTAGCATGGAAGATATAGACAACCCTAGTTGATACATGAGCTATTCGAGCATACAAAACAGAATTTGCTTTGAAGGTTTAGAGTCTGGCACATACAAATTTACTTGGAATGGCAGGTAGATACCGCTTATAGGAAGGTATGGTGGACTCATATGGAATAACTTTGGGGTTTATGGAAGTGGATGCACAAGCAGTATTCCTGCTTAGTACAAGTGAAGGCTAGAAAGAGACTGGGAAGCGACCAACTAGAGAGCGACAACATTCATGAACATGCATTAAAATTAATCAACACTGAGTGCGAGCATGAGTAGGATATAATTCACCATGAACATAAATATCGTGGAGGCTATGTTGACTTTGTTTCAACTACATGCGTGAACATGTGCCAAGTCAAGCCACTCGAATCATTCAAAGGAGGATACCACCCTATCATACCACATCACAACTATTTTAATAGCATGTTGGCACACAAGGTAAACCATTATAAACTCCTAGCTAATTAAGCATGGCATGAGCAACTATAATCTCTAATTGTCATTGCAAACATGTTTCATTCATAATAGGCTAAATCAAGAATGATGAACTAATCATATTTACAAAAACAAGATAGGTCGAGTTCATACCAAATTTTCTCATCTCAATCAGTCCATCATATATCATCATTATTGCATTTCACTTGCACAACCGAACGGTGTGGATAATAATAATAGTGCGTGTGCATTGGACTAAGCTGGAATCTGCGAGCGTTTAATACAAGGGAGAAGACAAGGTAATATGGGCTCTTGGTTAGATCAACAATAATGCATATGAGAGCCACTCAACATTTTCATCATGGTCTTCTCCTCTTGACCCCCAAAGAAAAGAAATAAAACTATTTACACGAGAAAGCTCCCAACAAGCAAAAAGAAGAACGAGAAATCTTTTTGGGTTTTGTTTTAATTACTACTACTACAAGCATGGAAAATAAACTAGCTAAAAGCTACAACTACATGTTTTGGTTTTTCTTAAGGTTATTCAAATACGCAAGAAGAAGGCTTAAAAAGAAATTAAACTAGCATGGATAGTACAATGAAAGAAAGTATGAGCACCGACAACTGGAATGAGTGTGTGAACATGAATCTAATGTTGGTGAGAAATACATACTCCCCCAAGCTTAGGCTTTTGGCCTAAGTTGGTCTATGGCCACTGCTAGCTTGGTGGATATCCAAAGTTGTGGCCGGGGTCGTACTAAGATGCAGCAGCTACTGCCTGACGAGCTGCAGCTTGGAGGCGAGCTGCCTCCATCCTCCTCTCATATTCGTTCGCTTCCTCCCTGGTTAAAACATATCTCCTTTTTGCCTGAAAGTCAAAGAAAGTAGGAGCAGGGAGGGCAGCATGTACAGTGCACCATCTGTCAAAGATTACTCGATACTGGAGGAACTGTTTGTTCCTCTCAAGAAACTGATGGCGAACCTGTAACGCCCCGAGACCGGTGTGCCAGGTGTCTTCCAGTTATTCGATGTGGTTGCCTTGTCATTTCTTGAATGTCATGCATTCCATATCATGTCATCATGTGCATTGCATTTGCATACATGTTCGTCTCATGCATCCGAGCATTTTCCCCGTTGTCCGTTTTGCAATCCGGCGCTCCTATGTCACCCGGTGTCCCTTTCTACCTCTTTTCATGTGCGGGTGTTAAACATTTTCGGATTGGACCGAGACTTGCCATGCGGCGTTGGTTTACTACCGGTAGACCGCCTGTCAAGTTTTGTACCATTTGGACTTCGTTTGGTACTCCAACAGTTAACCGAGGGACCGAAAAGGCCTCGTGAGTGTTGCAGCCCAACACCCCTCCAAAGTGGCCCAAAACCCACCTAAACCTCCTCCATCATCTCGATCATTCGATCATGATCGCGTGGCCAAAAACCGCACCTCATTTGGACTCTCCTAGCTCCCTCTACCTATAAATATGCCCTCCCCGTCCATTTTCGCGGACGAAACCCTAGATCCATCTTCCCCGCGCCGCCGGACATGTCCGCCCGGTGGCCGTACATGTCCAGCCGACCCCGCAGCCAATCCGGAGCTGCCACGCGTCCTCTCCGCGCCCTCCGCCGCCACCGGCCCGCGCGGCCCGCAGCCGTCCCGCGGAGCCCAACCGCCACCACCGCCACCAGCGGAGGACCCCGCGCCGTGCCGCCCGCCGTCTTCTCGCTTCCGGTCGCCGGAGTTCGCGCCGGCCACCGCGCCCTTCATCGCCCCGCCGCCTGTGCTCGCCG
>NC_041390.1:200017608-200065645 GCF_002162155.2 Triticum dicoccoides | reverse complement strand
CCGCCCCACTCGCTCGTCGCGTCGCCTTCGCCGCCGCCAAGCTCCCTCGCGCCACCTCGTCGCCGGCGTGGCGCCGCCCGCTACCTCCACGGCGCCTCGTGTCGCCCGCAGCCCGCGGCCGCCGGCGGACCTCCTCCTCGCCGGCGTCCAAGCTCGCCGGAGCGTGCCGCCTCGCCGCCCCGTCCGGATCCACGCGAGCTAGATCAGATCCACCGGTCCCTTCATCCAAACGCTTCGTCTAGATCTGGATCCCTCCGTCCCGCACATCTTCATCCCGAGTTGACTTTCTCGGAGAGGTCTAATTTTCGTCTAAGTCCCAGTAATTTTTATGCATTTTCATCATGACATAACTCTGCACTCGTAGCTCCGATTCGTGCATGTAGCATATCAAAATGTTCGTCTCGACGAGTACATCATTTCATCTCATTGCATTATTTTCATTTGAGCTCATCTTGATGGCCGAAATGCTGTTGGAAGAGGGCCATGTGATGATTATGCTAGATCTGTTTCAGCAAATGGCATTTTGTCATTTTTGCCATGATTAATGTGTGCATGCTATGATCCTGAGCTCTACATGTGTTTTGAAATATGCCATGACATCTTTACAGGGGTGTATGCCATGTATTTTTGTGATCTTTGTGGTGACCAGCACAAGCATGCAAAGTAGCTTACTCAATGATGTTGATTTCAGAGACTTAGTTTTTCACTAAGTCATTGTCCTGTTTTTGTTGTTATGCCATATGTTCATGTTGTTTCCTAGTGATCCGTGCCTCTTTTGAGGATGATCAGTAAGGATGTTTTGTTAACATTGTGGTGCTCTATCCATCCATGTCTTTTTTGCAATTATGGAGCACCCTAACTTGAGTCAATCGAGCTCTACTTTTGTTATAAAATGTTTCTGGCAGATTGTTAACATGTTTAGCAATTTTGCCGAGGTTGTTGCTATTGTTCCATGCATGCTATGATGTTGTTCTTGCCATATCTATCTTCTATGCCATGTCTTCTTGATGGGTATATGCTTAGTTTGTCATGCCATGCTCTGTAGTGAGTGCATCGAGCTTGTAAACATGCCTACTCGTTATCTGTTTTGCATGCCCCAGTTTTTCACTAAGTCTGAATCTGTTTATGTTTTTGCTATGTTCATATGCTTGCAATTGTATTTTATGATCCCTTTTGGCTCAAGGTCACTAAGGGACTTTTGTTATATGCTTAGAGTAGCTTCATGCCATGCCTTGTTTTGCCATGATATGTTCCTGTAGCATATAGTTATCGTGCTCTAAACATTGCTTCCTGATGATAAATTCCTGATATGCCGTTAATTTCACTAAGTCTGAAACCTGTTATCATTTGCACTTTTTCCATGCTTGTTTGAACCTGTTAATGAGTGAATCAGCCGTAGCTCAGTGTTCATATTTTGTCAAGCATCATGAGTGGATCCGTGACATGTATTTTGTTGCCATGTTTGAGTGATGTAGCATATTTATCTTGTTGCATTTAGATGGCTACTTGTTGTTTATCGCAAACCGGTGCCATGTTTGTTTTGCTTGCCATTTCCAAACCGTGCATCCGATTCCGGTGATCTTTATATCGGTTTCAACCGAAATCAACTCACCTTTCCAGTGGCACTCTTAGTTTTCCAAGTTGAGTCCAGGTTCAATCTTTCTTTTCCAAATCATGCATATGCATCGCATACCGCATACCGCATATCATACCATGTTCATGTGTTGGTTGTTTACTATGTTATGTGCTTTTTTCCGGTGTGGCTTCTTTGGGTTGGTTCCGTTAACGTCACGTTTGTGAGGACCCGTTCGACTACGTTTGTTTGTCTTCTTCATGGACTCGTTCTTCTTCCTTGCGGGATTTTAGGCAAGATGACCATACCCTCGAAATCACTTCTATCTTTGCTTGCTAGTTGCTCGCTCTTTTGCTATGCCTATGCTGCGATACCTACCACTTGCTTATCATGCCTCCCATATTGTTAAGCCAAGCCTCTAACCCACCTTGTCCTAGCAAGCTGTTGTTTGGCTATGTTACCACTTTGCTCAGCCCCTCTTATAGCGTTGTTAGTTGCAGGTGAAGATTGGAGTTTGTTCCTTGTTGGAACATGGATATTTTGTTGGGATATCACAATATCTCTTATTTAATTAATGCATCTATATACTTGGTAAAGGGTGGAAGGCTCGGCCTTATGCCTGGTGTTTTGTTCCACTCTTGCCGCCCTAGTTTCCGTCATATCGGTGTTATGTTCCCGGATTTTGCTTTCCTTACACGGTTGGGTTATAATGAGAACCCCTTGACAGCTTGCTTTGAATAAAACTCCTCCAGCAATGCCCAACCTTAGTTTCACCATTTGCCTCACCACCACCTACTTTTCCCTTGGGAGTCGCGCTCCTGAGGGTCATCTTATTTTAACCCCCCCCCCGGGGCCAGTGCTCCTCTGAGTGTTGGTCCGAACTGAGCTGCCTGCGGGGCCACCTCGGGGAAACTTGAGGGTTGGTTTTACTCGTAGCTAGTCTCATCTGAGAGTGCCCTGAGAACAAGATATGTGCAGCTCCTATCAGGATTTGTCGGCACATTCGGGCGGCTTTGCTGGACTTGTTTTACCATTGTCGAGGATGTCTTGTAACCGGGATGCCGAGTCTGATCGGATTGTCTTGGGAGAAGGAAGATCCTTCGTTGACCGTGAGAGCTTGTGATGGGCTAAGTTGGGACACCCCTGCAGGGATTGAACTTTCGAAAGCCGTGCCCGCGGTTATGGGCAGATGGGAATTTGTTAATGTCCGGTTGTAGAAAACCTGAAGTTGATCTTAAATTAAAATACATCAACCACGTGTGTTACCGTGATGGTCTCTTCTCGGCGGGGTCCGGGAAGTGAACACGGTGTTGGAGTAATGCTTGACGTAGGTTGTTCTAGGATCACTTCTTGATCATAGTTGTTCGACCGTGCTTTTGCCTTCTCTTCTGGCTCTCTTTTGCGTATGTTAGCCACCATATATGCTAGTCGCTTGATGCAGCTGCACCTCATACCTTTTACCCTACCTATAAGCTTAAATAGTCTTGACCGCGAGGGTGTGAGATTGCTGAGTCCTCGTGACTCACAGATACTTCCAAAACCAGTTTGCAGGTGCCGATGTTACCGAGCAGGTGACGCAACCAAGCTCATGGAGGAGCTCGATGAATATCTCGTCCATTTTGTTGTTCCGTTTGTCAGTTGATCGGTAGTGGAGCCTAGTTGGGGTCGATCGGGGATCTGTGTAGCTTTTGGGGTAGTCTTCTTTTTATTTTGGTCCCGTAGTCGGACCTTGATTGTATCTGGTTGATGTAATGCTTTATTCATGTATTGTGTGAGGTGGCGATTGTAAGCCAACTATGTATTTTTTCCCTTATGTATTACATGGGTTGTGTGAACATTACCTCACTTGCGACATTGCTTTCAATGCGGTTATGCCTCTAAGTCGCGCTTCGACACGTGGGAGATATAGCTGCATCGAGGGTGTTACAGAACCATAGCATCATAATCTAGATAAGCAGGAGGCAAGTCCATATTGTTTCCATGGATGAGTATATTAAGACAATTAGCTACACAAGTTGCATCCACCAAACAAATCTCCACTTATACTATTAAGATACAACCTTCATGCAACAATGGCCCCCCAAGTTATATTGTTTATCACCTAATACCGCACTCTTGAGGACACTAAGATCTGGAATGCAGATGTGACAAGCCTCATCTTTACCGTTAATGCATCTACCAATGAAGAGAGCAAAATAATGTATGGAAGGGAAATGAATGCTCCCTATGGTAGCTTGTATGATTTCCCTAGATTCCCCCACAGTAATACTAGCAAGAAAGTCTTTATATTCAGATTTGCGAGGTTCACTAACATTGCCCCACTGCGGGAGTTTACAAGCAATATTAAAATCTTCTAGGTCCATGGTATATGATTTATTATAAAGATCAAATAACATAGTGTGAGAATTGCATGAAGATGTAAATTTAAACCTTCTCACAAAGGAATCGGTTAAATAGTAGTATTGTCGGCACTTATCTGACACGAAGTCCTCAAGATCAGCATTACGCATATATGCGTCAAATTCATCCTTAATGTCTGCCTGGACCATAAACTCCTCTGAAGGCCAGTCACAAGGCCACACTTGAGCTTCCCTTGGTGGTTCATCGTCCTGCTCACGTATCGCGAGCCTTGGTCCTTGCTTCCTTGAGGAACCACCTTGGTACATTTTCCTAAACATTTTTCTTCCTCTGAAAAATTTCTGAAATTTTTAGTGACTCGAAATAAAAGTGAATCAGACTCAACAAGATTGATAGCAACTACTCCTACAAGTGCCTAGAGGCCATATCATGCATTAAAATTACTTTTGACCACATAAATTTGACATGCAAGCTCAAGAACAGGGTCACCAAAGCAGCAAAAATTTGTAATAAATAAAGCACTAGAACAAAAACTAATTGCACCATTAGAGGAGTCACATACCGAAGTACAATCCCCCAAAGAAGTTTTGTGAATGGAGCTTTGAGCAAGGAGATCGGAAATGGCAACAAGATGAGCTAGAACACGGTTTGAGCTATGGGATGATTTTTTATGGAGGAAGACAAAGTGTGTGGGTGCTGGAATAAGTGGAGGGGGGTCCACGCGGGGTCCATGAGGCAGGGGCGCGCCCAGGGGGTGGGCGCGCCCTAGACCCTCGTGGCCAAGTGGTGTGGCCCCCAGGTGTGTTCTTAGTGCCAATAATTCTTAAATATTCTACAAAAATTCATATATCATTTTCAGGACATTTGGAGAACTTTTATTTTTGGGGTATTTTTATTGCAAGGATGATTCAGAAAACAGACAGAAAAAACTATTTTTGCTTTATTTAATCTAAATAGCATAAAGTAAAAGGAGGGTACAGAGAGTTGTGCTTTCTAACTTCATCCATCTCATGCTCATCAAAAGGAATCCACTAACAAGGTTGATCAAGTCTTGTTAACAAACTCTTTCCGAATAACATGAAACCGGAGAATTTTCGAATAACACTAGGTTACCTCAACGGGGATATGCATGTCCCCAACAACAAGAATATCATATTTCTCCTTGATAGTAGGAAGAGGGAATTCAAAACCTCCAATAGTGATCGTTGAATTTTTTCCAATAGAATTGATATTGTTGACTTGAGGTTGTTTCCTTGGAAAGTGTACCGTATGCTCATTACCATTAACATGAAAAATGACACTGCCTTTGTTGCAATCGATAATAGCCCCTGTAGTATTCAAAAAGGTTCTGCCAAGGATAATAGACATACTATCATCCTCGGGAATATCAAGAATAACAAAGTCCATCAAAATAGTAACATTTACAACCACAACAGGCACATCCTCACAAATACCGATAGGTATAGCAGTTAATTTATCGGCCATTTGCAAAGATATTTCAGTAGGTGTCAACTTATTCAAATCAAGTCTACGATATAAAGAGAGAGGCATAACACTAACACCAGCTCCAAGATCACATAAAGCAGTTTTAACATAGTTTCTTTTAATGGAGCATGGCATAGTTGGTACTCCTAGATCTCCTAGTTTCTTTGGTATTCCACCTTTAAAAGTATAATTGGCAAGCATGGTGGAAATTTCAGCTTTCGGTATCTTTCTTTTATTTGTAACAATATCTTTCATATACTTAGCATAAGGATTCATTTTAAGCATATCAGTCAAATGCATACGCAAAAAGATAGGTCTAATCATTTCAGCAAAGCTCTCAAAATCCTCATCATCCTTTTTCTTGGATGGTTTAGGATAAAAAGGCATGGGTTTCTGAACCCATGCTTCTCTTTCTTTACCGTGCTTCCTAGCAATGAAGTATCTCTTATCATAACGTTGATTCTTTGATTGTGGGTTATCAAGATCAACAACAGGATCAATCTCTACATCATTGTCATTGCTAGGTTGAGCATCAACATGAACATCATCATTAACATTATCACTAGGTTCATGTTCATTACCAGATTGTGTTTCAGCATCTGAAATAGAAATATCATTGGGATTCTCAGGTGTGTCAACAATAGGTTCACTAGAAGCATGCAAAGTCCTATCATTTTTCTTTTTCTTCCTCTTAGAAGGACTAGGTGCATCAACATTAGTTCTCTCAGAATCTTGCTCAACTCTCTTAGGGTGGCCCTCAGGATACAAAGGCTCCTGAGTCATTTTACCCTCTCTAGTCACAACTCTAACAGCATTATCATTTTTCTTATTATTTAATTCATTGAGCAAATCATCTTGTGCTTTAAGCACTTGTTCTACTTGAGTGGTAACCATAGAAGCATGTTTACTAATAAGTTTAAGTTCACTTTTAACTCTAGACATATAATCACTCAAGTGTTCGATCATATAAGAATTACGTTTCAATTGTCTGCCAACATAAGCATTGAAGTTTTCTTGTTTAACAATAAAATTATCAAACTCATCCAAGCATTGGCTAGTAAACTTAGTAGATGGGATTTCACCCTTATCAAATCTATAGAGAGAATTTACCTTTACTACCTGTTTTGGGTTATCTAGACCATGTATTTCTTCAATAGGTGGTAAATTCATAACATCTTCAGCTTTAATACCTTTTTCTTTCATAGATTTCTTTGCCTCTTGCACATCTTCATGACTGAGAAATAGAATACCCCTTTCCTTCGGAGTTGGCTTAGGAGTTGGTTCAGGAAGTGTCCAATCATTATCATTACTCAACATATTATTCAATAGCAATTCAGCTTGATCAACAGTTCTTTCCCTGAAAACACAACCAGCACAACTATCCGGGTGGTCTCTGGAAGCATCGGTTAGTCCATTATTAAAGATATCAAGTATTTCATTATTCTTGAGAGGATGACCAGGCAAAGCGTTAAGTAATCGGAGAAGCCTCCCCCAAGCTTGTGGGAGACTCTCTTCTTCAATTTGCACAAAATTATATATTTCCCTTAAGGCAGCTTGTTTCTTATGAGTAGGGAAATATTTAGCAGAGAAGTAATAAATCATATCCTGGGGACTACACACACAACCAGGATCAAGAGAATTAAACCATATTTTAGCATCACCCTTTATTGAGAATGGAAATAACTTAAGGATATAGTAGTAACAAATTTTTTCCTCATTAGTGAATAGGGTGGCTATATCATTCAATTTAGTGAGATGTGCCACAACAGTTTCAGATTCATAACCATAAAAAGGATCAGATTCAACCAAAGTAATTATCTCAGGATCAATAGAGAAATCATAATCCTTATCAGAAATACAGATAGGTGAAGTAGCAAAAGTAGGGTCATCTTTCATTCTAGCATTCAAAGATTTTTCTTTCAGCTTAGCTAACAATTTCTTAAGATCATATCTATCTTTGCAAGCAAAAAGGTCTCTAGTAGTTTCTTCATCCATAACATAACCCTCGGGCACATCAGGCAATTCATATCTAGGGGGAGAATCTTCATCATCACTTTCGTTAATATTATCAGTTTCAATAATTTCATTCTCTCTAACCCTAGCAAGTTGTTTATCAAGTAATTCACCTAAGGGCATAGTATTATCAAGCATAGAAGTAGTTTCATCATAAGCATCATGCATAGCAGAAGTGGTATCATCAATAACATGCGACATATCAGAATCAATAGCAGGTGTTGGTGTCGCAAGTTTACTCAAAACAGAAGGTGAATCAAGTGCAGAGCTAGATGGCAGTTCCTTACCTCCCCTCGTAGTTGAGGAAAAAATATTGGTTCTTTCATCTTTCAAGTTCCTCATAGTGATCAACAGATATAAATCCCAAGTGACTCAAAGAATAGAGCTATGCTCCCCGGCAACGGCGCCAGAAAATAGTCTTGATAACCCACAAGTATAGGGGATCGCAACAGTTTTCTAGGGTAGAGTATTCAACCCAAATTTATTGATTCGACAAAAGGGGAGCCAAAGAATATTCTCAAGTATTAACAGTTGAGTTGTCAATTCAACCGCACCTAAAAGACTTAATATCTGTAGCAAAGTATTTAGTAGCAAAGTAATATGGAGGTAACGGTAACGGTGGCAAAAGTAATAGTAGTAGTTTTTGTAGCAATCGTAACAGTGGCAACGAAAAAGTAACTAAGAAAAGATCAATATGTGAAAAGCTCATAGGCAATGGACCAGTGATGGATAATTATGTCGGATGTGATTCATCATGCAACAACTATAACATAGGGTGACACTGAACTAGCTCCAGTTCATCAATGTAATGTACGCATGTGTTTCGAATATAGTCATACGTGCTTATGGAAAAGAACTTGCATGACATGTTTTGTCCTACCCTCCCGTGGCAGCAGGGTCCTATTGGAAACTAAGGGATATTAAGGCCTCCTTTTCATAGAGTACCGGAACAAAGCATTAACACCTATAGAATACATGAACTCCTCAAACTGCGGTCATCACCGGGAGTGGTCCCGATTATTGTCACTTTGGGGTTACCGGATCATAACACATAGTAGGTGACTTTTGACTTGCAAAATAGGATCAAGAACTCACATATATTCATGAAAACATAATAGGTTTAGATCTGAAATCATGGCACTCGGGCTCTAGTGACAAGCATTAAGCATATCAAAGTCATAGCAACATCAATCTTAGAACATAATGAATATTAGGGATCAAACCCTAACAAAACTAACTCGATTACATGATAAATCTCATCCAACCCATCACCGTCTAGCAAGCCTACGATGGAATTACTCACGCACGGCGGTGAGCATCATGAAATTGGTGATGGAGGAAGGTTGATGATGACGATGGCGACGGATTCCCCTCTCTGGAGCCCCGAACGGACTCGAGATCAGCCCTCCCGAGAGAGACGAGGGCTTGGTGGCGGCTCTGTATTGTAAATCATGATGAATCCTTCTCTCTGATTTTTTTCTCCCCGAACGTGAATATATAGAGTTGGAGTTGACGACGGTGGAGCCTCAGGGGGCCCACGAGGCAGGGGGCGCGCCCCAGGGGGTGCCCTGCACCCTCATGGATAGGGCGTGGGCCCCCTGGTGTTGATTCTTTTGCCAGTATTTTTTATAAATTCCAAAACGTGTCTCCATTGATTTTCAGGTCATTCCGAGAACTTTATTTCTGCACAAAAATAACACCATGGCAATTCTGCTGAAAATAGTGGCAGTCCGAGTTACTTCCATTCAAACCATGCAAGTTAGAGTCCAAAACAAGGTCAAAAGTGTTTGGAAAAGTAGATACGTTCGAGACGTATCGCATGGTCTCCCGACCTCCCCAGTCGCGCTTCCAGTCGGCAGAGGTGTTGCCAGAGTTCGTCGTGTGGTCGGGGAACCCGGCTGGCACCTGGCTTCACCTTCATCGCTTTTTTGCCGGTGAGCTGCCGGCCGCGGGTCCTAATGGCCTCTGGCTGTAGGCCGACGGCTGCTGTAGTAAGGCTTCATGGGTCGCAATGGAGGTCTCCGTTGAGGGTAATATAGCCCTGGCCCGCGGCTGGCAGACGTTTGCCCAAGCGCACAGCCTGGGCAGACGGTGCACCCTCCACTTTAAGTACGACGGCGCCGCGACCCTCTTCGTTAGGGTGTTCGGGGAAGATGGTCGCCGCGCCGGGTGTTGTCCTGAAGACGGCGAGGGTGACGGAGTACTCGGCCTTGGCGACGGCTGTGACGAGGATGAGGGCGACCTTGCCCCCAACGACGGCCACAACTCGTTCGGCGACGGAAGCTCCTCCTCCGACGAGAGCTCCAGCAGTGGCGGCTACAACCAGCCGCCACGTCGCCGGGCTCGCTTCGAGGACGGTGGTGGGTCATCCGGTCACCATGCCCCGGTGAAGCGCGAGGAGGCCTCCAGCTGAGTCCGGGGGCCGATCCTCGCGAGCATCCGCGCTGTAGGAGTCGCTTTTGCCCGTCCTTTCCTTTCCTCCTGCATTGCAAGAACAAGTATGGGGCCCCGCAGGGGCGTGTAATCAACCGCCATGCTTATGCTGCTGTGCCATGTTTATCGGTCTTGTGTTGTGTTATGACATTCGTGCTCCGTGTAGACTTAGAAGGGTAACTTAGCTGGATGCGCCCAGGGTAGTCTCCTGTCTCGTGAGGGTACGCCCTCTGGCACCTGGTGAGCTTCCTTGTTGCTGGCTCGGGGGTTGTTGTCCTCGAGAAGCGTCACAGACCTGCAAAAATTACTAAGACGTCTGTCAGATGCCTTGCTGCTCCCTCTTGAGCATGCATTGGTTTTCCCTTGAAGAGGAAAGGGTGATGCAAGAAAGTATATTAAGTATTTTCCTCAGTTTTTGAGAACCAAGGTATCAATCCAGTAGGAGACTACACACAAATCGCCTAGTACTTGCACAAACAAATAAGAACCTTGCAACCATCGCGATAAAGGGGTTGTCAATCCCCTCACGATCACTTGCAAAAGCGAGATCTGATAAAGATAATAAGATAAATATTTTTGGTATTTTTGTTGTATAGATTGAAAATTAAAGATTGCAAAATAAATAGTAAACTAGAATTATAGATCAGAAAATTATATGATGTAAAGTAGACCCGGGGGCCATAGGTTTCACTAGTGGCTTCTCTCAAGATAGCATATATTATGGTGGGTGAACGAATTACTGCCGAGCAATTGATAGAAAAACGCATAGTTATGACAATATATAGGCATGAACATGAACATAGGCATCATGTCTGTGTTAAGTAGATTGAAACGATTCTGCATCTACTACTATTACTCCACACATCGACTGCTATCCAGCATGCATCTAGAGTATTAAGTTCATAAGAACAGAGTAACGCATTAGGCAAGATGACATGATTTAGAGGGATAAACTCAAGCAATATGATATAAACCCCATCTTTTTATCCTCGATGCACTACAAAAAAATACACTTCTGTGATGATACGTGTTTGTCACAGTATGTCGCATTTTTTGTCATGCATGTACATCCATGACAAATTTATGACAAAATCAAGATAGTCATACATGTGCTGTCGTAGAAGTGTTCCATGACATTACCAAAATTATCATCACGGAAGTGTCCACTTCCATGACGATAAATCGCGCGTCACAGAAGTGCTTTCATCAAGGGTGACCGACACGTGGCATCCACCGTAACGGAATGCCGTTAAGCTATCAGGTCAGGTTTTGGATCCGATAACCCGTTAACAGCCCCGGCCAATGGGGATTTTCCACGTGTAAAATCATCATTGGCTAGAGGAAACACATGTCGGCTCATCATTGGGACAGATGTCATCCACTCATTGGATAGGAGGCGCCTCTGATAGGTCGACACGTGGCATGGCCCAACAGTGGCCCATTCCGATGAAAAAGGCTGGCCCAGTAAAAATTAGCAGGCCGGCCCATATAAGGCCTACTTGTGTCAGGTCTATTTAAGCCCACAGCCCATACGAGATGTGCCAATTCGGCCCGTTAAAGACTTGACACCATTGCAGCCCATCGTCAGTTCGAGTCCGTTAACATCCCGCTATATATTTGGGCTCAATATCGACTTGATGAGATTTCGGCCTATTAACGGCCCATTTAATGGATGGGCCAATTTTCAGGATGTACATCTTTTGGCCTTTTAGCGACCCATTTAAATGTTGGGCTAATTTTTGGCCCGGTGTGTCTTTCAGCCTGTTGACGGCCCATTAATCTGATGGGCCATTTGTAGTCGGACCTGAGTTTCGTCCTTTTAGCGACCCATTTAAGTGTTGGGCCAATTTCTGGCCCGGTGTCACTTTCAGCCTGTTGACGGCCCATAAATCAGTTGGGCCAATTGTAGTCAGACCTGAGTTTTGGCCTTTTAGCAACCCATTTAAGTGTTGGGCCAATTCCCGGCCCTGTGTGCCTTTCGGCCTATTAATGGACCACAAATGAGTTGGGCCATTTGTAGTCGGACCTTAGTTTTGGCCTCTTAGCGGCCCATGCCCTTCCTGGTCCAATACCAGCCCGGTTTCTCTTTCGGCCTGCTAAAGGCCCACAACACAGTTGGGCCGTTTACAATACGACCTGACTTTCGGCCTCTTAGCGGCCCATGCTCTTCATGGTCCAATACAAGCCCGATGTCTCTTTCGGCCTGCTAAAGGCCTACGGTATAGTTGGGCCATATGTAGCCCAAACTTAGTAACGGCCTGTTAACGGCCCGTGAAATAAATTGGGGCCACCTGTTGCCCGCTTCAATGTCGGCCTGTTAACGACCCGGGAGGTAAGAGGGCCGACCATTAACTTTCGGCCTAGTAACGACCCATTAACTTAATGGGGCCACTAAAGTCCGTTCATGTCTTTAGGCCAAATTAGATAATTTGAGCCCATTACGACGAGCAAAGGTATGGCATACAGGGAATAACGTTGCACATCCAGAATATATTATAGGAAATTACATCCACTAGGCAATCAAAGATTGATGCCAGTGCAAATAAATGAGCAGAACCTAACCATCTACAATGTCACAATCTGCAACCTCAGCACAGATGACGCCCATAAGCATGTGGGCAAGTTCTTGCTGCTTTGCCACACTGTCTCTGAAAAAATTGATTAGTTGTTGTGTCACACGACTCTGCACCTCTGATTCATCCACCATTTCCATCATTGCTTCAGCCATTAATTGGTTCACAAACATACATTTATTTCGTTGCATTCGAGACAGAGGATACTGAACAGATTCAGATGGCGATTTTGGCAGGCTTGTATTATTGATAGTGGAGAGTGTCTTGACCACTGCATCATAACATAAATTAGGATGGGAACCAAACAGATTAATCATGAGTTATTGCCATATTACCTGGACTAGATTTACTAGAAATAAACAATGGGGTTGCCTTGCTGTTTTCAGAGTTTGTCTTCTTATCTTCAGCAGCCTGCACAAAATTAACACACTAGCATTGCTACCATTGGCCAAGTTAGATAATAGGAAAGCAACATTGACACAACGAACGTTTGGGCAACTAGCCTACACCAAATTAACACAATATGGCATAGCTATCATTACCCAGGTAAGGTAATACGAAAGCAACATTGACACAATGAATGAATGGGCAACCAGAGAAGCACTACAATTCAGTAATGTGCGCGATATGAGATAGCACATTCATGCAGCTCAGTACGCAAAACTACCAGGCAGTTTTCCTTACAAAAATCAACATTGGCGCCTTTAACATTTTGCTACAACTAATTTTAGATCAGATAAAGGTTAGATTCACGCCGATTAACAAAATACATGCTGATGTAAAAATATAGTGATATACAACAGGTACTTACATCAGCACTGGAGCACAGAGAATTCCCGCAAGATATTTTCGTCGAATACGATCCCAATGGAGAAGTCTTGTATCGTTTAACCTTAAAGAGAGACGGGTAAGAAACATGTAGAAAATATGATCAGAATGCTATAAAATTTCATGATGCAAGGATACGCACACGCTTCTTAGAATGGAGTTGACATTCTTTTGCTGGACTGGAGCGGACTAGTTCTTTGGCCACTGGAATCTGCTTATTATTAGTGGGAGTTGGGTTTCTCTGTGCTGGAGCAGTATCTATGAAAAATGGAGTTGGTTTATTATCTCCTGGCGTTTGGATCTTTTGCAAAGACCTGGTTTGTAACCCTTCAGATTCTAACATAGTCGTCTTCCCCTTGCATGACTTATATAGAAGAATGGTGATTCAGTTATAAAACATGCTACAAAAAAGATGGAATAGGTACTGAAGAATAGAAAGGCATGACATATTGACATGTATTCACTCCATCCAGAAATAAATGGATGGGTCTAGGCGTATTTCAGTTCTAGATACATCCAGTTTTATCGATTTCCGTGAAATTTAATCCGGACGGAGGGAGTATGATGTAAGAGCTAGGGATACGACAGGACAACACAGTAAAAAAACACTGAAAAACTCACTTCAAAACCAAAGTATTCAAACCCACTGATATGAGATAGTACACTCATGCAGCTCAGGATGCAAAACTACCAGGCAATTTTCCTTGCAAAAATCAACATTGTGGCCTTTAATCATACATTTTGCTACAACTAAATTTAGATCAGATAAAGGTTGGATTCACGCCGATTAAGAAAATACATGCTGATGTAAAAAATATAGTGATATACAACAGGTACTTACATCTACATTGGAGCACATAGAATTCCTGCAAGAATCTTTCCTCATAAACGATACCATTGCAGAAAATCATCTATCTGTTAAGCTTATTTTCTAAAAGAGAGATGGGTAAGAAACATGTAGAAAATATGATCAGCATGCTATAAAATTTCATGATGCAAGGATACGCACACGCTTCTTAGAATTGAGTTGACATATTTTTGCTGGACTGGAGCGGACTAGTTCTTTGGCCACTGGAATCTGCTTATTATTAGTAGGAGTTGGGTTTCTCTGTGCTGGAGTAGTATCTATAAAAACTGGAGTCGGTTTATTATCTCCTGGCATTTGGATCTTTTGCAAAGGCCTTGTTTGTAACCCTTCAGATTCTAACATAGTCGTCTTCCCCTTGCATGCCTTGTATAGAAGAATGGTGTTTTAATTATAAAACATGCGACAGCAGAGAGATGGAATAGGTACTGAAGAATAGAAAGGCATCACATATTGACATGTATTCCCTCCATCCAAAAAAAATGGATGGGTCTAGGCGTATTTTAGTTCTAGATACATCCTTTTTTATCCATTTTGGCAACATGTAATCCAGACGGAGGGAGTATGGTGTAAGAGCTAGGGATACGATAGGACAACACAGCAAAAAAACACTAGTTGAATGTAAAACTGTATGCTAGCGGAATACGTACAGAAATAACTAAGGCAACATACACGTGTATGATTGGGAAAATAATATGGCATTGCAACAGAGCACTAGAACAGCACTTCAATGTAAAAAAACATGGTATGGTAGACAGATGAAGTGCATACTGATGAATAACAATGCATAAGATATTCAGAAGCATGATGTCCAAATTAAGCAGATGGCATTGCGATAGAGTAGAACGACAGTACTTGAATTTGAAAACATGTTATCATGAATGGAATAGGTACTGAAAAACAGGAAGGCATGACATATTTACATGCATGATCAGCATGCTAAGCACATGGCATTGCAATAGAGTAGATACACTCCAGGACATTATATGCATGTTGTACCCATATCACAGGCCAAGTTAGAGCAAGGACCTTGTGGGGTGAAGAGGATTCATCATCTTTCTGCAAGTCTTCTGAAGAACCGCGTTTACATGTTCCATCATATTGGGTATCATTGACATCAAGTTTATTGGCCTTTACATTGCTCCGTGAGGTTCTTGTGGATATATCAGTGTGTGCAATTATATCTGACATGCATGGAAGACAACTAGTAGTTAGATTTATGTAATGAGTGCCTGTAGGAGACGACATAAATAGTAGGACTGGGGTTAACTAGCAGCAACAGGTCTCATAAACTAAAGGGAGAACACAGATGAAAGCTACAGAATATGTATCGTTTGTACTCGAGATTAACTAGATGGCACACAAAAGTATTAAAGAACAACATAGGACATACTAGAAGTGGTATAATACTATAATCACCAGCCTGTGGGATAGCATTGGCTGATGGATGATAACTATGGAACAGTGTTACCTAAAGAA
The DNA here is from genome assembly GCF_002162155.2 of Triticum dicoccoides. Taxonomy (NCBI): domain Eukaryota; kingdom Viridiplantae; phylum Streptophyta; class Magnoliopsida; order Poales; family Poaceae; genus Triticum; species Triticum dicoccoides. The sequence goes on along the minus strand of NC_041390.1, from coordinate 200,050,038 downwards.
CAAGTATCTTAGCTGAACTATGGAACAGCGTTAACTCCTGAACAAGACCCGTAAGAGATCAACATGAATATACAGTGAAATGTGATGATCTATTTTCTATGCTTAGATGAATAACAAAGCCATAAATGTTGCACACAAGTAAGATGAGGGTACAACCTATCTGGCTGCCATCCATAGGAGTGAGCATCATGTGCTGACTTGTCGATGGCCCTGTGGTTGTGCATGTCGGGCACGCGCATTCGATGCAGGGAACTGTTGAGTGGGGACTATAGCTCCCTTCTGGTGTATGCTTCCCTTGTTGGAGCAGCTATGGTAAGTCGGAAGACGGTGTGTCTGAAGATGCAGATAACGATAATGTTAAGAACGACATATCTCTTTGATCTGAAGAAATACACTAAGAGATCAATAGCAAGGTACGAGAGTGGTCACACGTCTGTTGACTGAAGACTAAATTGGGGTCACATGATTTTATTTTATTTTGGTACTGTCCGATCTATGCCGGATGGCTGGCCGTCTTGTGCCTCCCGGCTGACACTGTTCGGAATCTTCCCTGAAGAGCCAGCGAACAACGGCAGAGCAGCCTGCCTCCGCCGTCCATGGCCCCGGCCAAAACCCCGCTTCCCGCCCCACCGCACTGCCGTGGTTGCGCCGCCCCCAGGCCAATCCACAAAGACTCCCTGTCATCCAGATCCGGTGGCGGCGGCAGTACCTTCAACCCACGCAACTCTAAAAGATAGTCATTTAAGTGCTGCTTCCGCGGCGAACTTGCGGCCCCGCACCCTTACGTTAGACACCAGCCAACCGGCAGCCTAGGAGCTCCGCCGCCTCGAGGGGTGTTGCTTCCCATTGCAAATCGATTGGCCCAGAATAAAAATTCAGACAACTAACGCCTAAATAAAGTGATTTGAGATGAGGGTGCGACCTATCTGGTGGCACGGTGAAGTAGGCAGGTCCAGCTGCCGAGTCGGTGAGGCCGGCGCGGTTGCGGTGGCCACCGGCGGTAGGGAAAGAGCGATGTCGCGATGGTCAATGGCTACGCCAAAGCAGCGCCAGGACTCTGGACGGATCCGAAGTTGGAGCCGCTCCGGCGCCGTGAACAATGGCGGGGGTGAATTGGCTCTGGTACGGTTCACGCGGCTGTCGTCGAGGCAGCACCAGCAGCACGGAGTAAGAGGCACACGGCCCAGTGCATGATGGCAAATGGACAGCGTATCCGGCATTAGGGAGGAGGGCGGCTGTGAAATTGGTGTGGTGGGGGCGCCATGGAGGTGGGGCTGAGTTTTCGCGACTCGGGAGAAGGGAGCTTCCCGGGGAGAAGGTGATTTGGCGCCCACGAGGTATGAATGGGGGCGGGCGGGGGAAATTGGGAGGGGAGTGGAACCATGTCTTACGGACGCATTTGTCTGAAATGTGAGGGGGAGTTACAGTTCTACCCTTGCCTATAGGCTTCTCGGCTTGGGTATGTGTACTGAGGGTTGGGGATAGTAGAGTAACTTTGCTTCTCTGGGCGGGAGCGATTTCGGGCGAGGAGGGCGTGTTTTGAACTATAGTGGGCGCGAGCGATTTCGGGCAAGGAGAGCGTGTTTAAAAATAGTGGGCGCGATCTATTTCAGGCGAGGAGAGTGTGTTTTGCCGACCATGATTTATGAATTATTCGGCACATGTCATTTCGGCCGAGGAGAAGGCGCGCTTGGATGAAGTTACGAACCTACCCTCGATGTACAACGGGCCAATTGATGCGTGTCCCACATAGGACGGTAATTTCGTGTCTCCCATTTATTTGCTCGGGCGAATTCCACCGAGCAGAGAGGATGTTTAACGGTTCGTTCGAATTTTGGGAGAACGAGCATCCACGTCTACCTTACCAAGTCGATTCGGATCAAATTTTGAAATATTAGCTTGCCACTTCTTTTTTAGATGGAGAGATGATGCTCGGGAGTAATGTGTTTTTACATGCTCGTTGCTAGTGATTTACTATATGACAAATAGTTGAACCACTAAAAAACACGAATCAAACCCAAAATGAAATATCTCGATTCAATGAAATAGCTCGTTCAGTAGGTCAAAATAGTGAACTAAATCCAAAATTGAACACCTCAATCGAGTAGCATGTTGTACAGTATTATAGTACTCCATGAACATGTTGAAAGTCAAATTAATGAACTTGTTTGATATACGCATATATCCGTTCATGTGTGGATTGCAGACAACATGTTCTCCAATTTAAATATTTGAATGCAAGTTTATATCAAAACATGGTTTATATTAGTCTTTGATGCATAAAACGCGACCTCCCCCTCTCCCGGACTCCTGTTCTCTCTCTCTCTCTCTCTCTCTCTCTCTCTCTCTCTCTCTCTCGCCGACAATCTTCAATTCTGTCGCACGCATCCGACACAAAAACCTTGTTCTTTGTGTGTGTGTGTGGGGGGGGTCTTTCTAGTATGCATGCATATATACACCATCTATAGGTCTCTCTCGCACACTATGTATGATACTCTTGCTAGTCCAAGCTAGATATCTTGGGTCCACTCATCGTACGCACACAGATTCCTTGGCTCTTTGCCTGTAACTCTCTCACGCACCACTATGTCGTCTCGGAGCTCTTCCCCCCTCTCTCAAACTCTCCATCCACCTGGGTCACACATACACATGCATATCTCACTCGCACTCGATAGGCCCATCTAAAACTCTATTTCTCCCCCTCGTTATCTCTCCATCTCACACGCGCACACACACAATCTCATGCCCAGCTAGCCAAGTATGATGGTCTCTCACTCAATTGTGGGCACACGCAGTCCCCCCTATATGTATATGACTAGCTAATCTTAGTCTCCATCACAAACATGTGCATGGTCTATCTCGATTTCTCTCGGGGCATCTTTCTATTGCGCACACACTCCCTCAATCTCCCACCCATATAGTCCCCTCACGATCTCGACGGGATCTCTCTATCAAAAACACACCCTCTCTCCCTCCCCATGCGTCCATGCCATCCATGTGTCCCTCTCGACCTTTGTTCTTTGTTTGCCACACCTCTATTGGACATGTACTACAGGGGTGTGTCTCTCCGTTGCAAACAATCACACACTAGCTATCTTCGTGTATCTCCTCACCTCGCTTTCCCATCTCGGAGATGCACGCGTGATATGTTCGCATAAGAAACGAAAAAACACACTCTCTCTAATTTATCGTTTGTTGACACTTTCTCTTTCACACACATACTCTTTTTGCACACTTACTCATTCTCCTTCACACGCACTTGATCTGTCTCGACTGAGGCACTCTCCTCGGTCCATAGCATATAGATTTATTGAAATGTCAAACATCACAAAGTTTGACCATGTACGTGGAGAAAAGGAATTACATCTAGTACGGCAAACATATACCATTAGATTCACCATGAGATGTAGTTTTGTATGATGTATCTTTGGTATTGTAGATATAAATAACATTTGCGTAAACCTGATCAAAGTTTCCAAAGTTTGACTTCTAAAAAATTTACATGCACTGCATTATCGAGCGGATGGAATATCTCTTTCCCCCTCTCAGCTATCTGACGCACCACTCAGCCTTATCGGGGTTCCTCAATCTCTCTCAAACTTTATTGGTCAGTTTGGTTTGTGACCTGACTCTCATGCCTTGATGGCCAGTACTGCCTGGTGTGGATGTGAGATGTAAAATATTTCTGCCTGGCCAGGCTTGTGTGGTGCTGAAGCATTTGGTTCATGCCTGGGCCAGGCAAAGCATCAATGTCCCATCAATCAATCCATGCACCAATTATTTAATGCTAATATCCATCCATGTTGTTGTTAGCCTCGTGGCCACACGACCAGGCACGACCAGGCGTTCGAAATCGGTCGCCTGGGCCAGGCTACTAGCAGTGTCTGGAGTTCAGCCAGGCTAATTAAAGTGCAATGGAACCCAGGCCAGGCGGGCTTTCTTTTTCACAGGGTAGCAACCAAACAAGCGTGCATGAAATCCAGCCACAACCCCAGGCCAGGCAAAATATTCTAAGGACGCAAGCCAAACTGGCCTTATATCTCCCTGGTTCACACATACACATGTCTCATATAGACCCATCCAACACTCTCCACCCTTGTTCTCTCTCCATGTGACACGCACCCCCCTAAGTACCATAATCCCTCAATCCATCATAGGCGCAAGCACTCCCCCCCTCCTAAGTATGATTATCTCTTACTAGCCATCAGGAACACACATATTGTCTCCTTCCATCCATACGTATATCTCGATATCTCTCGGGGCATCTTCTATTACGCACACACCTTGTCACTCGATCTCCCACCCATGTAGTCCCATCACGATCTCCAGGGGATCTCTCTATGACAAACATACACTCTCTCCTCCCCATGTCTGCATTTTCTCTGTACGTCTCTCTCGACCTCTCTCCCTTGTTTGTCAGACCCCTCTTGGCCATGTGCTAGGGGTCTTGCTCTCTCGGTTCCAAACAACCACACACTATCTCCTCACCTTGCCTCCGTTGTCAAAGATGCATGTGTGATATGTTTTCATAAGACACGCACGCTTTTTCTCTACTTTTATCGTGTGTTGTCCATGTCTCTTTCACACACGCACACACACTTTTTCACTCTCTCTCTCTCTCTCTTGTTAGGGACTCTGTCACGTCCATAAGCATATGGATGTTTTGAAAAGTCAAACCTCAGAAACGTTTGACCAAGTATATGTGGAGAAAAACATTTACATCTGGAACGATCATTAGATTCATCACAACATGTACTTACTTCATACTATCATTTATCTTTGGTATTGTAGATTTAAGTAATTTCTTTATAAACTTGGTCAAAGTTTCAAAAGTTTGACTTAAAAAATGTTGGAACTACATTATCGAATGGAGGGAGTAGCTCTTTCTCTCTCTCTCTGCTATCTCTCACGGGCCTCCCCTCTCACTCGAACTCTCTATACCGACGGATTATACACTCACTATGTCAGCGTATAGCTCCGTATATTGTTTAGTTGACCGGTCAACCAATCCACATGCTGCCTTGTCAGCTCGTGTTCTGTATCTTCGTGTGCTAGCCCATGTGGCAGTGGGTGAAAATAAGTAAACTAGAGGCCCATCTGACACGCGGTGAAGTAAACAAAGTTGAAACCACTCGGGGTAGCACCCTGCACGCTAGTAAGTTGAAACCAAATTAGGATGACAAGTGTAGTGTTCAAAACTGCATCTACCCACTGCATCGAAAGAAATGTTTTTAGTATTTTTTCTCACGTGATCACCTGCATCGTTTTTATGCTGTACTACTATAGTAGCCTAGGCTAGTCACAGTGGAAAGTAACTTAGACTACTCTAGTAACTCTATGGTTACCCTAAGAGCAAGTACTACCTCCGTCCTGGTTTACTCATCCAATTTTGTAGTATCAAAATTTGACCATAGATTTAACTGACAAAATGTTAATGCATGTCACTAAGAACTATATCGTTGGATTCGTATTTGAACATAATTTCAAATGGTATAATTTTTAGTGACATGCATTGGCATTTCCTTAGGTAAATCTATGGTCAAAATTTTATACTAAATACGAGGTAGTATTAAAAAAGTGGGCTATGTAGGCCAAAACATGTGCCAAATTCACTTGTGATGCATTTGGCATTGATGCCCCTCCATTGCTCACCTGGTGTCCCAATCTGGATCACTTACTTTGCTCCGGTGCCAAATTAACTCACGCAATGAAGAAACACTGCGTGGGAGAGAGAGAGGACTGAGGCAATAAAAAAACACTTGTTTGGGAGAGTGAGAGGCTGGTGTAGTTGGTTTGATTGATTTGTTTATACATGTGGGTCCGTGTGCACAACGGTGCCAACTCTCTCACATCACAAGAGCGGTGCCAAAATCTTTTGATTTGACATAGATGCATGTTATGTGGCATACTTTTGCGAAATATGGCATCGGCCACATGGTGGAAGGCAACAAATGCCCAAGCTCTTCACGTGCTCCTAGTTAAATGAGAGGAAACAGAAAGAGAGAGAGAGAGAGAGAGAATGAAAAAATATCACTAGCCAGCCAACCCTTTCGTATGAGCGAATGATATTGGTACCTCTTGATGACACGGCAATCTTATGCAGCCAGCTGCTCTAATATGTTCTCTTCTTTTGCAGATAAAAAAAGACCCGAAAGTGAAAAATGTGCTGCACTATAACAATCTCATCGAATGCCTTGATCTCCATCTTACAGAAATTGATTTGATTGACTACCGAGGCAGCACATCTGAGATTAAATTGGCCAGGTTCTTTGTTCTGGAGGCAAGTATGCTCAAGGTAATGAGGTGGCGTTCTCTGGCGCAACAATGAATGGCGTGCTGATCACCGCAAGCGTCTAAGCCTAAATGACAAAGTCTCCGCAGAAGCTGGATTTGTTTTTGAAACATCAAGTGGCCAGAGACTCGAAAACTTATTTTCCCATTAGTGACTTGTCAAGGCGGTTGATTTTAGTTTGTACGATAATGTTGCATCCACCTAAAGTAACGAAAGTTCTTACGTAAACTTCCTAGTAATTCCCTCTTCGTAGGTGCAGCATTACTCCTAACATTTGTAATATCAGTTTGAAACTTGTAATATTGTCGTGTCCTATTCCTGCGTTTTCAAAATCCTGCAAATCAAACAGGTCCTGAGTTGGTGATGATGTTGTGCGTCCCATCTTTCACCAATAGCCGTCGGATCTAGATCTGACGCATACAAACCAAGCTTCTCCATTTTTGCAAAAAGATGCCCGCACTTGTTCCCTATTTACAAACAACTCTTTGTCTCTCACAATCAGCCTCATCTCCTCCCCACCACATCCAGGAGTAGAAGGCCGTGGAAAAATCTGGCGTGATGGCCGCTGCCGGAGCCATCCACCCCCAATCTTGGTGTTCCGTGCAATGCACGGGCATCTACGCACGGGAAATTATGTCGAACAAGGCTAGTTGTAAGCAGGCTAGCTCTACAGCCATGATGATAGTGACTGCAGACGGTGAGGCTGACTATGGTATGCCGAACACAGCGCCTATACTCAGGTGTCATCTCCGGCGCAGGGTCTTGTCACTTCACTGTGAGGAGTAGCACGTAATAATTTGACCAACGGGTAGTATAGTGCTAGTACTCCTACTACTACAATGGTAGTACTACTACTAGTACTAGTAGCACCACCGTCTGGATTTAGGAGTACTACCATGTCCATATGGATTTTAGTATTTGACTAGCAATATCTAGTAATGCATGTCACCAAAAATGTACTACTCCCTCTGTAAATAAATACATGGTGTTTTATTCCTATCGGTGGGAGAACTTAATGTTTTTTTGCTACTCCTAACTAGAGTACTAATAGGATTACATGCAATGAACTAAACACTGCATGTCATGTTTGGTAGTCTCAAGTCATTGAAAGCATGCACGGCCCACATCTCTCCTTGGTGGATATGTCATGAAATAAGAAACAAGGAGGGAGTTAATGCACCGTGCCTAAGTATTTTGGGATTATTTGATTTTTGTAAGGTGACTTACACAACATTTTTGTTTACATGCATTAACATTTTATTAGTTAAATCAAAGGTAAAAACTTGGCGCAAAATGCAAAGGGGACCAATAAACCAGTAAACATCAAACTTCTCTCGTTTGGCCCCAACTAGAGGTCCGTTGAGATGACTATACTGCACCGGCACGGAGGGGGACGCAGCTTCATTGACTTACGAAAACTGCCTTTGGGTGAATGACACGTGGCCCTAGGGGGTGGCTGGCCCACCTATCATACAGCCAAAGGCAGGTGCAGTAGAGGGCCAAGGAGTAGTACGAAATCCTACGCACCTACGCATGCTAACCAAGGGATGAGTGATCACTCGAATTGCAAGATCAGTTGACTAGAAGCTACGCTAGACCCATGGAGGCGATGAGCGCGAGCATCAGCCGGCTGTGCCAGATGGTCCACGACGCTGGCCTGTGGCCCAGCACCAAGGAACATCTCCAGGTAGTATTGCTTGAGGCCGCCAGGGCGAGGGGCCGCTTGGATGACAGCTTCGTCTCCTTGTTCGACGAGGTCCTCGTTGGTTTCCTCGACAAGTTCAACGTCGTCAAGAAGCTTGCAGACGACTTTGATGTAAGCCTCCAGCCGACGCGCCCAGGCTCTGCGATGCCCGCCACCCTCAACGGCCACTATGGTAACAACCTCTTCGACGCACTGGTGGCCCTGCGACTGCCCGCCGTCGCGCCGGAGAATGTCCACCTCGAGGTCGCGCTCGCCGTGCAGCGCCTGGCGCAGCAAGACACCATCGACATAATCACCCACGTCTACGCGCAAATCATCCACAAGGACTACTACATGCAAGAGGACGATAGGACGCTGGCCTTCTTGGAGCGTAGGGCAACCTTGGACGACACTATTCAGAAGCATGTTGAGCTTGCCGCCAATGTCGCTGCTCCTCACACGTCGGTTGGTGACCCGACGCACTAGGGCGTGAGGATGTCGTTGAACGTTGATGGATTCGTATGTATTTTTATCTTTCCGTCAAATCCATGTAGTAGTATATGATACTACAATAATTATCTTACCTGTCGCATCAACTTCATAATTTTCATACGTACTCCATGCATGAACGGCGCCAGAACCAAACTTCTCATTACTCTAGGCAAAATCGTTATTTTCTATCTATCGGTCGCGCCCTGGAGCATAACCAAATTTTACAAGTTACGAGTTCAAAAGGAAAAGCCTGCCGTGTTCGCGTCGCACCCCCACACGGTTGGTCCGGCACGCTGCTCAAGCGGGAATGCGTGTGGTGTTGCATTTTCACTTACAAGTGGGACCGCAGTTGAGCAAACCGACTATCGGCAAACCCCCACCCCGCCCACCGCGCGATGGCTGAGAAAACAGGAGGGAGAAGAGATGGTTGTAGCATGGACTCCAAGAAAATTGGTGTCGGATGGGACTCTGTGGGTGGCGTGTGCCGTACTGCTAGACATGAATGCTAGTTATGGCCCATGCCACCCCACTATATCGAGGTACGTAGAACAAATTTCCTGCAGTCCATGCTCAGCCCTCCTCTATCGATCTTCTCAGCCAGCCAGCGGACGCGCGGAGCCCATCGTCTGTTTGCTCACATGCGGCCACACATGTCAGTGAAAAACGCAAGAGGACCCACTGAACTTGCACATCTTTCACCTCGACATGATGGTGATGAAAAACAAATCCAATAAAGATCTTCGGTGGCCGCTTTTGGAGTTACTCAAGAGTAGTAAGATTCTATTTACAATTTAACCCAAGATGCACATCTCGTGGCTTCAACTACCACTCTATTTTCTTTCATGACACGACCTGGATGCTAGATGTCCCACGTGTCGGCAAAAGGAGGAAGAAGCCGACCAAATCTTCGGTTCTGCTCTCGGATTAGACTAGTTGTGCTAACTTAAAAAATTTATTGTGTACTCCCTCCGTTCCAAAATACTTGACTTCCATTTGTCCAAAAATGGATGTACCTATATACTAAGACATGTCTAGATATATATATATATATATATATATATATATTGATAAATAGAAGGCATGTATTGTGCAATGGAGGGAGTAGAATGGATGCAAGTTTTTGTATTGGGAAGAAGAGTACATCCATATATTGATAGAGCGCAATTTAGTAGATGTTCTAACACTTTTAGCTAGCATAGATGCAAGATTAAGCCTCCGCATATCAACAATGAATGCATCGAGAAGGCACTAATCCAACTTACAGGAGTAGTAAAATGTATTCTTGTGGTTCTTGTTTTCTTTGGTCTTGCTTTTCTAGTCAAAATTATCGTTGGAGTTCATGCAAAACGGAGGTGCGTTTGGGGTCGTGCATTGGAGTTGGCCTTACAAGTGGGACCACAGTTAAGGAAACCCCCACCTCGCCCGCCGCACGATGGCTGAAGTTAGAGAAATGACGAGGTTGAAGAGATTGCTCTAGCACGGACTTCAAGAAATAATATGGTGTCAGATGGATGTCGTGGTGGTGGCGTGTGCCGTACTCCTGGACGTGAATGCTTGTTCTGGCCCATGCCACCCTACTACTCCTACTACTTACTCCTACTACTATATAGTATACTAGTATCGAGGATTCGAGGTGCTGGTTACGTACAACGAACACATTAACATATGGCTACAGTAAAAACACCCGCCCGACGCGCGAAGCATGTGAAGCTAGTACAAATTTAGAGAAGCGACTCGAAAGCCATTCGTAAATTTAGTAAGATTATCACATGCATATCATTTTATTACATACAACATGTCATCAACCCACATCGACAACGAGGATACATTATAAATACTAAAGTTTTCACCACACAACAAATAACAAGCAATGAAATGAACTTCAACTCAACCATTCCTCGGCGCTGGAAACGCTTGCTTTGAACCACAAGTGATTCTCTGGGATGGGCCATCGATTGTCAATCTGGAAACCAACGCAGGACTGATCATCCAGGCTGAAGGGGCCTACTATATCAGTACCAGGGTAGGGAACCACCCAAATGTCCGAGGTATAGACACAGTTGCTTCTGATAAATGGTACTGTTAACATTGTGTCAACAGCAGTTGGATCGCCTTTCACCATCATCAGATAGTTTTGTCCAAGGAAGAGCGAGTTTTCTCCAAGACTATCAATTCTGTACCAGGGAGAAGGAGTTGGCTCTAGCACACTAGTATCCATCCCGAATACCATGCAACAGGTGTTGGAATAGGTCCGGAGAGTGCGACCATCGGAGACTACACCTGCTTCCTTAGTAGCAACATCATCAGTGGGTTGTATACACACAAGAAGAGGTGATCCATTGGAATTAGTTGCCAGGCGCCACTGAGTATATGGGTTCTGCTCGTCCTCATGCTCGTGATCATCACCATCGTCATCTCCCCCTTGGTTATAAAAATTTTCAAGTATAGGTGGTGGGATGTTCACAGGACCTTGGAAACACAAGAAGAAGGTTAATTAGTAAAGGGAAACTTGCTAACCCGCATGCATGTGGATGAAACAATTATAATTACGGTGGAAGACAAATGTACCGAAACTACAAGGATCCCATGCAAAAACAGTGCCACAAGTGGTGGCAGCAAACACAAGGCCCTCGTATTGAATTGCATCACAGTACTCATCCGTGTACAGAAACTGGTTTTTGAGCAATATCCATCGAGTCGAACCACGAAGGACGGCAACAAACTTGTCGAAGATAGCAACAACTTGATAGTTGTTGTAATTCCAAGAGCGGTTGGGAACTCGACAAATTGGTATCTTTCGTAGAAGACAGTCACCATGATCGTATTTGAACATGCGTACAATACCGGTGTGCTCAACCTCTGGGCAGTCTGCTGAGATTTTTGGAAGTGGAACCCGGTCACGAGTGTACACATTCACAAGTTCCCACTCGCAGTTGGACCCAATGTAAACAACCCAATCTCCATTTGCGCCCGCCCAAGCCTTGCCCTCAAGCGATGGCATCTTAACATCATACGTATCATTATCAAGCGGCATCAACTGGCACAGGGCGAGGCCTCCGTCGTGCCGGCGCCAGTCATCAGGGTCACGGCAAAGAAGATAGGGGAGATCAAACCGCTCCTTGACTCTTGGGTTCTTTGTAATGATATTATTAGTTGAGTCGAGAATGGGCTTGAACGAACCTGCCATGCTAGCCGAGGTGATGACGTCGCACCGATCAATGAGTTCCTCCACCACGTCATCTTTTAGATCGGGGCAAGAATAACGGGGTTGTTTCCGGCCTGTTCCCTCCATGGAGAAGATGATCGAACAATGGCATAAGAAAGGGTGAAGGGATGAAGGAAAATGGAGGAGGGAGAGGAAGAGCGTGCCACAGCAGTTCCAAATCAAGAGGGAAAGGCGAAGAGTCGGTGGACGGTTGCGAGTTTGCCACGGTTCATGAAGAGGCGCCCCGGCCTACGCGTCCATTCAGAAATACTCCTACTACTCGCCGTCGTCTCACTGATATGTTGGAACGGGACCACATGTCAACGAAACATGGTGTGTAATTTCTCGTGCAAAATGCGATCTGGCCATGTTGGCCCGAGCTGCCGCATTAGTTATCGACCTTTATTTTTTTAAGGGCGCGCCGGTCAGTTTTGAAGCACGACTAACTGGTACTGTACACAGAGAAAATACAAACTACTCTACCACTACTCCACCTCCAGTACTAGTAGTATAAAAAAGATATATAGGCTGGAGCTTGAGCGCTTTCTTGCTAAGGGCTGCCCACTTGCTTCTCACACTACCACCCTCTCTCCAAATCTAAAAGAGACGGCCCCTCTCTCCCTCCTCACCGGTGGTCACAGATCCGCCGGGGAAGAAAAGGATGTGCAGCGTTGACGCACTCGTCGTTGGCGAGCGAGGTCACGCACTGACGACAAGGCCGTCCTCTCAGACCTAGCGCCCGCGCGGGATGGCCTCCGTCCCCAAGCTTGTTGCCGTAGTGTGTGTGGAGGACGACGACCACGAGCGAAGCCACTTCCCGCCGACCCTCAGGTATGCTACCTCTTTTCGAACCATAACCTTGTTCTATTGCCCCATCTGCCACGTCATTGCATGTGGATCTTTTTCCACTCCACCATCTTCCCAATTTGCTATCCTCTGCTCTGCTGGCCACGCAGACGACAACCATAATTTGCACTATTAAAGGAAACCCTACTTCATGCAGACTAATCCATGTCTGGGTTGAATAAGGAAAGGAAGGGAGACTGTACTGTCCAAGAGAGTAGGCATCGAACCCGCATCTAGGTTGAAAAGGGGAAAATCAGTAGCTAAGGAACAAGTCTCGTGTCTCTTGGTTGAAGAAGGGTAGAAAGGCAAGACAACGCAATAGAGAATGACCAGGTCGATCGGTTTGTTGTCCTCGCATAGGAAATAGGTGGCTAAAGAGAACAAAAATGGGACGTAATCCACATATGCTGCCTGGATATTTGTTGCTCTAGGCAACCATACCTCCCTCACCACTCTGCGTCCGTGGAGGTACATCGTACTGGTGCGCCCACTGTCCGAATGGGCCTCCCATGCTCTTATTGCCACTTTTTTGGTGTTAGTATAACGCCAACAGTCAAGTCAAGCAATGCTACTGCTAAAGTGATGCCACATTTAACTAATGCCGCTCTCAGTCTAATGCCACCCATAAATTTAAGCAATGTCATTTAATTTCACTGGATTATTTCAAGGTTAGCTGTTGATTGTGGATGTATTGAAGATTTTTCAACTAAGGCATTCTAATGCTGTTGCACAGCCAGTATACCAACGATGAAACTTGTTACTACCTTCAGATTTTTGCACTATTAATGCTTATAGATTACATACCTCACTTTCATGAGATAAGTTAATTTTTTTGTACAGTGTCACCAAAATGCCAAGGCGCTGATGTCATTTTATTTTGGTTAAACTGCACAGACAATTATGAAGACAAGAGGAAAGGTCAAGAGTGGGCACCTCCTCTGGCTGTTCTCTTGAGGAGGTATGTATGTTTGTCTCTAATGCCTATCGACTACATACCTGACATCATGATGTAATGTTAAGTCATTTCCTTTTGTACAGTGTCACTGAATTATCAAGGCGGTGATGGCATTTTATTTTAGTAGAACTGCACAAAATTTGCTTAAAAGAAGAGGAAAGGTCAGGAATGGCTCACTTTTCCAGAAAAAACTATGTATGCCTTCCTGACATCAGCTGTTGTTGCTTTATTTATTCCTTCAAATAGGTGGTTAGAAACAGTCTTGCTACCTTTTCCCATTAAGAAATTGGAATGCTTATATTTGTGAGTCTATGCTTCAACTAGTGCCACTTTTAGAGTAATCACACTTTCAATATCTATGCAAACAGGGATGCTCGATTTTAGTGGAACTGCACAAAAAGTCCAACTGGTTCAACATTAGGAGCATTTTTTCCAAACCTTTATATCCAATTGGTGGCACTATGAGTTGTTCATTACGAAGGTACATGGTTTGCTACTATCTTGCTACTCTTTTTGTACTGTCATTAGATAGTAATACTAGTGGTTTGCATGTGAATTTATTGGCAGGGTGGACCTACATTGGAGGTGCAGGACAGGATTCAATGATTGGATGCTCAATTTCGGTTGTATCGATTTCACCTCTTCCATCACTGTGAACATGGATATCCTTGGTATGATGAAGAATAGGCGCTATATTTCTAGTCTGAACCAGCAAATCAATTCAGTATGAAATTGTCCAGGGCAAAACATAACTGTATTAGATTGTCCAGTGCAGAACATGACAGATGCTAAGCGGAAGAGACATATTTAAACTGAAAATACAAGGTGTGGTATATGTTTACTAGTTGCTTGATATTTGTGCAGACAGAGATGTCTGCCCGTTGCTATTTTGCAAACAAACAAAGTGCCCGCAATTTTGGTTGAACTGCACAAGAGAATAGTATAGTCACTGCATGCAGTGCCATTTGAAACTAGACACAGAAAGATTGGATAGTCACTTCATGGACTGCAGAAAAGTAGTATTGTACTATTTATTGGCCAACACTAGGTGCTTCATTGCTTTGGTCTGATTATACAATGGGCATCATTTTGCCTAAGTTAAAGTTTTTGTTCCGAAAATAGTCTCGCTGTGTGATCGAGAGAAGACCAAATCATATTGCAGTGGATGTTCCTCCATCATGTGTGGTTCATTATCATGGTTCCAGCTGTTGGTGAAACCACTTACGTTTGCAAGAGGAATTGTAGACTTCACAAACAAATTTGTCTTTCAGTCTGTACTGAATGTTGGCCAAGAGAAGCATCCATGTTAGTAGGAAGAACAGATGTTTTTTCTAGATCTTTGCTTTTGGAGCTACATATTTGTATATGATCTGTGAATCATTGAGATGCATTAACATGTTGATCTTATGTATGGGAATCGTACTAGTTAGTTTTAGTTGCGACGCAAGATCCAAAGTGGCTGATCTTTGCTTTTGGAGCTACATATTTTTATATGATCTGTGAATCATTGAGATGCATTAACAGTTACTTATTTCTATTCGCTCACTGTTTACAAGTTACTGATCGATCACTAGCTAGCCTACAAATGCACTCCTGACAGTTTTATTTGCGATGCAAGATGCGAAGTGACAGTTTTTTGAATAAAAATGCCTACCTCTCAAGAAACTGACAGGCTACACTATTCATCCTACACGGATAAAAATGCCTACCTCTGAAGAAACTGACAAGCTACACTATCGATCCTACACGGATAAATAGCGGATCACGCACGTACTACCTCCTTTCCGGTTTGCAGGGCTCAATTCAAGAAATGACCTACTTGATCCTACACGAATAAATAGCGGATCACGCACGTACTAGTACCTCATTTCTGGTTTGCAGGGCTTAATTCAAACCTCTCACCAACCAAGGTACTCCCTCCGTCTGGGATTTATTAGTCCCGTGAGCAAAGCAGCAAGACCAAGGCATGGCAATAATTAACGGCATGCAGAAGTTTAAGCCTAATTAATTCCAGCGATTTAAGTGGCTGCATGCGTGCCCTCGGCTGCGACTCGTTGCATGCTACTTCGCGTACTACCTGCGAGCGATTCTGAGTGCCTGCATGCAGCCGGTCGTAATTAAGGCAGCTAACTAATGCGAAAAAGATACGCTTTAAATCCGTGGAATCATTATTGACAAGGAGGGAGATGATTCGAGTGCACTCGTTTGACCGCCATGCCAGCGTGCGACCCAGACGGGACAGGACGACACAGACATAATTTCAATTTCTCTAGTTTTCCACGGCAAGCTGGCGCATTGAGCCATTATGCATTGAATTCCGATGACCGTCGCGCTACCTTCCGCCTATAAGTACTATTCCCGACCTTCTCAGGTGCCACCGTGACCCAACTCGCCATATCCTCATAAGCCCCCAACGGCCCGACGTCGCTCGCCACGTCCGCCATGCCCCCGCCCGTCCACGGTAGGCGACGCCGGAGGCGGTCACCGCCGGAACTAGTGTTTGGGTTTTCACCGGAAGGCAGACGAAGGGAGGAGGAATTCAGGTTTTCACCGCAATGCGGAGATCGAGGAGTTGTTGGAGCGCGACCGCATGGCGGAGGAGCAGGAGTTGTTGGAGCGCGACCGCCTGGCGGAGGAGCAGCGTATCGCCGATTTGCGTCGCCAGCGGGACATGGAGCAGCAGCGCACCGATGCTTTGAGTCGCGAGCAGAGCGCCCGCAACTGGGCCGACTACGTGGAGGCCGGTGCCCGGCAAATAGCCCTGGAGGCTGTCGGGCACGCACGCGTTCGCGACGCTGATTTTTACTACCAGCTCGTCAAGTGGGTTTCCCGCTTGGAAGCTGAAGCTTCGGTGGACCACGCAGGCATGGAAAGGGACAAAGCGCGCGAGCAACGCTCCCTATCGCACCTCTGGCAAGTCCGAGGCGAGGCGGAGGGCACCGGTGCCGGCGTTTAGCATGGACAGCAGATGGCGGCCGGCATAGTCTAGTTAGCTAAGAGTAAGTTAGTACTTGTATGCTACTAGAGTGTTAGTGGGAGTAGATAGTTAACTTGGCTATGATGGTTGTCAACGTGGAAGTTCACTACTCTATATGTGGATCAGACCTGTTACTTTGCTCTGAATGTTGAACTTTCCGTTTGAACATATGGAATGGGCTGTTATGTTTTTAAAATGGGTTGTATTTGTCCTCCACGGTTTAGAGGCTGACTTGTGGGCCTAGCAAGTTGACGCGTACACAATCAAGAGATGATTGTACGTAGAGAGGATGACAGCAGGGACCCGCCAAGGTCATGGCAGTACGCAAGCAAGTGCCTCCTTATTTCAAGCCAATAAAAAAATGGCTCCTCCTAGTGGATTTCTGACATCTGGGTCCCATGCCATTGTCAACGTAGTCAATAAACAAGAGAATTGCACAACGAGCGGCTAACACCAGGGACCCAGCAGCTCGCCTAGTTATTTTTGTTTTGGGTTAATTTGATAAATGCCACTCCAAATCTGGTGTATCTGAGAAATGCCACTGCAATTTCCAAACCTTGAAAAATGCCATTTCATGCCATTTCTAGTGGCATTTTTCGAAGTCTAGAGTGGCATTTTTCAAAGTTTGCAAACTGCTGTGGCGTTTCTCAAAGTTTGCAAAAATTGCAGTGGCATTTTTTAAAGTTTGGAAATTGAAGTGGCATTTTTATGGATCGCCATAACTGGAGTGGCATTTATCTAATTTGTTTTTGAGACGAAAGCAGGGTGTCAACTGGGCTGTGCGGGACACTCTGGCCTTTCTTGACAGCCTTTTCTTTTATGTTTACCACAGACCAGCCCAGTAGTTTTTTTTTCTTTCTGAAAATGGCTAGCCCAGTTCTTTTGTGATTTGTCAAGTAACTCGCTTTAGCAGGTCTGTTGGGCTGCAAATCTTTCAAGACGAGGAGAGCTTCATTCGGCTAGCCGAGAAAATGGCCTATCAGTAATGAGAAATGGGATGTACATTTTCAAAACACATCAAACCGACAATTATTTTCAAATATCTTTTTTTCATTTTGAGATTTTAAATTGCATTGATTTTTATGCATGGACAATTTATTGGATTTTATATTGATATACATTTATTTTTAAAATCAGTCTGGATGTGACTCAAAATTTCGGGATTAAAAACAGTTTAGACCGCACCGACATATGCAAAATTTCGTATAATTTTTTAACCATGGCCACAATATGGACTGTAATGCTAACATAAAGAATATGGGCTCCAAAAAACCCGTAAGAATTAGCAAATGGGCTGTAAATTATTTGAAATAATGGCAGATGGGTTGTATGCTGTTTTCACAGATTTGAGGCTTCCCACAGATGGCATGTATACTGTTGGATGTCCATCCAACGGCCGTCGTGCTTCTTCAATCTCTGCTCTTCCTGCTCCAGCCGCTCAAACAAGTGCCGGCAGGACTGCCTGCCCCCTCCTTCCCGCGGCCGGCTATGCTGCCGCGCAGGCCTCACCGCCCCATCGTACTCCCATCGCTGGCCTAGCCATCCCTCTACTCACCCACACCCGCTGTTATTCTCCGGCGACGGCAGACGAATCAGTAAACCCTCATACAGTCGTACTCCCCTCCGCATGGGAAACAAAAACAACGGCCGAGTCTTCCCTACCTCCGTGTCATTCCCTTCCTAGGCCTCGCCGTCGTCCACCGCCCTGGTGCTCTCGGCGTGGTGTGGTTAGCATGGTCAACGACCGACATGCATCTGAAGTGGACTGTACGTGGTGAGGCTGACAGCTGGGTCCACGGCCGCACGCAAGGAAATGCCTCCTTATTACGCACAAAATAATGATGTCCTCCACCTGATATCTGGGACCCACCGAAACGGCCTCTGTATTTCACAAAAAAAATGTTACCGCCGCTGACAGCTCGGACCCACCAGCTATATCTTCGCACGCAAGGAAGTGCGTCCTTATTACGCACAAAAAATTGAATACTCCCCCTGCTAGCTGGGACCCAGTATAGTGGGCCTACTAAGTTGACGGGGACGAAGGGCTTTGTCAACTTAGTCAATATGCATGATTCTAGCTCGACTGACCGTACGATGTCCATCCAACGGCTGTAGTGCTTCTTCAACCTCTGGTCTTCTTGCTCCAGCCGCCCAAAGCAGCGCCGGTCGTGCCTCCTGCTCCTGCCTCCCGTGGCCGGCTGTGCTACCGCAGAGGCCTCACCGCCCCCATACTACTCCCACCGCTGGCCAGGCCATCCCTCCACTCCACTCACCCACACCCCCTGTTATTCTGCGGCGACGGCAGCGCAGCCGAACCAGTGAACCCTCATACTCCTCTCCGTGTGGGCATCCACTGCCGCGTCTTCCCCGGCTCCGTGTCATCCCCTTCCCACGCCTCGCCATCGTCCACCGCCGTGGTGCTGTCGGCGCGGCGTGGTCAATGTGGTCAACGACCGAATTCCATCGGAAGAATACTGTACGTGGAGAGGCTGACAGCTGGGTCCACGGCAGCCGCAAGGAAGTGCCTCCTTATTACGCGGAAAATAATTATTCCTCCACCTGACAGCAGGGACCCACCGGACGCCCACCAGTATATCGCGAAAAAAACATTTGCCCCTGACTGCTGGGACCCACCCGACAGGCCACCGTATTTCGCGAAAAAAACGTTCTCCCTGCTGTCAGGTCGGACCCACCGGAAGTGCCTCCTTATTACACACAAAAAATGAATACCCCCTGCTAGGTGGGACCCACCTTGGTGGGAGGCTGACTTGTGGGCCTACTAAGTTGACGGGGATGGAGGGCTTTGTCAACTTAGTCAATATGCACGATTCTAGCTCTAGTGATCATACGATGTCCATCCAACGGCCGTAGTGCTTCTTCAACCTCTGGTCTTCTTGCTCCAGCCGCCCAAACCAGTGCCGGTCGTGCCTCGTGCTCCTGCCTCCCGTGGCCGGCTGTGATGCGGCGGAGGCCTCACCGCCCCCTACTACTCCCATCGCTGGCCAGGCCATCCGTCTACTCACCCACACCACCTGTTATTCTGCGGCGATGGCAGCCTCACACCGCAGCGAATCAGTGAACCCTCGTACTCCTCTACGCGTGGGCATCCACTGCTGCGTCTTCCCCGGCTCCGTGTCGTCCCCTTCCTAGGCCTCGCCATCGTCCACCGCCCTGGTGCTCTTGACGCGGCGTGGTCAACGTGGTCAAGGAACGGCTTCCATCGGACGTGGACTGTACGTGGAGAGGCTGACAGCTGGGTCCACGGCCGTAGCAAGGAAGTGCCTCCTTATTACGTGCAAAATAATTATTCCTCCACCTGATAGCGGGGACCGACCGGACGGGCCACCGTATTTCATGAAAAAAATGTTTGCCCCTGACTGCTAGGACCCACCAGCTACATCTTCGCACGCAAGGAAGTGTCTGACAGTCGGGACCCACCTGGTCGAAGCTTACGTAGCGTTGTCATTCTGGTCGCGAACGTGTACATACATATATACTGGTGGATGTAGAGGCGCGCACGTGTCATAGTAGAGGCGTGCACGTAGCATGTACATGTACATATAGCGGCCAGGGTGCAAAAAAGAAAATACGGCCACGTATGTGTACATACGGGCGGGGTGTAACGCCCTGAGACCGATGTGCCAGGTGTCCTCCAGTTATTCGCTATTGTTGCCATGTCATTGCTTGCGTGTCATGCATTGCATATCATGTCATCATGTGCATTTCATTTGCATACATGTTCGTCTCATGCATCCGAGCATTTTCCCCGTTGTCCGTTTTGCATTCCGGCGCTCCGTTCTCCTTAGGTGGTCATTCCTACCTTTTTTCGTGTGTGGGGATTAAACATTTCCGGATTGGACCGAGACTTGCCAAGTGGCCTTGGTTTACTACCGGTAGGCCGCCTGCCAAGTTTCATCGCGTTCGGAGTCCGTTTGATAGCCCAACCGTTAACTATAGCGACAATATAGTCGGTCAAAACGTCGGACGTTTTTGGTCTCCGGAAACAGTCGTCGGGCCTCCCTCTCTTCTCTTCTCTCAGCTCGAGACCGTCTACGCAGCCCGCCTAGTCCATCCTCCTTCCCCTCTTCACTTCCGGAGTTGTCCGATGCGACCGCACGGTCTGAAACCCTCTCTGCATAGTGCATCGAACCCCTCACGTGCGCGTCCGAAATTGTCCCGCACCCGACCCGAGCGGTCGTCACCGATGGGTCCGAAACATCCCCAAACATCTACAAAACATCTCCGTTTTGTTAATTGGGCTCCCTAACTATTTTATTCGTGACCGTACGATTACGATCGTAGGGATGAGGTAGCCCCTAACCAAATCCACTTAATGTATATATATAGTCCAACCCTAAATTTGAGGAGAGATGTCCCATCCTCCCAGCCGCATCTTCCTTGGGATCCCCATCGCCCAATCCAGTACCTCCTCTATTTTTCTTTGATTCAATCCCCTTCGCCTCCTCCTTGTGGTCTCGGTCTTGCCCGAGCACCCCGCTGCCTCGTCGCTGCTCCCACCGTCGACCCTGAGCCACTTCCCTCGTCGACGACCGAAGCCACCACCAGGCCGACCCCGTGCTCTCTCCCTCGTTCATCGTCCCTCCATTTTTCCCTCTTGTGGCTTCTTCTGCCTCTCATCCATTCTCTCTCTACTCTGTACAGGACGAACAGGAGGAGCTTCGTCTGCGCCATGGATGCCCTGCCTCGCCGGATCCATCCATTTCCCTTGTCCCGCGCCCTAGATCCGGTCGATCCGAGCTTCCCCATGCCCAAGACCTCGTCGCCCCTTCGCTCTGCTCCCGGCCACCAGTGCCCTTCTTGCCTCCTCTGCTTCGCCCCTGCATGAGCAGGACGGCCCCGCCCTACTTCGCGTCCGTCGAGATCCGACGCTGGCCCGCCGTCTTCGACCTCCCTCTGCGTGCCCGCAAGCTCGCCGCCGCCAGCGTCCTCGCCAAGACCTGCCGCTGATGCGCCTTGCTTCTTCTGAAGCCACTGCGCCAAGCCCTGCCTGCTTTGCCTCCTGTCTTCCAGCGCAGGACGACGAGCGTGGGCCTCGTCCAGCCTCGCCATCTCCAGCGCCCCGCTTGGGCCTCCTCTCCAAGGCCTCAGCCCAATGTGAGCAGCCACCCGAACTGTTGGCCCAACTGGATTCAGCCCGATCATGTTTTTTTCTCGTTCTGTGAATTTGTCCAATTATCCAGAGTACTGCATATTTACAGATTACCCCTCCATGTTCATGCATAAATAACTCTTGAACCGTGCTTCGGATTAAAATGGTTTAAATATGTAAAATGCTTAGAATTTCATATAGTTTCATAATATGTCATTTTCACCCATGTTTAAAATGTTCAAAATGTTGTTTGTGTAACTTTGTCCATATGCCATGCTAAAATGGTTTAATTCATAACTAAATAACCGTAGCTCCGTTTTTAACAAACTTTATATGTTAATGGGGTAGAATTTTGCCTAGTTTAACATGGTGGCATATTCTTGCATGTTTAATAACTATAAAATATGGTTTAGGGCAGAACAGGACCAAACCTAATATATGCACATGGGGATTTACCGGAATTGTTGTTCATTGTTTCCGGCCTCATTTAAACTTGCCTAGATAGGTAGTTTTCTTTTGCTTCACCCTCTTGCCATGTTTAACAACACTTAATATTGTTGGGTACATAAATGAGATCAAACTAAATAACTTGTCGTGGTGTTTCGTCAATATGCAACTCGTTGCATATTGAGCTCCACTTAATTTGTAGGGTTGCTTGTGCATTTTGCCATGCCATGCCTCTTTAAACCGGACATGCATCATACTTGATTGTGCATCATGCCATGATTATGTGTTGGTTGTTTACTATGTTGTGTGCTCCTTTCCAGTATTGCTTCTTCGGGTTGGTTCCGATAACGTTGTGTTGTGAGGATTCGTTCAACTTCGTCCATTTGTCTTCTTCATGGACTCGTTCTTCTTCCTTGCGGGATTTCAGGCAAGATGACCATGCCCTCAAAATCACTTCTATCTTTGCTTGCTTAGTTTCTCGCTCTTTTGCTATGCCTATGCTACGATGCCTACCACTTGCTTATCATGCCTCCCATATTGTTGAACCAAGCCTCTAACCCACCTTGTCCTAGCAAACCGTTGATTGGCTATGTTACCGCTTTTGCTCAGCCCCTCTTATAGCGTTGTTAGTTGCAGGTGAAGATTGAAGTTTGTTCCTTCTTGGAACATGGAGATGTTGTTCCTTATTGCAACATGTTTACTTGTTGGGATATCACAATATCTCTTATTTAATTAATGCATCTATATACTTGGTAAAGGATGGAAGGCTTGGCCTTATGCCCGGTGTTTTGTTCCACTCTTGCCGCCCTAGTTTCCGTCATATCGGTGTTATGTTCCCGGATTTTGCGTTCCTTACGCGGTTGGGTAATAATGGGAACCCCTTGATAGTTCGCCTTGAATAAAACTCCTCCAGCAATGCCCAACCTTGGTTTTACCATTTGCACTAACAACCTACCACCTTCCCTTGGATTCTGCAGACTCAAGGGTCATCTTTATTCTAACCCCCCCGGGCCAGTGCTCCTCTGAGTGTTGGTCCGAACTGAGCTGCCTGCGGGGCCACCTCGGGGAAACTTGAGGGTTGGTTTTACTCGTAGCTAGTCTCATCTGAGTGTGCCCTGAGAAAGAGATATGTGCAGCTCCTATCGGGATTTGTCGGCACATTCGGGCGGTGTTGCTGGATTTGTTTTAACTTGTCGAAGTGTCTTGTAGAACCAGGATACCGAGTCTGATCGGAACGTATCGGGAGGAGGTCTATTCCTTCGTTGACCGTGAGAGCTTGTGATGGGCTAAGTTGGGACTCCCCTGCAGGGATTTGAACTTTCGAAAGCCATGCCCGCGGTTATGGGCAGATGGGAATTTGTTAATGTCCGGTTGTAGAAAACATGAAGTTGACCTTAATTAAAATACATCAACCGTGTGTGTTACCGTGATGGTCTCTTTCCGGCGGAGTCCGGGAACTGAACACGGTGTTGGAGTTATGCTTAACGTAGGTTGTTTTAGGATCACTTCTTGATCATACTTTCATCGACCGTGCTTTGCCTTCTCTTCTCGCTCTCAATTTGCGTATGTTAGCCACCATATATGCTAGTCGCTTGCTGCAGCTCCACCTCATACCTTTTTTCCTTACCCATAAGCTTAAATAGTCTTGATCGCGAGGGTGTGAGATTGCTGAGTCCCTGTGGCTCACAAATACTTCGAAAACCAGCTTGCAGGTGCCGATGAGTCCGTGCAGATGACGCAACCAAGCTCAGGAGGAGCTCGATGAAGATCTTGTCCTTTGTGTTGTTTCGTTCTAGTTGATCAGTAGTGGAGCCCTGTTGGGGTCGATCGGGGACCTTGTCGCATTTGGGGGTTCTTTTTTATTTTGGTTCTGTAGTCGGACCTTGATTGTATTTGGATGATGTAATGCTTTATTCATGTATTGTGTGAAGTGGCGAGTGTAAGCCAACTATGTATCTATTTCCCTTATGTATTACATGGGTTGTGTGAAGATTACCTCCCTTGCGACATTGCTTTCAATGCGGTTATGCCTCTAAGTCGTGCTTCGACACGTGGGAGATATAGCCGCATCGAGGGCATTACAAGTTGGTATCAGAGCCATCACCGACCTTAGGAGCCCCCATTGCTTGATCGTTTTTAGCAGCCGTTGTTGAGTCTAGAAAAAAATGTTTTGAGTCATCTAGGAATTATGTATCGGAGAGTTTAGGAATTCTTTTTACTCCCCAGTCCCTTCATCGCTCTGGTAAGGCATCCTGACGTAGATTTTTGACTATTCTCTTCTCAAATTTCACTAAAAAAAATTTTAGGATCACGCGGGTATCTTGGAATCGTTCCGATGGTTTTGTGACGAGAACATTGTTCTTGGTGCCTCCTGTCATTTAGGGGTTGTGGCATTGTCCCGGGGAGTTGAGCTCCGAGGTGTTATCGTCACAATTTTATCGTTGCAGTTCTGGAATACCTGAGTTTAGTGCGCCGACATCGAAAATCTCGTTTATGCAGTTCGTTGGTGAGATAACCTCGACGCCACCCAGTACTAGGGCGGGAGTTCGGGAGTATTGCCATAACTCGTATAACGGATGCTTTTCGAAGGTTGAGGTAGATGATTTCCGAAGGTTTCTTGGTTATGTGTTGAAGGATGGATACAGCTGGATGTAGGATTTGCTAGTTTTGGGTGAGATATTATGCTTCCCCTGTATCCCCAACACCTGATTGCATAACCAGAAAGTTTCGGGAGTTTCATAGGTGGGAATTCAAGTAGCTCTTAGGATATCTTTCCAACAGATGTATGATATGAAATTGGGGTTCGACATCTAGTGGTCCGCCTATTCACAGTTGGTTTTACAGTGGTCTCGTTGTGTCTTAAAGAGTCCTTGGCTATGCCGACTCGGGGACGCTTCGTATGTCATGTGCACTGCCTTGTACATGATGGTGTTGTATGATCGAGCCCGTGTAGGACCCACCACGAAAACTTCGGACGAAATCTCTATCATACGTTTGTTCCGGCTTATTCTGCAAGCCAATCCTTTGTTTTTGGTTTTGAGTTGTGGTATTCGAGTTGCTTCAAAGTCAAATGTTGATTCCATACCTTCCCCAAGCGGTGTTTTCATATTGCTATGTGAATGCTAATCCTTCTCATTTATTGATATTGTCATGTCAATCCTTCTCAACTGGTGTGTCTCTCTTCAAGTGGATCCGATCATTTCAACATCAGCAAGATCTATTACTAGTTCTTCTCAACGGTGTTTGTTTCATCCATCTCCAAGTTGTCTTTATTTTTTCCCGCCCACCCACCCTTTTTTTCTCAAGGACTCGGATTTCTTAATCAAGCATCCTTTTATTATTGCGAAGTCTCTCCATTCTTTTCCTTCATGTTCTTACCCGGTGATTCTCATGAAGATGCTAACGGAGTCTCAAGTTAATCATTCTTCATTCTTTTTCTTCTCCGGTGGATTCTAGTCAAGCTTTGTTGATCATATCCTTTCCTCGTTTCAATGCCTTATCATGCCGGTGCAATTCTTAATCATTCACCTCGCACCATTCAGTTATTCTAGAGTGCTCAAGAAATCTCAGAAGATTCATGTTTCCACTCGACTTTCGTAATCCTTTCAAGCTCTTTCGAGATTGTTATCTCATTCAAGCCTTTTAATTCAACCGGTGCAATCTCTCTTTTTAATCACTCTAACGGTGTTTTCTCTTGAGTGGGCCCTAACCCATAGGTTTTTTTCCAGGATCTTACCTGACTCTTCTCATTTTCCCGGAGATATCCTCAAATTTCTTGTCAAAGTTTGACGTAAGAATGAATTATCATCAGTCAAATGTATTTCTCCAAGATCTTTCAAATTCTTTTCATCGATGGCTCAACCTTTTCCATTCTTCATTCTGGAGTCCCTCAACAATTCTTGGTGTTGTTTCTCGTCGTCATTCTCGGATTTGAAGACTAAAGAAGAGTTTCTCTTTAATCTTGCTCCATTCTCTTCAAGATTCATGGTACTAGCTTGTTGCCATCCTCTCATAATTATTTTCGATTGTGAGAATCTTTTTCACCCATCAGGATATATTCAAGAGTCTTCTCAGATTGTTATCCGGAGTCCATCAATTCAGGTTTATTCATTTTCAGCTCTCAGTTATCATTCTCCAATCTTACCGGTGCATCATTCAAGTGATCTCTAATCAGTTCGTGATACCTTCGTTCTCATGTATCTAGTTTGTCTCAAGCACCTTCGTTCATTTGCTAATTCTTACCGGTGATTCACCCCTACTTCGATCATTTTCAATTCTTACCGGTGGTTCATTCAAGATTTCTCTTCCTTTGTTATTGTATCAATCCATTCGTTGGTTCAAATCCTACCGGTGGTCCATTAAGTTTGCGCTATATCTACCTAAATCCTTTCTACGAGAATAAGTAGTATGCCAAATCCATTGTTGGTCATCAATTTAATTGGTGAAAGATAAGCATAATGTAACTCTTATTCTTGTTTCATCCAAATGATTCAATTCCTTATTCCGGAGTGGTTCATCATACAAATTCTTGATTTCATTTGTTCATCTTTCTTTTCTGCAGTTCCAAGCTTTTCCGCATTATCTCGTCGCGGAGCTCCTTCTAAATCGGTACAAGGATTCACCTTGTGTTTTCAACTACCCTTTCTTTCCGTTTGATCATTCTTTTATTACCGGAGTTCTTCGTGAAGGTTCTACATGATGGTTCATCAAGGATTTAATCCCTTCTCAAAGTGTTCGTTGAGATTCTTTTCAAAGGAGCTCAAGCTTTCTTCATCTTGCTATCCGGAGTGCATTTCTTTCTACCATATTATTGGAGATGGTTTTATGTAATTCTTGATAATTTGAGCTCATGTTTCATGATTCACAGGTTGTAAGAATGGGGTATTTTAAATACATCAATCTCTTCATTGGAGTTATCTTCGGCTATTTTTCACCTTAAGCCTTCCCTAAGGATTGTTGCTATTGTGGTGCTTATAAATGACCCAAGTTCTTCTTTTATCCTCCCGGTGATATAGCTTTCTTATCTCCTTGTTCATACCAATCCAATCTATCTTTTCCGTCAGTGGCAGAATTTCAACTCAGTTTTGGGATGTTTTCCATAAGCCCACAACAAGCTTACTCTTTTCGTTGTTGGTTTTCCAACAACTCCGTTCAACCCTTCTCCTAAAGATGCCTTTTTCAAGCTCTTTTGTGGCATAAGATGGCATTTTCTTCTCCATTCTTTTATTTCAATTATCTATCTTCTATTCTTTTGTTCCGGAGCCATTGCGATGTTGCTCTTTTCTCTCATCATCTTGGATCGTGCTCTTTTCGTGTTTATCCATCTAAGTGGAGTGTTGTGTCATCTCTTCTAGTTCTTTTCACCTTATCAAGTCTTTCATCTCTTTTCAAATGAAGTGTTGTACGAATTTGTAATTCCTTGTTTCCTCTTCCCTACCGGAGTGCTTTCAACTTCATTCATCTCTGTTGTATGTTTTTTTCTTTCCTCGAGTGGCTTAACCTTTCAAGGTTCTTTGGTTTCACTCGTTTGTCAAAGAAGCAACTTAGTTTTACCTCTTCTCTTTCTCTTCCGGTTTTTTCCCTCCGGTGCCATTCTAGATCTCGGGACGAGATCCTCTCATAGTGGTGGAGTGTTGTAACGCCCCGAGACCGATGTGCCAGGTGTCCTCCAGTTATTCGCTGTTGTTGCCATGTCATTGCTTGCATGTCATGCATTGCATATCATGTCATCATGTGCATTTCATTTGCATACATGTTCGTCTCATGCATCCGAGCATTTTCCCCGTTGTCCGTTTTGCATTCCGGCGCTCCGTTCTCCTCCGGTGGTCATTCCTACCTTTTTTTTCGTGTGTGGGGATTAAACATTTCCGGATTGGACCGAGACTTGCCAAGTGGCCTTGGTTTACTACCGGTAGGCCGCCTGCCAAGTTTCATCGCGTTCGGAGTCCGTTTGATAGCCCAACCGTTAACCATAGCGACAATATAGTCGGTCAAAACGTCGGACGTTTTCGGTCTCCGGAAACAGTCGCCGGGCCTCCCTCTCTTCTCTTCTCTCAGCTCGAGACCGTCTACGCAGCCCACCTAGTCCATCCTCCTTCCCCTCTTCGCTCCCGGAGTTGTCTGATGCGACCGCACGGTCTGAAACCCTCTCTGCACAGTGCATCGAACCCCTCACGTGCGCGTCCAAAATTGTCCCGGACCCGACCCGAGCGGTCGTCACCGATGGGTCCGAAACATCCCCAAACATCTACAAAATATCTCCGTTTTGTTAATTGGGCTCCCTAACAATTTTATTCGCGACCATACGATTACGACCGTAGGGATGAGGTAGCCCCTAACCTAATCCACTTAATGTATATATATATTCCAACCCTATATTTGAGGAGAGATGTCCCATCCTCCCAGCCGCCGCCGCATCTTCCTAGGGATCCCCATTGCCCAATCAGTGCCTCCTCTGTTTTTCTTTGATTCAATCCCCTTCGCCTCCTCCTTCTGGTCTCGGTCTTGCCCGAGCACCCCGCTGCCTCGTCGCTGCTCCCACCGTCGACCCTAAGCCACTTCCCTCGTCGGCGACCGAAGGGACCACCAGGCCGACCCTGTGCTCTCTCCCTCGTTCATCCTCCCTCCATTTTTCCCTCCTGTGGCTTCTTCTGCCTCTCATCCATTCTCTCTCTTCTTTGTACAGGACGAACAGGAGGAGCTCCGTCTGCGCCATGGATGCCCTGCCTCGCCGGATCCATCCATTTCCCTCGTCCCGTGCCCTGGATCCGGTCGATCTGAGCTTCCCCATGCCCAAGACCTCGTCGCCCCTTCGCTCTGCTCCCGGCCACCAGCGCCCTGCTTGCCTCCTCTGCTTCGCCCCTGCACGAGCAGGATGGCCCCGCCCTGCTTCGCATCCGTCGAGATCCGACACTGGCCCGCCGTCTTCGACCTCCCTCTGCGTGCCCGCAAGCTCGCCGCCGCCAGCGTCCTCGCCAAGACCTACCGCTGCTGCGCCTTGCTTCGTTTGAAGCCACTGCACCAAGCCCTGCCTGCTTCGCCTCCTGTCTTCGAGCACAGGACGACAAGCGTGGGCCTCGTCCAGCCTCGCCATCCCCAGCGCCCCGCTTGGGCCTCCTCTCCAAGGCCTCAGCCCGATGTGAGCAGCCACCCGAACTGTTGGCCCAACTGGATTCAGCCCGATCATGTTTTTTTTCTCATTCTGTGAATTTATCCAATTATCCAGAGTACTGCATATTTACAGATTACCCCTCCATGTTCATGCATAAATAACTCTTGAACCGTGCTTCGGATTAAAATGGTTTAAATATGTAAAATGCTTAGAATTTCATATAGTTTCATAATATGTCATTTTCACCCATGTTTAAAATGTTGTTTGTGTAACTTTGTCCATATGCCATGCTAAAATGGTTTAATTCATAACTAAATAACCGTAGCTCCGTTTTTAACAAACTTTATATGTTAATGGGGTAGAATTTTGCCTAGTTTAACATGGTGGCATCTTCTGGCATGTTTAATAACTATAAAATATGGTTTAGGGCAGAACAGGACCAAACCTAATATATGCACATGGGGATTTACCGGAATTGTTGTTCGTTGTTTCCGGCCTCATTTAAACTTGCCTAGATAGGTAGTTTTCTTTTGCTTCACCCTCTTGCCATGTTTAACAACACTTAATATTGTTGGGTACATAAACGAGATCGAACTAAATAATTTGTCGTGGTGTTTCGTCAATATGCAACTCGTTGCATATTGAGCTCCACTTAATTTGTAGGGTTGCTTGTGCATTTTGCCATGCCATGCCTCTTTAAACCGGACATGCATCATACTTGATTGTGCATCATGCCATGATTATGTGTTGGTTGTTTACTATGTTGTGTGCTCCTTTCCGGTATTGCTTCTTCGGGTTGGTTCCGATAACGTCGTGTTGTGAGGATTCGTTCGACTTCGTCCATTTGTCTTCTTCATGGACTCGTTCTTCTTCCTTGCGGGATTTCAGGCAAGATGACCATACCCTCGAAATCACTTCTATCTTTGCTTGCTTAGTTTCTCGCTCTTTTGCTATGCCTATGCTACAATGCCTACCACTTGCTTATCATGCCTCTCATATTGTTGAACCAAGCCTCTAACCCACCTTGTCCTAGCAAACCGTTGATTGGCTATGTTACCGCTTTGCTCAGCCCCTCTTATAGCGTTGTTAGTTGCAGGTGAAGATTGAAGTTTGTTCCTTGTTGGAACATGGAGATGTTGTTCCTTATTGGAACATGTTTACTTGTTGGGATATCACAATATCTCTTATTTAATTAATGCATCTATATACTTGGTAAAGGGTGGAAGGCTCGGCCTTATGCATGGTGTTTTGTTCCACTCTTGCCGCCCTAGTTTCCGTCATATCGGTGTTATGTTCCCGGATTTTGCGTTCCTTACGCGGTTGGGTAATAATGGGAACCCCTTGACGGTTCGCCTTGAATAAAACTCCTCCGGCAATGCCCAACCTTGGTTTTACCATTTGCACTAACAACCTACCACCTTCCCTTGGGTTCTGCTGACTCAAGGGTCATCTTTATTCTAACCCCCCTGGGCCAGTGCTCCTCTGAGTGTTGGTCCAAACTGAGCTGCCTGCGGGGCCACCTCGGGGAAACTTGAGGGTTGGTTTTACTCGTAGCTAGTCTCATCTGAGTGTTCCCTGAGAAAGAGATATGTGCATCTCCTATCGGGATTTGTCGGCACATTCGGGCGGTGTTGCTGGATTTGTTTTAACTTGTCGAAGTGTCTTGTAGAACCGGGATACCGAGTCTGATCGGAACGTCTCGGGAGGAGGTCTATTCCTTCGTTGACCGTGAGAGCTTGTGATGGGCTAAGTTGGGACTCCCCTGCAGGGATTTGAACTTTCGAAAGCCATGCCCGCGGTTATGGGCAGATGCGAATTTGTTAATGTCCGGTTGTAGAAAACATGAAGTTGACCTTAATTTAAATACATCAACCGCGTGTGTTACCGTGATGGTCTCTTTCCGGCGGAGTCCGGGAAGTGAACACGGTGTTGGGGTTATGCTTGACGTAGGTTGTTTTAGGATCACTTCTTGATCATACTTTCATCGACCGTGCTTTGCCTTCTCTTCTCGCTCTCAATTTGTGTATGTTAGCCACCATATATGCTAGTCGCTTGCTGCAGCTCCACCTCATACCTTTTTTTCTTTACCCATAAGCTTAAATAGTCTTGATCGCGAGGGTGTGAGATTGCTGAGTCCCCGTGGCTCACAGGTACTTCCAAAACCAGCTTGCAGGTGCCGATGAGTCCGTGCAGATGACGCAACCAAGCTCAGGAGGAGCTCGATGAAGATCTTGTCCTTTGTGTTGTTTCGTTCTAGTTGATCAGTAGTGGAGCCCAGTTGGGGTCGATTGGGGACCTTGTCGCATTTGGGGGTTCTTCTTTTATTTTGGTTCTGTAGTCGTACCTTGATTATATTTGGATGATGTAATGCTTTATTCATGTATTGTGTGAAGTGGCGAGTGTAAGCCAACTATGTATCTTTTTATCTTATGTATTACATGGGTTGTGTGAAGATTACCTCCCTTGCGACATTGCTTTCAATGCGGTTATGCCTCTAAGTCGTGCTTCGACACGTGGGAGATATAGCCGCATCGAGGGCGTTACACGGGGTCTCGAAGGCCTACTCGCGCATACGTTCGGCCAGGGCTCGTGTACATGGCTGGGTCGGAACGGACAAACAGCGTCGTCGTCTTGTTCATGGGGAGGCAACGGAATGCGTCGTGTTCATGGGGAGGCAACGGAACGCGTGGGAGCCAACCGGCTGGGTCAGAACGGAATGTGTGGTCGTGTTCATCGGGAGGGCTTGGATGGAACAGGCGATGGAAATGAGGCCTGGCGTACCGCAAAATGGAGGAAACAGCCTTGTGTTCGACCGGCCATGTTCGAAATGGGATCATGTTCATCGGGAGGGGTCTGGCGTACCGCAAAACAGAGGAAATGGACCTCCTACGGTCGAAACAGGGGTCCTATTGATCGGGAGGGGTGTGGCGTACCGCAAAACGGACGAAACGGACTTGTGTTGGAGCGCTACGGTCGAAACGGGGGTCCTATTCATCGGGAGGGGTGTGTCATACCGCAAAACGGGACTCCACGGGATACTATTCATCTCCACCGTCGACCCCCTCCAGCCTCCATGAGCTATTGTTCATCCACCGTCGACCTCCTCCAGCCTCCACCTGCGATAGTTCATCCACAGGCTCCTGTTCATCTAGCCCTCCACGGGCTACTGTTCATCCTGCCCTCCACCATCTACTGTTCATCCTGCCCTCCATGGGGTGGTCCTGTTCATCCAGCCCTCCACGGGGTGTTGTTCATCCAGCCCAACCGGCTTGATCGATCGGGGTCCTGTTCATCCAGAGGCAACACCACGG
>NC_041390.1:199995242-200017322 GCF_002162155.2 Triticum dicoccoides | reverse complement strand
TCTTCCAGAGGCAGCATCGATCGGCTTCAGTTAGCAGTAGTAGCGAAGGGATCGCTCGATCGGGTTCAGTTAACAGCCATCGATTGATCGCTCGGGTTCAGTAACGCGTAGCCTGCAGTGCAATCGCTCGGGTTCAGTTAGAGCCCAACGCCTCGCTCGAGTTCAGTTAGAGCCAACGCCTCACACACACACGCGTACATGTACGAGAGAAGCACGCATCGCTCGGCCCCCGACCTCCCACCGTAACCGGGAACTCCGGCCCAAAGAATGTCATGCAGCTGCGTCTCCGGCCCGCCCAGGACGAAAAGCCCATTTTCTGTCATGATTTTTTTCATAGAAGTAGGAGCCCACCACATCTATGATGATACCGGGTTTTGTCACAATTATCGTCATAGAAGTGTCATATGTATGACAGAAAAAAATTCGTTCGGCCCAAAATGTCACGGATGTGTCTTTTTTTGTTGTGATGGCAACAATACAATGCGTGCCTTGCTGCCCCTACTGTCACTGGGAAAGGACACTGCAAGATTGAACCCAAAGCTAAGCACTTCTCCCATTGCAAGAAATATCAATCTTCTAGGCCAAACCAAACTCATAATTCGAAGAGACTTGCAAAGATATCAAATCATGCATATAAGAATTCAGAGATGAATCAAATATTGTTCATAGATAAACTTGATCATAAACCCACAATTCATCGGATCTCGGCAAACACACTGCAAAAAGTATTACATCGAATAGATCTCCAAGAACATCGAGGAGAACTTTGTATTGAGAACCAAAGAGAGAGAAGAAGCCATCTAGCTAATAACTATGGACCTGATGGTCTATGGTAAACTACTCACACATCATCAGAGAGGCTATGGTGTTGATGTAGAAGCCCTCCGTAATCGAATCCCCCTCCGGCAGATCGCCGGAAAAGGTCCCCAGATGGGATCTCACGGGTACAAAAGGTTGCGGCGGTGGAAAAGTGGTTTCATGGCTCCCCTGGATGTTTTCAGGGTATAAGAGTATATATAGGCGAAAGAAGTAGGTCGGTGGAGCTACGAGGGGCCCACGAGGATGGGGGTGCGCCTACCCTCCCTGGGCGCGCCGCCCTATCTCATGGTCGCCTTTTCGCTTCCTTGACCTCCACTCCAAGTCTCCTGGATTGCGTTTGTTCCAAAAAAAGATCCTCGCGAAGGTTTCGTTCCATTTGGATTCCGTTTGATATTCCTTTTCTGCGAAACACTGAAATAGGCAAGAAAACAGCAAGTTGCACTGGGCCTTCGGTTAATAGGTTAGTCCCAAAAATAATATAAAAGTGCATGTTAAAGCCCATTAAACATCCAAAATAGATAATATAGTAGCATAGAACAATCAAAAAGTATAGATACGTTGGAGACATACAAGCATCCCCAAGCTTAATTTATGCTCGTCCTCGAGTAGGTAAATGATAAAAACAGAATTTTTGATGTGGAATGCTACCTAACGTAATTTTAAATGTAATTTTATTTATTGTGGCATGAATATTCAGATCCGAAAGATTCAAGAAAAAAGTTTAATATTGACTTAAAAACAATAATACTTCAAGCATACTAACCAAGCAATTATGTCTTCTCAAAATAACATAGCCAAAGAGAGCTATCCCTACAAAATCATATAGTCTGGCTATGCTCTATCTTCATCACATAAAATATTTAAATCATGCACAACCCCGATGACAAGCCAAGCAATTGTTTCATACTTTTGATGTTCTCAAACTTTTCCAATCTTCACGCAATACATGAGCGTGAGCCATGGATATAGCACTATAGGTGGAATAGAATAGTGGTTGTGGAGAAGACAAAATGGAGAAGATAGTCTCACATCAACTAGGCGTATCAACGGGCTATGGAGATGCCCATCAATAGATATTAATGTGAGTGACTAGGGATTGCCATGCAACAGATGCACTAGAGCTATAAATGAATGAAAGCTCAACAAAAGAAACTAAGTGGGTGTGCATCCAACTTGCTTGCTCACGAAGACCTAGGGCATTTTGAGGAAGCCCATCATTGGAATATACAAGCCAAGTTTTATAATGAAAAATTCCCAATAGTATATGAAAGTGGCAACATAAGAGACTCTCTATCATGAACATCATGGTGCTACTTTGAAGCACAAGTGTGGAAAAAGGATAGTAGCATTGCCCCTTCTCTCTTTTTCTCTCATTTTTTTATTTGGGCCTTTTCTTTTATTTTTCCTTTTTGATGGCCTCTTTTTTTCTTTCTTGATTTTTTGTCTGGAGTCTCATCCCGACTCGTGGGGGAATCATAGTCTCCATCATCCTTTCGTCATTGGGAAGATGCTCTAATAATGATGATCATCACACTTTTATTTACTTACAACTCAAGAATTACAACTCGATACTTAGAACAAAAATATGAATCTATGTGAATGCCTCCGGTGGTGTACCGGGATGTGCAATGAATCAATAGTGACATGTATGAAACATTATGAATGGTGGCTTTGCCACAAATACGATGTCAACTACATGATCATGCAAAGCAATATGACAATGATGGAGCGTGTCATAATAAACGAAATGGTGGAAAGTTGCATGGCAATATATCTCGGAATGGCTATGGAAATGCCATAGTAGGTAGGTATGGTGGCTGTTTTGAGGGAGGTAAATGGTGGGTTTATGGTACCGGCGAAATTTGCGCGGTACTAGAGAGGCTAGCAATGGTGGAAGGGTGAGAGTGCGTATAATCCATGGACTCAACATTAGTCGTAAAGAACTCACTTACTTATTGCAAAAATCTATTAGTTATCAAAATAAATTATTACGCACATGCTCCTAGGGGATAGATTGGTAGGAAAAGACCATCGCTCATCCCCGACCACCACTCATAAGGAAGACAATCAAAAAATAAATCATGCTCCAACTTCATCACATAACGGTTCACCATACGTGCATGCTACGGGAATCACAAACTTTAACACAAGTATCTCTCAAATTCACAACTACTCAACTAGCATGACTCTAATATCACAATCTTCATATCTCAAAACAATCATAAAGAATCAAACTTCTCATAGTATTCAATGCACTTTATATGAAAGTTTTTTTATTATACCCATCTTGGATGCCTATCATATTAGGACTAATTTTATAGCCAAAGCAAACTACCATGCTGTTCTAAAAGACTCTCAAAATAATATAAGTGGAGCATGATAGATCAATAATTTCTATAAAATAAAACCACCACCGTGCTCTAAAAAAGGTATAAGTGAAGCACTAGAGCAAAATTTATCTAGCTCAAAAGATATAAGTGAAGCACATAGAGTATTCTAATAAATTCCGATTCATGTGTGTCTCTCCAAAAGGTGTGTATAGCAAGGATGATGGTGGTAAACTAAAAAGCAAAGACTCAAATCATACGAGGCGCTCCAAGCAAAACACATATCATGTGGTGAATAAAAATATAGCCTCAAGTAAAGTTGCCGATAGACGAAGACGAAAGAAGGGATGACTTCCGAGGCATCCCCAAGCTTAGGCTTTTGGTTGTCCTTGAATTTTAACTTGGGGTGCCTTGGGCATCCCCATGCTTAGGCTCTTGCCACTCCTTATTCCAAAATCCATCAAATCTTTACCCAAAAACGTGAAAACTTCACAACACAAAACTCAACAGAAAATCTCATGAGCTCCGTTTGTATAAGAAAAACAAACCACCACTTTAATGTACTGTAATTAACTAATTATTTATTTATATTGGTGTTAAACCTATTGTGTTCCAACTTTCTATGGTTCATACCCCCCGATGCTAGCCATAGATCCATCAAAATAAGCAAACAACACACGAAAAATAGAATCTGTCAAAAACAGAACAGTCTGTAGCAATCTGTAGGTTTCGAATACTTTTGTAACTCCAAAAATCCTGAGAAATTAGGAAGTCCTAAATAATTTGTATATATATCTACTTCAGTTGGAATTGGTATTTTATCGCGCTCTGGTAAGAAACGAAAATTATTCTCGTGAGCGCATACTTTCTGTTTTTTACAGTAAGAACAAACAACAATCACCCAAGAAGATCCTAAAGGCTTTACTTGGAACAAAAACTAATTAAAAAAATAAAAACACAACCATAACAGAGGATAGATTATTTATTTATTACTAAACAGGAACAAAAAGCAAGGAACAAAAATAAAATTGGGTTGCCTCCCAACAAGTGCTATCGTTTAATGCCCCTAGCTAGGCATAAAAACAAGAATAGATCTAGGTATTGTCATCTTTAGTATGCAACCCATAGGTGGCTCTCATAATTGATTCATAAGGCAATTTAATTTTCTTTCTAGAAAAGTGTCCCATGCCTTTCCTTAGCGGAAATTGGAATCTAATATTTCATTATTTCATGTCAATAATTGCACTAATCGTTCTAAGGAAAGGTCTACCAAGAATAATAGGACATGTAGGATTGCAAACTATATCAAGAACAATGAAATCTACACATAATTCCTAGTTGCAACAATAAGAACATCATTAGTCCTTCCCATAGGTTTCTTAATGGTGGAATCCGCAAGATGCAAATTTAAAGAACAATCATCAAATTCACGGAAACCTAAAACATCACACAAAGTTTTTGGAATCATGGAAACACTAGCACCCAAATCACAAAAAGCAAAGCATTCATGATCTTTAATCTTAATTTTAATAGTAGGTTCCCACTCATCATAAAGTTTTCTAGGGATAGAAACTTCTAATTCAAGCTTTTCTTCATAGGATTGCATTAAAGCATCAACAATATGTTTAGTAAAAGCTTTGTTTTGATCATAAGCATGAGGAGAATTTAACACGGATTGCAACAAGGAAATACAATCTACCTAAGAGCAATTATCATAATTAAATTCCTTGAAATCCAAAATAGTGGGTTTATTGCTATGTAAAGTTTTGACCTCATCAATCCCACTTTAATCAATTTTTGCATCAAGATCTAAAAACTCCGAATCATTGGGACGCCTTTTAACTAAAGTTGACTCATCTCCAGTCCCATATTTATCAAGATTCATATTGGAAAGCAAAGATTTAATAGGAGACACACCAATCACCTTTAGATATTCATCATTATTATCATGAAAACTAGAAGAACACGCTTTCACAAAGCAATGTTTTGTAGCACGCATCCTAGCGGTTCTTTCTTTGCACTCATCAATGGAAATTCTCATGGCTTTGAGAGACTCATTGATGTCATGCTTAAGTGTAATAGATCTAAGTTTGAAAGAATCAACATTAAGAGAAATTCTATCCACATTCCTAGCCAACTCATCAATCTTAAGCAATTTTTCTTCAAGCAAAGCATTGAAATTCTTTTGCGAATTCATAAATTCTTTAACACTAGTCTCGAAATCAGAGGGCATCTTATTGAAATTTCTATAAAAGTTGTTGTAGGAACTACCATAATTATTAGAGGAATTATTAGGAAACGGCCTAGAATTAAAATTTCCTCTATACGTGTTGTTACCAAAATTGTTCCTACCAACAAAATCCATATCCATAGATTCATTATTATTCTCAATCAAAGTGGACAAAGAAAACACTCTTATTAGCAAACAATTTCATAAGTTCATCCATCTTTCCACTCAAAACATTAATCTCTTCTATCGCATGAACCTTTTTACTAGTGGATCTTTTGGTATGCCATTGAGAATAATTAACCATAATATTATCTAGGAGTTTAGCAGCTTATCCTAAAGTGATTTCCATAAAAGTGCCTCCCGCGGCCGAATATAAAAGATTTCTAGAAGCAAAATTCAATCCAGCATAATTTTTTTGTATAATCATCCATAAATTCAAACCATATCTAGGGCAATTACGTATCATTAATTTCATCCTATCCCAAGCTTGTGCAACATGCTCATGCTCAAGTTGCTTAAAATTCATAATATCGTTTCTAAGACAGATGATCTTAGCGGGAAGAAAATACTTAGAGATAAAAGCATCTTTGCACTTATTCCATGAACCAATACTATTTTTAGGCAAAGAAGAGAACCAAGTTTTAGCACGATCTCTAAGCAAAAACGAAAATAGCTTCAATTTAACAATATCATTATCCACATCTTTCTTTCTTTGCATATCACACAAATCAACGAAGCTGTTTAGATGTGTAGTGGAATCTTCACTAGGAAGGCCAGAAAATTGATCTTTCATGACAAGATTCAACAAAGCGGTATTGATTTCACAAGATTCAGCATCGGTAGTAGGAGCAATCGGAGTGCAAATAAAATCATTATTGTTGGTATTGGAAAAGTCACATAATTTAGTATTATCTTGAGCCATCGCGACAAACAATCAATCCAACACACAAGCAAACAAGAGGCAAGCGAAAAGAGATGAATATAGGCATCACGTCCGTGTCAAGTAGACCGAAAGGATTCTGGATCTACTACTATTACTCCACACATCGACCGCTATCCAGCATGCATCTAGAGTATTAAGTTCATAAGAACATAGTAACGCATTAGGCAAGATGACATGATGTAGAGGGATAAACTCAACCAATATGATATAAACCCGATCTTTTTATCCTCGATGGTACCAATACAATACGTGCCTTGCTGCCCCTACTATCACTGGGAAAGGACACTGCAAGATTGAACCTAAAGCTAAGAACTTCTCCCATTGCAAGAAAGATCAATCTAGTAGGCCAAACCAAACTGATAATTCGAATAGACTTGCAAAGATATCAAATCATGCATACAAGAATTCAGAGAAGAATCAAATATTGTTCATAGATAAACTTGATCATAAACCCACAATTCATCGGATCTCGGCAAACACACCGCAAAAAGTATTACATCGAATAGATCTCCAAAAACATCGAGGAGAACTTTGTATTGAGAACCAAAGAGAGAGAAGAAGCCATCTAGCTAATAACCATGGACCCGAAGGTCTATGGTAAACTACTCACACATCATCGGAGAGGCTATGGTGTTGATGTAGAAGCCCTCCATGATCGAATCCCCCTCTGGAAGATCGCCAGAAAAGGTCCCCAGATGGGATCTCACGGGTACAAAAGGTTGCGGCGGTGGAAAACTGGTTTCATGGCTCCCCTGGATGTTTTCAGGGTATAAGAGTATATATATATATATATAAGCGAAAGAAGTAGGTCGGTGGAGCTACGAGGGGCCCACGAGGGTGGGGGCGCGCCGCCCTACCTCGTGGATGCCTTGTTGCTTCCTTGACCTCTACTCCAAGTCTCCTGGATTGCGTTTGTTCCAAAAAAGATCCTCGGGAAGGTTTCGTTCCGTTTTGATTCCGTTTGATATTCCTTTTCTGCAAAACACTGAAATAGGCAAGAAAACAGCAATTTGCACTGGGCCTTCGGTTAATAGTTAGTCCCAAAAATAATACAAAAGTGCATATTAAAGTCCATTAAACATCCAAAACAGATAATATAATAGCATGGAACCATCAAAAAATTATAGATACATTGGAGACGTGTCACTTGCCCTTCCTTGCATGAGGCCTCATGACCGTGGCCCAGTGCACCACGTTGTGGTACCCGTGGGGCACGGACTTAAGGGAGGGTGTGCCAACCGCGAGGTCAACCGAGGGTGCCTCGCGAAGGTCAGGGGAGCCGGAGCTCTGGAGCGACAGGGTTTTGGCGAGGCGTGTTCATGGCCCGGCGAGCGCACACACCTGCCCAGCCCCCGCGTGAGGCACACGAGGGAGAGCGTCGGGCAACTGTCGCCCTCCCTGGCACAAAATAAAGAACCAAGCGAGGAAGTAGGGCAAAGAAAGGGTTCGACCGAGCAATCGAGAAACGCCAGAACTCCAAATTCCATAAAAAGGGGGCAAACCAACTACAGAAAGCAAATGAACGGCTGCGTCCGGCACCTAGTCTAGTCTTCTCACCAGCGCGGAGCTAAGTGCTGCCACTAGGACAAGGGTGGGAGCCCCGAGGCCCGAGGGCGACACTCCGGAGACTCTAGGGCGTGTACAGCCCCACTCATTATTATGTGAGTGTCACGTGCCGAGACCTTCACAGGCACTGAGCCTTGCTTCATGGGTAGAACTTCCGGAGGTGCTGGATGTTCCAGGCGTTCTGGATGGGGATCCTGTCCTGTGTCTCCAGGCGCGTGGCGCTAGGCCCGGAGACACGGCAATCCTAAACGGGCCCTCCCACATGGGTGAGAGCTTGTGCAGCCCTTCCCTGGAGAGCACCTGCCTTAGGATGAGATCGCCCACCTCGAGCGTCGTGGAGCGGATGCTGCGACAGTGGTACCGTCGCAGCGCCTGCTAGTACCATGCCGCCCGGAGCGAGGCTTCTCGGCGGCGTTCCTCCCCCAACACAAGGTCCATCCCCCGCATGGCGTCCTACTGCGTCTCATCAAACGCTAGGCCTCGCGCGGAGCGATGCCTGACCTCGTGTGGGAGAACCGTTTCTGCTCCATAGACGAGGAAGAACGGGGTCTCGCCTGTTAGCTTGGTGGCGGTGGTGCGGATGGACCACAACACGAACTGGAGCTCATCGTGCCAGCCCCTGCCGCAGGCCTCGAGCTTCTTCTTAAAGGTCCCGGTCTTGAGGCCTCTCAAGACCTCCGCGTTGGCGTGCTCAGCTTGGCCGTTGCTCCCGAGGTGTGCTGCCGAAGCATAGCAAATCTGCGTTCCAAGGTTAGCACAATATGTCTTGAAGAGATTGCTAGTGAACTGTGAGCCGTTATCGTTGATGATGTGGTTAGGGACCCCAAACTGGCTCACTAGGCCCTTGATGAACTTAACTGCCGACGCAGCTGGGATGGTGCGGACGGCTTCCACCTCCGCCCATTTGGTGAACTTGTCGATGGCGATGTAGAGGTAGTGGTAGCCCCCTGGTGCTCGAGGGAATGGACCGGATATCCAGCCCCTAGACCGCAAACGGCCACGAGAGTGGGATGGTCTGGAGGCCCTGAGCAGGCTGGTGGACTAGCTTGGCATGGAACTGGCAAGCCTCATAGGATTGAACCAACTCGGTTGCATCGTTGAGTGTCGTGGGCCAGTAGAATCCGCTGCGGAACACCTTGCCAACTAGGGTGCGCGACAACGAGTGATGCCCACAGGCCCCGTCGTGTATGTCAGCTAGCAGCTCGCCCCCTGCTTCCTAGAGATGCATCGCAAAGAAACATCGTTGGGTCGTTTCCTGTACAACTCACCATCCTGGACGCAATACGCTGTAGTTTGCTGGGCCACGCGCTTCGCGTCCTCCTCTTTCTCCGGCAGTGTCCCCCGCAGCAGGTATGCCTTGAATTCTTCAGTCCAGCACCCCTCCTGAGTCTCAAGCGCAAGGAGCAAGTGTGCTCCTGAGGTCGGGCCGCAGGCGAGAGCTCCTGAGGTTGGTGGAAGTGGGAGCTCCTCCTGAGGCGGCGTAGGCTCCGCAGCCGGAGGGGCCGCTGAAGGCTAAAAGAGCCGCTCCTCGAAGACGCCAGGCTCTTGGGGC
The DNA here is from genome assembly GCF_002162155.2 of Triticum dicoccoides. Lineage (NCBI taxonomy): Eukaryota > Viridiplantae > Streptophyta > Magnoliopsida > Poales > Poaceae > Triticum > Triticum dicoccoides. The sequence goes on along the minus strand of NC_041390.1, from coordinate 200,007,885 downwards.
TATCGCCTTGACACCCTCTTGGCAATACCGTCCGCTTCCTTGTTTGTGCCGCAGGGCACATGCTGCAGCTCTAGGCCCAGGAATTGCTTCTCCATTTTGCGTACCTCCGCGAGGTATGCCTCCATGTGCTCGTCCTTTGGCTCATATACCTTGTTGGAGAAGTTGACGAGGAGCTGAGAGTCACCCTAGATGGTGAGGCGCTTCACCCCCAAGGCCACCGCAGCCTTGAGGTCGGTGATCAAACCTTCGTATTTAGCGATGTTGTTGGAGACCTTCTCGCCCCGCTAGAAGCAGAGTTGCATGGCGTAGTAGAGCTTGTCTTGAGTGGGTGAGATGAGCACGGCTCCAGCCCCTGCACCCTGGCGTGCAAAAGCGCCGTCGAAGTACATGACCCAGTTGTCTGGCGCTTCACTTCCTGGCGAAAGGGATCGGTTCTCACCTGCTTTGGGTTCCGGAGCGTCGGTCCATTCTTCCACGAAGTCAGCGAGGGCAACTCCCTTGATGACTCTGGTTGTGCTGAACTCAAACTGAAATGCCTGCAGCTCGATGTTCCACTCAGCGACTCTTCCTGCTGCATTGGGGCTCCGGAGCACCCTTTCCAGCGGGTAGGCTGAGACGACCTTAATTGGGTAGCCTTGGAAATAATGATGCAGCTTGCGCGAGGCCACTAGAAGCGCGAGCAGGAGCTTCTACGGCATGGGGTATTGTGCCCTTGCGTCCCGTAGTACCGTGTTGACGAAGTAGACCGGGTGCTCGACGAGGGTGGGAGCTTCGGCGGAGCCTGTGGCCTCTGGAGGTTGTGGCGCCTCCTGAGGTATGGGGGCCTCAGGAGCTTGGTTGCCCACCACGGCCTCCGCAGGCCCAAAGACGCCATCTTGCGGGGTCTGGTCGTCTGAGGGCCTCGTCATGGCTTCAGCGGTGCCATTCTGGCGCCGCTCCGTCCCGCTGGAGGTACGGCGTTACGCGGCGCATCCTTGGCCTGGCGCTCCTCCCGGACAGCCACCAATGCTGAGCTGGCTGAATGGGGCGTGGCGGCTAGGTAGAGCACTAGGGGCTCGAGGGGTCGAGGCGCAACCATCACCGGAGGGCTGGTCAAATATCTCTTGAGGTCTTCAAACGCCAGGTTGGCCTCCGGGGTCCATTCGAACGAGCCCTTCTTCTTCATCAGCTTCAAGAACGGCAGGGCGCATTCTCCCAGCTTGGAAATGAAGCGCCCCAACGAGGTCACACAACCCGAGAGCTTCTGCATTTCCTTGAGAGTTTGGGGCGGGCTCATGTCTTCTATTGCCTTGACCTTCTCCGGATTTGCCTCGATCCCCCTATGTGACACGAGGAAACCCAGCAGCTTGCCCGAGGGGACGCTGAACACACACTTCTCTGGGTTGAGCCGCAGGTCCACCTGTGACAAGCTGGCGAAAGTTTCCTCCAAGTCTTGTATGAGGGTCCTCGCCTCCCGAGATTTCACCATGATGTCGTCGACGTAGGCCTCAGCGTTCCTCCCGAGCTGTTGGCCCAGGGCGATGTGCATCAGCCGCTGGAAGGTTGCCCCAACATTGCGTAGTCCAAACGGCATGCAGGTGTAGGAGTATACCCCGCACGGGGTCAGGAAGGCCGTCTTCTCCACATCCTCCACCGCCATCTTGATCTGGTGATAACCTGAGAAGGCATCTAGAAAACACAACAGGTCGCACTCGGTAGTGGAGTCGACAATCTGGTCGATGCACGGAAGCGGGAACGGGTCTTGAGGGCAGGCTTTGTTGAGGTTGGTGAAGTCGACGCACATACGTTCCTTCCCACCTTTCTTGGGCACAACGACGGGGTTCCCCAACCACTCCGGGTACAGGACCTCACGGATGACACCCGCAGCTTGTAGCTTGCGGGATTCCTGGATGATGAAGGACTACTTCTCCATGGACCGTCGTCGTGCCTTCTGCTACACAGGGCGCACATTGGGGCACACCCTTAAGTGATGCTCGATTACTCCCCTTGGGACTCCCACCAGCTGCTTGGGCTCCCAAGCGAATACCTCCTTGTTCGCACGCAAGAACCTCACCAGCGCCTCTTCTTGATCAGGATCGAGATTGGCGCCTATGGTGAAAGTGGCTCCCGAGGCCCCGTCTTCCTCGACTGGCACTTGCTTGGTTTCAGCCCGATCTTGAGTGAACAACTGCTTCTTTTTTGCTGGCGCGGCCCCCTTAGCCCCCGGGGCGGCCGCATCTGCCGGGCGTGCCGCCGCGGCGGCTCTGAAGGCGAGCTTGAGAGACGTTAGGCCTTCCTTGGTGTCCCCTGCCACGGCGAGAATGTCGCTGCTCCCCGGCATCTTCATGAGGTTGTAGGCTGGATGGATTGCCACCATGAACTAAGCCAGGGCAGGGTACCCAAGGATGGCATTGTACGGGAGCCCGATGTGGGCGATGTCGAAGTTGATCAGCTCGGTGCGGTAGTTGTCGCGGGTACCAAAGGTAACCGGGAGGCGTATTTGCCCCAGGGGCTGGTGGAGCCGATCCCGACTCCAGAGAAAGGCTTGGTGGGGCGGAGCCTGCCGTATGGTACATGAAGCAAGCCGAAGGCTTCCACGGAGAGCATGTTGAGGCCAGCTCCGCCGTCGATGAGGGTCTTGGTTGCCGCCACATTGCATATGGTGGGTGTGCATAGCATTAGGAGCATGCCCGAGGCCGTGGTGATAGCTGGGTGGTCCTCCGAGCTAAAGGTGAGGTCGGCCTGGGGTGCCGCCCATCCCGGGGGAGCCCCCGGCTACACACGGGCGGCGCCCACCTAGCGGATGAACTGCTTGACATGGAGATCCGTGGGTGGCGCCTGCGAACCGCCGAGGAGAGCTTCAACAGCGAGAGGCGTCTGTGCCACGAAGCGCATGACAAAGAGACCGCGCAGCTCCTACCAGGAGGCCACCGAAGATCCTGGCAGGCTGAGCAGCCAGGCACGTGGCACACCGGCCAAGGCCAGGGGAACCAGTTGGCCATGACCCGGTCGTCGCCTCCGGCTTCGAGGACGGCCTCCTCATACGCCTGCAGGAAGGCCGCCGGATCTGCCACACCGTCGTAGTGGGGCGGCATCTCTGGCTTGAACTTGTGCGGCCACCGTACCTGCCGCAAGGCATGGGTGAAGGCCCGGACGCCCGCGGCACATCCGCAGGCACCCGCCGGCCTAATTGAAGGGATGGCGTATGCCAGGGAGGTGGATGAAGTGAGTGGAGAGGCGAAGCTTCGGTGCACCCCTACCTGGTGTGCCAAATGTCGGATCTGGGTTCCGGCAAACCCTTGAGGTTCGAACACTAGGGTGCGCACAAAGATCTCTCTCTTCCTCCTTTCTGCTCTCGGATGATCTTTAGGCCTAGCTCGCCCAACCCAAGGAACAAGTTGTTGGGGTATGCAGTAATTTCAAAAAAAATCCTACGCACACGCAAGATCATGGTGATGCATAGCAACGAGAGGGGAGAGTATTGTCTATGTACCTTCGTAGACCGTAAGCGGAAGCATTATGACAACGCGGTTGATGTAGTCATACGTCTTCATGATTGACCGATCCTAGTACCGAAAGTATGGCACCTCCGCGATCTGCACACGTTCGGCTTGGTGACGTCCCACAAACTCACGATCCAGCAGAGTGTCGAGGGAGAGCTTCGTCAGCATGACGGCATGATGACGGTGATGATGATGCTACCGGAATAGGGCTTCGCCTAAGCACCACTACGATATGACCGAGATGGATTATGGTGGAGGCCGCCACCGCACACGGCTAAGAGATCAATGATCAACTTTTGTGTTCTAGGGTGCCCCCCTCCCCACGTATATAAAGGAGGGAGGGGAGGCCGGCCGGCCTCTCTAGGCGCACCAAGGGGGGAGGAATCCTCCTCCTAGTAGGAGTAGGATTCCTCCTTTCCTAGTCCTACTAGGAGGGGGGAGGAAGGAGAAGGGAAGGATAAGGAAAGAGGGGGCGCAGCCCCTCCCCTACTCCAATTCGGACTAGGCCCATGGGGGGCGGGCGGCCAGCCCTCGTGGCTTCTCCTCTTTTTCCCTTAAAGCCCACTAAGGCCCATATGTACTCCCGTATTCCCGTAACTCCCCGGTACTCTGAAAAATACCCGGATCACTCGGAACCTTTCCGATGTCCGAATATAGCCTTCCAATATATCAATATTTATGGCTCGATCATTTCGAGACTCCTCGTCATGTCCGTGATCTCATCCGGGACTCCGAACAACCTTCGGTACATCAAATCACATAAACTCATAATACCAATCGTCATCGAACGTTAAGCGTGCGGACCCTACGGGTTCAAGAACTATGTGGACATGACCGAGACATGTCTCCGGTCAATAACCAATAGTGGAACCTGGATGCTCATATTGGCTCTTACATATTCTACGAAGATCTTTATCGGTCAAACCACATAACTGTATACGTTGTTCCCTTTGTCATAGGTATGTTACTTGCCTGAGATTCGATCGTCAGTATCTCAATACCTAGTTCAATCTCGTTGCCGGCAAGTCTCTTTACTCGTTCCGTAATGCTACATCCCGTAACTAACTCATTAGCTACATTGCTTGCAAGGTTTATAGTGATGTACATTACCGATAGGGCCCAGAGATACCTCTCCGACGATCGGAGTGACAAATCCTAATCTTGATCCATGCCAACTCAACAAACACCATCGGAGACACCTGTAGAGCATCTTTATAATCACTCAGTTACGTTGTGACATTTGGTAGCACACAAAGTGTTCCTCCGGTATTCGGGAGTTGCATGATCTCATAGTCATAGGAACATGTATAGTTATGGAGAAAGCAATAGCAACAAACTAAATGGTCATCGTGCTAAGCTAACGGATGGGTCAAGTCAATCACATAATTATCTAATGATGTGATCATGTTAATTAAATGACAATTCATGTCTATGGTTAGGAAACATAACCATCATTGATTCAATGAGCTAGTCAAGTAGAGGCAAACTAGTGACACTCTGTTTGTCTATGTATTCACACATGTACTAAGTTTCCGGTTAATACAATTCTAGCATGAATAATAAACATTTATCATGATATAAGGAAATATAAATAACAAAAATATTATTGCCTCTAGGGCATATTCCTTCACAAGTGACACGAGAGTTTATACTGGTTCGGGCCACCGTTGTGGTGCAATACCCTACTCCAGTGTGGTGTGATGGATTGTTGTAACACCCCCAGTATCATGCTACAGTAATCCCATGTTGATGGTCCCATGTCATCACACTACTGTTGCTAATCTTCACTTGATCCAAATCACAATTCAAATTCAAATCCAATCTGAAGTCAAAATCATATTTGTCACACATGAAATCTAAAATGTTCATCACGTGCCAAATATTCCACAACTAATATTGGTGGTGAACCAACATTTTTGCAAAGGGTTTAAGTGGCCTAAACTACTTAAAACAGTGACCTAAGCAATAAATTAAATGCCCTTTTTAATTTATAAAATTGGCAACTATTTCAAAAGCCCCCCAACCTTTTTGTGGCAGTGCACTTTAATTCTTTGAAATTGTTTTGGCCAGCGGCATAATTTTGCAAAGTCATTTTTGGCTAAAAAGAAAATGCAAAAGCTGCTGAAAATAAAAAAATAAAAAGAAAAAGGAAAAGTGGGAGAGGCCCTCTACCCCCTCCCTGGACCGAAACCACCTGGGCCGGCCCACCTAACCCACCCGAGCCGGCCCACTCCCCCCTGTCGTCTTCCCCCTTCCCACTATGCGAGCGACCGCGTGCGCGCGCGTCCCCGTCAGACCTGCCACGCCGGCGACGCCCGGCCGAGGGGATAAGGCCTGCGCCCACGCCCCCTCGATCCCCTCTCCCACTCGCCTCACCACTTGCCCCGCTCCGCCTCTCCCTCTCCCCATCAGATTCCCCCTCACCCCCTCTCTGCTTCGATTTGGGCGGATGCCCGAGCGCCACCCTCGCCGCCGTTCGTCGTAGCCGCGGCCACCGTCACCCATACGCCGCTCCGTCAAGTCCAGGAGCATCGGCGTGGTCCTCCTCTTCTTCCTCAACAACAGATCAAGACTGGGAGGGACCGCCGCCATCGCAGTCTTCCTCTTCCTCCTCTACGGCCACCGCACGACCTCGCCGTCAATCTGCAGCACCGGTCCTCCCCGAGCCCACTACCTAGTCCCCACACTCCCGCGATGAGCTCCTGCGCCGAACGCGCCCTTCCCTACCCCCTCTAGTCACCCGTAGCCTCCGCTTCGCTAGCACCCGCACGCATCGCCGCCGACGAGCTCGCCGGCGTGGCCTTCGCCACTGTAACACGCGGCTGAGCCTCGCACCGAGCTCCGGGAGCTCGTGCGAGTCCAACGCCACCACCAGCGCGCCTCCCCGTTCCTCCTAGCCCTCTTTCCACTAGCGCCCGAACTCCAGCGCCGCGGAGCTCGTCGCCGGCGCGTCTCCGGCGACCTTTTGGTCATGGGCTCAAGCCCGTCGCGCTCACCACACCGCGTAGGCTTCGTCTAGCCGCTTGGGTTGCCCGCAAACGCACCCCAGACCCGATCCCGATGACGACCGAAGTCCGTCGTCCGCCTCGCTGCTCGCCGTCGACGTTCCCGACCACCGCAGCCTCTGCCACCACCCCAGATCGCCTCGCCGTCGTCTTCTCGTTCGAACGAGCCCAGCCGCGCTAGAAACGGCGCCCTATGCGTGAAACCCGACCACCTCCCGAGTGCGCCGCCGTCGTTTTTGGTCGCCGGAGCTCTCTCCGGCGCCGACGTCGACGTGGCTCCATGGGTCCCGCCCCTGGGTCGCTGACCAGTGGGCCCTGGTGGCCCTGTTGGCTGGTTTGACCAGTCAACGTGCTGACTGGGCATCTCTGTGACGCTGACGTGTGGGCCCCATCGCTTAATGCGCTAACTAAAACGTTTTTATTAATTAAGGTAATTAGATTAGTCTAATGTCTCACTGACATATGGGGCCCGCACCCCTAACTAGTTTAGTTAGATTAGTTAATTCACTGTTATAGCCACTCTCACTGACCAGTGGGTCCAACTGGACCCACAGGTCAGGTTTGACCTGGTCAGCGAGTCTGTTAACTGCTGACATCATCAACACGTCATGCTGACGTCATATTTTCTTTTCTGTTATTTTAAATAATTCCAAAATATGTTTAAAACTTTGAAAAATCATAGAAAATTAACCGTAGCTCGGATCGAAAAACTTTATATATGGAAGTTGCTCAGAACGACGAGACGAACCCGAATGCACTACCCACATACCTGTCAGATGCCTCTAACTATCTGAACATGGAACTTTCCCCCTCGGTCATCTGTCTGACACAGGTCCGAAACCGGGAAAACATTCCCGGCTGTTTTCCCCTTCACCTTTATCGTGTAGCCATACGTTAGGTCACACCCGGCACATCTTATTGCCAGGTTATGCTTTGTGGTGCTATGTTGCTTTATATTTACTATTCCTTCCCCCTCTTCTCCCCGGTAGACCCCGAGACTGATGTTGCCCCTGTGATCGACTATGTCAACGACGACCCCTCCTTGCCAGAGCAACCAGCCAAGCACACCCTCCTTGAGCATTCCGATATCGCCCATTTCTTTCCCTCTCATGCTTGCATTAGAACTGCTACTGCTTTTTGTATGATCCTACTCTGATGCATAGCCTGTTGTTGTTACCTACTTTCATACCTTACCTGCTTATCCTAAACTGCTTAGTATAGGTTGGTTAGAGATCCATCAGTGACCCCACCTTGTCCCAGTTGCCTTGCTTTATGTTTGATGACTCGATCAACGTGATCGACGTCCAGGCCCCGACACCGCACATCACCCCCTAGTTGTATGACTCTGCAGAGTTACCATCGAGTGCCGAGGGTGGAACCTCTTACATCACTCCTGATGAGATCTCTGTAGTGTAGCTATACGGTTGAGGTCATCGAGGGTGATTTCCTCCTTAACCACTTCCGTTATGGCTCTATCGTGCAACCCCTCAAGTGTGAACCTCGAGGATGGATACTCTTACGTTCACCTTGATGATAACATCGAGTGGAATTCACCGGGGGTGATTCCTCGGGTTTCCCCCTTGGTGTTAGACACACAGTTACTATGGTTACTATGACTTTGCACTGAGCCATAATTACTAAAGACGGGTCGGCCCTGAGGGGTACCCGCGCGAGCTTAATAGCGAGTGATGTGGAGTCGGGTTGACCTGGAAGGTGCCCGCGAGATACTTACGAGGTGTGGCCGGGCATTCTTAGCCCTTGCCGCAAGTACTCAAGACGTGGCGACGGGGTCACATCGATCGTGAGTCTCTGCTCGTTACCGCGTGCTCCTAATCCACTACGATTTGGATATTTGATCCGAGGGGCCTCTGGCCTGATAGCACTAACCATCATGTGGGCATTGTATGGGCGTTCTGCGTCGTATGCATCAGTCGAAGCTTAATAGACGTCAGCGACTGAGCGGTGCACGCCGAGTTGGATTGCGTAAGCACCTACCTTTTTGAAGGAGGTAGCTAGGTCTGCTCACCGGCCGCCCACGCAACGTGCAGGAGTTCCCGGGGCGATGGCCCATGACCCCTGGGGGCATAGGTTTAGTCCGACGTGCTTGACCTCTCTATTAAGCCTAGGTCAGGTTGTGGCGTATTGTTTGGCCGAGGCCGGGCATGACCCAGGAAAGTGTGTCCGGCCAGAGTTAATCGAGCGTGATGGGTAAGTTGGTGCACCCCTGCAGGGAAGAAAAAACATCTGTCGATAGCCTGTCCTACGGTAACAGACACTTGGAGTTGTATCCCGATCGATACAACTAGAATTGGATAATTGTGAGGAGAAATGAATTGTGAATGAGAAATGGATAGTATGGCTCTAGGATTGCTTTCTCGCAGGGAGTCGAGAAAGGATCTCTGGCCGAGGTTGATAACACTACTACTTTACATTATGTTGATATGTATTCTTCTATATCCTGCAATATGCTTGAAGATGCTAGTCTTCGATAGGCTAGGCTTTCCCCTTCTTTCTGGCATTCTGCAGTTTAGTCCACAGATACAGCCCATTTCCTTTGATACAGATGCATACTTAGTTTAGATCTGATGTTAGTGTTGCGAGTACTTTGGATGAGTACTCACGGCTGCTTTGCTACCTCTTTTCCCCCATACCCGTTTGTTGCGACCAGATGACGGATCCCAGGAGCCAGACGACACCACTGATGACTACTACTACCCCGAGGGTGCCTACTACTACGTGACGGCCGCTGACGACTTGGAGTAGTTAGGAGGCTCCCAGGCAGGAGGCCTTGCCTTTTCGATCGATGTTGCTTTTGTGCTAGCCTTCTAAAGACAAACTTGTTTAACTCATGTCTGTACTCAGATATTGTTGCTTCCGCTGACTCTTGTGTGTTCAAGCTTATGTATTCAAGCCCTCGAGGCCCCTAGCTTGTAATATAAAGCTTGTATTATTTTAATTTGTGTCTAGAGTTGTGTTGTGATATATTCCCGTGAGTCCTTGATCTTGATCGTACACATTTGCGTGTATGATTAGTGTACAATTGAATCGGGGGCGTCACAATTGCCTCGTGGGCTGAGGATGAACTAGTACAGTGGACGAATAGCCTCCTGAGGAGAGGTGTTCTTGAGCTCAATGAACTGGTGAGATGGCCTTGGTGGAGTGGACGATCCGATCCAAGATAAGCCGATCCTTGACTACGGTGGTGGCTAGCCCTATTTATAGAGGCCCTGGTCCTCTTCCCAAATGTTTAGGTGGGAAGGGATCCCACAACGGCCAATTTTGAAGGGGGGCAACTAGTACAAGTTATCCTGACAAAAGGTGGTCTTCGCCTGCCAAAGGCTCTGGTGGTGACGCCGCCATGGGCTCCCCGGTGACCTCCGTCCTGCCATCCTGCTGGTCTTGATCTTGTTGCACCAATATGGAAACCTTTGCCTGATGCCTCGGGACTCCTCGCCTGCGCCTGCTTCCTTAGCACCAAAGAGGAAACTGGCACCCTGTGCCCGCCTGGCCTTGGTCGTCATGGCTCACGTCACGCAGACCTCGCGAGGTGACCCCTGCATAGATATCTCTGCTCCTCAGGAGCCAGCCTGGCGAGGCCGCCCCGAACGAGGTCTTGGTGTCATCCGCCTCGCGAGGCTTGGTCCCCTCGCGAGGGTCTTGAGTGGTTGCTGGTGAAGATGGGTCATACCAGGCCGTTGGTGGAGCCACGCCCTGGCCATAGGTAGGCAAGTCTGGGTACCCCCGTTCCCAGGACGCCGACAAAGGTTTCCCCCAGAACATCACGAGTGGGGTGCCACAACCTGCAACAATGATGTCTCGAGAAGGGAACGACATCATAGCGCCGCCATCGTCCGCCATGACCGAAGTCGACGCGATTTTTACCGGAAGTCGCATCCCCTCGAACTCGCAGCTGGGTGGAACCGATCGGACACTCGGCATGGAGACGAAGGCCGCCGTCAGCATGCCGGTAGGGATCCTCCAACTGCCCCTCGCCAGTCCTCCACACGCCACCGGCAGACCAAGGTCATGTCATGATGGATCTGGGCAGGACACCCGATTTGCAGCCCTCGATGTCACTCATCACGCAGCCGCCACCCTCACTGATGGAGCACCGCCATCGCCACCATCCGACCTAAGGTCACCGCCGGCTATGGAGGCCTCGATCGCCGCCATGGAGCAGGGACGCCGCCCTGACTGCCACTCTCGGCCTCCCCACATGCGACGCCACCTCCCCCTCATAGGGGATTCTGTGGCAACCACCCGCCCTGGGTCTATGGCGCAGGGCCCGCTGCCACCATGGCCCTTGCCGGCGACATCGGCAGCTGGGGATGGAACGACGGGGGTCTGGCGGCTAGGGTTGGGGGTCCCCTAGCGTCGCCCGAGGGGAGGCGACACGAGGGGTGCGGCTCTTCCATGCTCCTACATGACAAACTCCAAGCATTTGACCTGTCTTGTACTATGCTTTTTCTATGTCTTTTGTTAATTTTACTTTTTTGTACATAGTAGTTTTGGATATATTTTTTAATTCTATGTGCAAAGGGAATAGTGTTGAGCCAGGAGGCTTACGAAAGGCCTAGCTGACATGGGTGTTCGGCCTGCTACTACCTGTATAAAGGAAGACAGGGCAGCTCCAACTTAAAATCCGGACCATCTAATCACATCATCAAGGGTCTAAATACGTTGTTAACGAAGTTGTCTTCCTTACGAAAACGCTAACCCACCGCATCGGATCATCGCGCATGTCTTTGCCCTGCCAACCGCTCCCACCTCTCTTTCACGCACCCGCCGCCCAGCCACGTCGCCGCCCTGCCTTCCAGTCCTGCAGACCCCTGCACAGCCCAGCCACGCTGCTGGACAGCCCCGCCGCCCATCCCTGCCGGCCCCTGCGCCACCCATCCCTGCCTCGCCCCGTCCGCCGCCTCCCCTTCACGCTGGCGCCCGCTCGCCTTGCCTGCACCGGTTGCCACGTGCTCGCCCTGCCCGCATCGGCAGCCGAGAAACTGCGAGGCATAGAGTGTTGAACATGTGTACATGTACGTAAGTTTGGGTCCTGTATGCAGTATCTGTTGTATTTGTCTTCCTCTGTATGTACGTGTATCTTAGGAGATAAGATACCGGTCGCACCCCTTATACCAATATATATGTGTCTAATGCACGATCAATCAATTATCGATGCACCAAATCATTTTCTACATGGTATATATCGCAAGTCGATCTTCCAGCTTCCGCTAACCCTAGCCGCCGCCTCGGGCCGCCACCGCCGCCGCGATCTCCCGCCGCCGCCCCAAGCCGCCACCTCCACCTCTCCTCCCCGCGCGCCCTCCCTCCACCGCGCGCCTCCTTCCCCACGCCGCGCCGCCCCTCACCGCCGTGCCGCCTACCTCCCGCCGTCGCGCCACTCCTCTTCAGCCGCGCCGCCGCCTTCCTCCCACGATCCCGCCGCCATGTCGTCCAACGCCTCCACCTACTCCAACCCCTTTGCCGTCGACCCCGCCGAAATCCGCGACGTCAACGTCCACGCACGCGTCCCCGTCATCCTCGACGCCTCCAACTCCACGTACTTCGCGTGGAAGACGTACTTCACGCTGCTCTTCCGCGAGAACAATCTCGTGGACCACGTGGATGGCACCATGGACTCCCGTGCCATGGTGGATGACGCCGAGTGGACCGCGATCGACGCCACGATCATCCGGTGGTTCTTTACCACCATCTCCAAGGACTTGTTCCACACGGTCGTGAGCGCCGGCGTCATCCCTGTGGGTCAAGCTGAATGGCCTCTTCACCGACAACAAGCTTCAGCGCCGTGTTTTTTTGCAGCAGAAATTTTTTGACTGTCACCAGGATGAACAGTCCATTGATGACTACTGCCGCCGCCTGAAGACGTTGGCGGACGAGCTCCGTGACACTGGAGCCAAGGTGGACGACGACTTCCTTCTCAGCACGCTCACCGCCGGCCTCAACGAGGACTTCGGCAATGCCGCCTCCAACCTCACCTTGATGCCGGAGCCCTCCTTCCCCAAGTTTGTGGCGTACTTGAGGTTGGAGGAGCGCCGGATGAAGGGGGTCAAGAGGCGCGTGCAGCACCACGCCCTCGCCGCCGGCACCTCACGCGGCGCTCCTCCATCGGCCGCCCTACTCGCGCCGCGCTAGCAGCCA
>NC_041390.1:199991255-199995042 GCF_002162155.2 Triticum dicoccoides | reverse complement strand
CCCGCCCCTCCCGCTGCCCCCCAGCAGCCGGGTGGTGGGCGTCGTGGCAACCGCCGCGGGGGCGGCCGCAAGCAGCAACAGGCGCCGGGGGGCCCTTGTCAGCAGCAGCAGCAGGTGACTCCCTCATGGACGTACGGCACCAACCCGTGGACCGACTCGTCCACGCGTACTCCATGCCGGTCCCTCGGGCTCCGGCTCCGGGCATCCTTGGGCCCCGCCCGGCGGGCCACCAGGCCCTATTCGCCGCTCCTTACAGCGGCTACGGTGCCCCCCCTCCCGCCAGCGCCGGCCTACGGGTCCGCGCCGGCCTATGGCGCCGCCGCGCGTCGGCTTATGGGGCCGTGCCCGCCTATGGCGCCACCGCTTCGGCCTTCGGGGCTGCTCCCGCGCCGGCCTACAGAGGGTCCTACCCTCCTCAGGTGCCGCCGCCGTGGGACCCGGCCTTGCTCGCCGCCCTGCACTCTGCCCCGTCACCGAGCTCCTATGGTGGCGGTGGTGACTGGTACATGGACTCGGGCGCCACTGCTCACATGACTTCTCATCCCGATAACCTCACGTCTGCCACTCCTGTTCATACTCCCACTCGTATCATCGTTGGTAACGGTTCCTCCCTACCCATCACTCACGTTGGTCATATGTCTTTTCCTTCTACTTCCACTCCTGTGCATATGTCTAATGTTCTTGTGTCTCCTGACTTAGTCACCAATCTCATTTCTGTTCGTTGCCTTGCTCGTGAGAATCCTATAACTATTGAATTTGACGATATCGGTTTTTCTGTGAAGGACCCCCGTACACGGATGGTGCTCCACCGATGTGATAGCCCGGACGAGCTTTACCCAGTGCATCCCTCTGGCGCCACCACCACCCATCGCCCCACCGCCTTCGCCGCCAGTGTCGATCTTTGGCATGCCCGTCTTGGTCATCCCAACTCCACCGTTATGCATCAGATTCTTCAGAGTTTTTCCTTCTCATGTAATAAGGTCGACGCTCACACTTGTGAGGCTTGCCTTCTTGGCAAGCATGTTCGTCTTCCCTTTAGCGAGTCTATAAACATTTCCACCTTTCCGTTTCAGTTATTGCATAGTGATGTTTGGACGTCCCCGGTTGCTAGCAACACGGCCTGTTTATACTATCTGGTGATATTGGATGATTTTACTCATTATGTGTGGACCTTCCCTCTTCGTCGCAAGTCCGACGCTCTTGCCACACTCACCGTCTTTTATTCATATGTCACCACATAGTTTGGTCATCCTATTCTCGCCTTGCAAACTGACAACGGCAAGGAGTTTGACAACGTCGTCGTCCGCAATTTACTTGTGTCCCACAGCACCATCTTTTGCCTCACCTGCCCCTACACGTCTCAGCAGAATGGTCGCGCCGAGCGCGTCCTTTGCATGCTGAATGACTATGTCCGCACGTTGCTCTTTTACTCCTACGTGCCTCCTTGGTTCTGGCCGGACACGCTCGCGACCGCCAGCCTACTCATTAACATTCGCCCCTGTCGTTCCCGCTGGAACTACACCCCTTACCAGCTCCTCTTCGGTGTGGTTCCATCTTATGATGGTCTTCACATTTTTAGGTGTCTCTGTTATCCTAGCACCGCGTCCACTGCTCCTCACAAACTCGTGCCCCGGTCCCTCCCTTGCATCTTTCTTGGATATCCTCCCAACACCAAAGGTTACCGGTGCTATGATCCAGTCTCCCACCGCGTTTTTACTTCGCGGCATGTGTACTTTGATGAGCTCGTGTTCCCGTTTCAGCAGGTACCGTCATCTTCGGAGTCTTCTGCGGCGCGGTTCGTCCCTGCCCCCACCTCTGGCGGACCGCCCAGCCGCGCCCCGGGTCCGACCTTGCCCGCGCTCCCCGCGCCGGCGGCCCCTGGCGCTGCGGCTCCTGCCGCAGCCCCCGACGCAGCGGCCTCCTCCGCCGCCCCCGCCGCGGACCTCATCGCGGCCCACGTCGCCGCGCCCCCCTCGGTCGGCCCCGCTACGGCTCCCGCGGCCGCCCCCGCCGCGGCCCCTGCCGCGGACCCCGTTGCGGCCCCCGTCGCCGTGGCCCCCTCGGCCGGCCCCGCTGTGGCTCCCGCAGCTGCCCCCGCCACGGCCCCCGCCGTGGCTCCCGTCGCCGCGGCCCCCGGCACCGCGGCCGCACCCCTTACCGGTGTGGTCACTCGAGCTCGGACTAGGACGCTATGTCCCAGCATGCGCTACCCCGTCGGACGAGTACGCGTGCGCAACTTCTACCTCGACACCGTCCCCACCTCCGCTCGCACCGGCCTTCGGGATCCGAACTGGCTAGCTGTGATGCGTGAGGAGTTTGACGCCCTACAGCGCAACCGCACATGGCAGCTTGTCCCGCGGCCACCCCGTGCCAATGCCATCACTGGCAAGTGGGTCTTCCGCCACAAGACTCGCCCTGACGGTTCTCTTGAGCGCTACAAGACGCGTTGGGTGGTGCGCGGCTTTCGCCAGCGCGCCGGCGTGGACTTCACCGACACCTTCGCCCCGGTTGTCAAACCGGGCACGATTCGCGCTGTTCTCTAGCTTGCTGTTTCTCGCGCTTGGCCTGTTCACCAGCTCGACATGTCTAATGCTTTCTTGCATGGTCATCTCGACGAGCAGGTGTTCTGTCAGCAGCCGACTGGTTTCGTCGACACCGCCTATCTGGACCACGTGTGCTTGCTCTCCCATTCTCTATACGGGTTGAAGCAGGCGCCTCGGGCCTGGTACCAGCGGATCGCGGCCTTCCTCCAGCAGCAGGGGTTCCGGTCCACAAGGTCCGATGCCTCCCTATTTGTCTACCACCAGGGCCCCGCCACCGCGTACCTCCTATTGTACGTCGACGACATCATCCTGACTGCGTCCTCGCCAGCGCTTCTTCAGCAGATCACAGCTCGCCTCGGCACCGAGTTCGCCCTCAAGGACTTGGGGGCTCTCCACTACTTCCTCGGCATCGAGGTCGTGTGCCGGGCTACTGGCTTCTTCCTGCACCAGCAGAAGTACGCCTACGAGCTTCTAGAGCGAGCGAGCATGCTTAACTGCAAGCCTGCTTCCACGCGTGTCGATACGAAGGCTAAGGTGTCCGCCGTCGAGGGCTCTCCGGCGTCCGACGCTCCCTTCTACCGCTCCATCGTCGGTGCGCTTCAGTACCTCACACTGACGCGTCCGGACATTCAGTATGCTGTCCAGCAGGTGTGCCTTCACATGCACGCTCCTCGTGACACCCATTGGGCTCTCGTCAAACGTATACTTCGGTACATACGTGGCACCACAGCCATGGGTCTCACCCTGACGGCCTCGCCGGACACCAGCCTTGTCGCCTACTCCGACGCCGACTGGGCTGGGTGTCCCGACACTCGACGCTCCACTTCCGGCTACTGTGTCTACCTCGGGCCCTCTCTGATTTTGTGGTCGTCTAAACGACAACCCACGGTCTCACGATCGAGCTCCGAGGCCGAGTATTGGGCCGTAGCCAACGCCGTCGCGGAGTGTTCATGACTACGATAGCTACTTCAGGAGTTGCTATGTGAGGTCACCAAGGCGACGCTCGTCTACTGCGATAACGTCTCCGCGGTGTACCTCGCTGCCAACCTTGTCCATCACCGACGGACGAAGCACATCGAGCTCGACATTCACTTCGTCCGGGAGCATGTTGCACTTGGTCGTGTTCGTGTTCTACACGTGCCCACCGATCAGCAGTTCGCCGATGTGATGACGAAGGGACTACCCACCTCGACTTTCGAGGGCTTTCGGTTCAGTCTTTGCGTCACCGGCGACGCTTCGACTGC
>NC_041390.1:199972393-199990956 GCF_002162155.2 Triticum dicoccoides | reverse complement strand
GGGGGTGTTGAACATGTGTACATGTACGTAGGTCTGGGTCCTGTATGCAGTACCTGTTGTATCTGTCTCCCTCTGTATGTACGTGTATCTTAGGAGACAAGATACCGGTCGCACTCCTTGTACCTATATATATATATGCCTAGTGCACGATCAATCAATTATCGATGCACCAAATTATTTTCTACGTAGAGAAACTGTGCGAGACAAGGACAAGGGCGAGGCACCGGTCGCCTTTGCTCACACGGACGCCGCGGTGATCAGAGGCTGCACACGCCCCCGACGCCGGCCGACCAGGAGTTGCCCCACCTCTCCATCGTCCCTCTCGGCAACAACGCGACTAGGATGGACATCTTCCAACCATGGCTTGTGCGACGGGGAACATGATGTTCATGTCTTGATTGTTCCTTCTTCCCTGTTGTTTTCCGTGTGATGCCTTGTTTGTCTCAGCGGCGCATCCCCTCATCCTGCGGAACACTGTATACCCGTTACAACACGCCGCCGCCTCCCTAGCCAGTCCCGCTTCCCCCTTCCCCCTTCCTATTGAGCCCCTGTGGTGGTGGTGGTGGATGAAAACATCTCACCTGGAGGTGTGATGTCCAAATCCCAAATTTCCTCGCCAAAATTCCAGAGAACTACTTTGAATTTTGAAGCTCCCAAACTGTGACGAATTTCATCTCTAACGCATCCTTGTGGGGCGACATGGCAGGTTGGAGAGGGATGAATTGGAGAGGGAGGTGGGAAGACGGGGAGGAGGATGTAGCCAACGACGGCAATGCCGTTGCCCACCCCGCCGCCCAGAGTCATCACGGCAGCACCCTGCCCTCCCTCCCTCCAAGCGTCACTGCTACCATGGTGTGCTCTCCCTCTCACCGGTGCTTCTACAGCGAGACCCTAGTCGAACGACGGTTGGCATCGTTTATTGCATGGCCTTGCAGATCTACCACACTGTGCTCACCCTCATAGTCATTCGTCATACCACCTCACGGAATCGTGAGTTTGGCCGCCACAAGCACGCTCGTGCCACCGCAAGGTCCGTAATAAGATTGCTACCAGGGAGTAGAAGGGAAGATAGGCAGATCATGAGGGTCTCCCACTCCTTCATCCCCAGGTATTTACATCCCATAATTGTTGGGTTCGGTTATGTAGTCAAATGTTGGCATCTTCGCGATATTAATATATTCCTTTTATCGAAAATGTAGTCAAATGTTGGCATATGATTGGCCGTGTACGGTGTAGCATCACCATAACTGTGTCTTTCTTGTTTGATTTAGTGGCAGATTAGCAGTGGAATCGGTGTACACATGAGAACCAAGGCATCTCTGACTATAAAAGTTGATGAGTTGTAGCTGAAAATTCCGAATTCCTTCTCATTTAGAATCTTCAGCTTACGCTCTTCTAATTTGCAACAATTTTCCTCATCTAATGACACTCGATTTTTCTTGCATGACTATTGACTAGGCTGATAACATGTTCATGATGAAAAGACTTAAGAGCGCAGCGGCACTCCAAGCTTCAGAAGGTCCACTCTCTAGCGCAATAAATCTGGATTGTTTGCTTACCGTACTTTAACCTATCCTCACTTGGTTCTGGTTATAGTTTTTTTCCTTTCCTTCCAGTTGTTCCAATGGGATGTACTTAGAAGGATCGAGAGTACAGTGTCACATGCTGGAAGCAAGTCATTTGGTAAGAACTGATTCTTATTAAGCTCGATTAATATATATCAAGTTTAGAAGAATTTAACTTACATTCATCTTATGATTGTGCCTGCAAGTTTGATTCTTTAATTAATCTAACTAATGGCAAGAGAAAGTGATGTGTGCTAGAGGTGAACGGTTTAACGTCTGCTATTGCCTATTGACCACTTCAGTTAACATAGTGTTGCCTGAAATAATTAGAAAACATTCAGCTGTTTGTAACATGAGTAGAATGTGGACTGCTAGGAACTGTGAATTAAACAGATCATGGAGAATGGATGGCATTTTCATGTAACAGGACTGAGTATCAGTTTTAGCTTGAAAGTATATGCCAACTCTGTAGGTTCAAATGACTTTAAGTAATAATATGAGGAGCGAGCATAGGAGGAGCTATAACATATGAGCATGAGGGAGGATCAAATGATTATAGTGTCTATCAGCATGGGTAAAAGAAAACTGACAACAACGCCACCACGTGCAAAAATTATATTTGATTGATATCACAACAATAGAATGTTGAATAACAATGTAACATTATCTTTTCATTAGTTAATCCATTTGACTTCTGTCTGATACAATTGGCATGATATTTGGACAGGAAAGTTATTTGTTAACTTTGTATCATTTTTGTGTAAGCTAATAAATAAATGCACTGTGCATTTGCCTGCAATTTCCAAGAAGTTTTCCCTAATTTTGAAGTAATTGTTTTCTAAAGAATAAATGCTGGGAAAAAGGGTCATTGCAGTAATTTTTTCCTGAAGTTTTGTCATCTTGTAAAATGATATGAATAGAGGGTTCCCCGTTAAAAAATAGAATAGGCGCAGTCAATAGCTGAAGTGGAAGCATATAACTGCCAATTCACATTGTTTTCATTCAGTATGATTGTCATTGAGGAAATAAACGAGACTAGGAAGTGCCTTCTCCAATGAATTCACATACTTATGGATCTTTCTCGCCAATTAGCAGTGTTTCAATTAAGTAGGATTGTTGTCATGATATATGAATATTTTTTTAACATGTGTAAGGAGGGTAATGCACGGATTCCACTTCTTGGGTCAAGATAAGAACATGTTGTTTAGTATGTCTACGTGGATGGTGTGTTGTTAGATGTCTACATCGGTATGTAGAAGGAAGTTTTGCAATAACAAGGTATTATGTTACAACCTCTGATTGGCAACGTTCCTCAAATATGCTGGTTGTTGTATCCTTGGACATATAAAAGCTTTTTCCATGATTTTTCTTTCTGCGGTTTCATAAACTGAACAATCTTCACGATGCACAAAGGACTTTTCATCTTGAAATTGTACTTCCATTGAAACTTTATCCTGCAACCATATATCATAAAGAGAATGGTGGGAGAATCCAGCTGACATTCAGTTAGAAATTGAAAAGGAAAATATAGCACCTCAAGGAGCCAGAATAAAATAAATCGGAGAATTGGATGAGCCAAAGACAAGCATATTCAGTAAGTCTTCTTAGCAAGTTATGTTCTTTCCCTTTCATAATTTTTTATCTACATGTCACATGGAGGTGCTCTTAGGTGTATGGACTGTTGGGTATCTTTGCCTTTCTTCCTGGTTCCATATTGAGATTTATATGCAGCTGTTTCATCTTCCAGTATCAACATTGCCTTCTTCAAATTCAGTGACCGTTCCTGTAAAAAATCCCTTCTAGAATGTAAATATGCACCGCGTAGTAGTAGCATATGACAGATCTATTGGTAGTAGACCATAATGAAAAGCATTAAGAACAACCCGGTGCATGTAGCTCCCGTTTGCACAGGATCCGGAGAAGGGTCCGTCCACTTTGGGTGAAAAGCATTATGAATTAAAATTTACAGGTGTGAATACTCTGATTCAAAATAATTACCATCCATTCCACATATTTGTACTATTTGGAACAGTTGATTTGTAAGTGTCCAAAATGCATATAATTTTATTTTGTACGCTCGACCTAGATATTACTAGCTTTTTAGAATTAAATGGAACTACATAGTGATTTCAGCTTCTAAGCAATATATTTATGTGCCTATCTAACTAATTCCCCTTCTATTTGAATCACAGGAAATAGAGAGTTTACCGGGATTCTGGGAGAAAATCTACATGGCATCATGAGGAAAGAGGAGTTGAAGTACGGTATGGGATACTAAATAGTGTAAATTGTACTTCTATTTTCTTCTTCAATTGGATCTTTCTCTATGGACCAATTTATATCGTATACTGAAATCATGTTATATTAAGAAGTATCATGATAGAGTTAGCTTGTCCAATGAATCGATATGTTTAACAATGGGAATTTGGAGGATTAATTAGTTGAATTAATGTTCTTCTTTTAACCTATTAGAGATCAAATGGATGAAACAATATACTATTATCTTTATTACATGGCAACATGATTCCACGCTGTTCATTTTTAATTTACACATAGATATCGCAAGCATTGTGTATTTATTTAATGTACGTGTTTTCAAACATTATTATTTATTTTCATACATGCATTGCACGTGTAAGCTTACTAGTGAAACAAAAACATTCTATCAGTTTGGTAGGTCTCAGAGGTGGATATCGGGGTCCAAAACGGGAAGTTGTGAATGGTTGGTAGCTCCGTGCGTTTTTCAACGTAGAAGATTCTGTTTTGGTTTCCGGTTTGATATTCCGTCTTTGTTTTTCCTCTCTGCTTTCATTTTTCACAGAAAATTCCAAAAGTTTCCGCTCCGCTTTTGGCTCGCACGACTCGGTAAGGTATTGTTTACTTCTGCAAAAGGAAAGAGTCTCGCTTTGGTTCTTCGAAAGGAAAAGTAAAATGTGTGAACAGTTCGTCGCTTCGCACCCAAGGTTTACGAGTCGACAAGTCAACTAGCCGTTTCGAGATTGAGACTCGTAGAGTAAGCAGTCGTTTCAAGATTGAGACTCGTAGAGTAAGCGTGACTAATTAACACTAGTCGACACGGAAGTTGTGATTCATCGACTAGTCGACGCTGAAGTGTAGTCGGCCGTGGAATTGAGACTCAGACTAGTCTGTAGTCTATAGTCTTGTCTGGTCCTTGGACTCGTAATCTATCTAACAGCAGTATCAGATGAAATCTCAACTACATCGGCAATGCACATCAAAAACAGAACTCATCATAGACGACAGGTTGGCACGATATGATGGCCAACATTCGGAACAAATCAAATGCGCAGCGCACATGGAAAAATTAATGCACTGCAGTTGCTCCTTTCGGGGCCAAGATCTCGATCCACATGGAACACAAAGATGTTAAGAACTGATCAATGACATAAAAAGTGAACAGCACGACACCACACCCCTCTGTACCACCTAAATGGAATCATCTAAAATTAATACCCCGACAGATCACCCAAACAAATTGCATACAGTCGAATTCAATGGCAAGATTTGCTCACTTGCTGTTCCGGGTGGTATTGCTGACAGGAAAAGCTATTCAGCAACCTTGGAAACCTTGGGAACATCCACCGGGAATGTGTCGATCTCGTCCATCCAGGGGTTGTTCTGCTCCTTCGCTGGGTTCACTGACCTCAGCGCCTTCCAGACAGCGCTGTTGCATTTGAACCCCGAACCGAACGCTATCTGCCAGATCCTGTCACGCCTCCTGATCCTCCCCTTGGCCTCGCTGTAGGCCAGCTCGTACCAGAGCGAGCTGCTGGACGTGTTGCCGAACCGGAAGAGAGTCATCCGGGACGGCTCCATGTGCCAGTCGGTGAGGTCCATGTTCTTCTCTATCTCATCAAGCACAGCGCGCCCACCAGCGTGGATGCAGAAGTGCTCGAATGCCAGCTTGAAGTCAGGAATGTATGGCTTGATCTTCATCTTGAACAGCTTCTTGCCAACCAATGTGACCATGAACAGCAGCTGCTCAGAGAATGGCAACACAAGCGGGCCAAGCGTTGTGATGTTCGTCTTGAGCGCATCTCCAGCCACCGCCATGAGGTCCTTCGACAGTGCCACGCCAACCTTGCCGCTATCATCCTCCTCCTGGGTGACACAGCTGAAGCACTTGTCATCTGCGCCCTTGTGAGTTCTCACAGTGTGCACCAGCTCGTACTTGGACCTCCTCCTGTCTGACCGCTTGTTCGACAGCAGGATCGCAGCGCAGCCCATCCGGAACAGGCAATTCGACACAAGCATCGACCGGTTGTTCCCAAAATACCAATTCAGGGTAATGTTCTCGGTGCTGACCACCATCGCATACGAGTTGGGATGCACCTGGAGCAAATCCTTGGCCAGATCTATTGACAGGAGCCCGGCACTGCACCCCATTCCTCCCAGATTGTAGCTGACTATGTTCCCTCTCAGCTTGTAATGGTTCACCACCATGGCGGACAGTGACGGTGTTGGGTTGAACAGGCTGCAATTCACAACAAGAATCCCAATGTCCTTGGGCTTCACCCCGGTCTTGGCGAGCATGTTGTCGATGGCACCAAACATGCAGACCTGCGCCTCCTGGCGCGCCAATTCCATGGAGGGGTTGGGCGGCACGGTGACCAAGGCGGGAGGGATGTAAGTGTCCTCCCCCAGACCCGAGCGCTCGAGGATCTTGCGCTGGAAATCGAGGTTGGCTTCGGTGAAGTTGCCGGTGAGCTTGGAGCAGCGCATGAAGGTTTCACGCGAGCACCGGCGCTCCGGGCCGGGCTTGTAGCAGCCGAAGTCGACGAGGTAGACGGAGCGCGGGCGGGTGAGGAAGTAGACGGTGGAGAGGAAGACGAGGAGCGTGGAGCAGGCGATGACGGAGAGGAGGTTGAAGCGGAGGTGCGTCCACAGGTCGGCGACGTCGCCCGGAGAGAGCGTGGAGAGGTGGACGGCGATGAGCACGATGAGCGGGGTGAGCAGGAGGTACATGCCGTGGGTGATGAGGTAGTGGTACCCCAGCTTCACGTACTTGAGCCGCACCGACTGCAGGAAGTCCGGCAGCCGACGCGACGGCGACGGCGAGCTCGCGCGTTCGCCGGCGCTGGCGGCACCGGCCGGCTGCGCGCTGTCCTCCATCGACATGGTGCCCCTGCGGATCGAGGAAACGCAGATTTCGGTGGGTCAGATAAACGGCGGAAGAAATTCAAAATGCGAGATCTGGCAGCTGAAAGTTTTAATAACCCCTAGTAAATTCTAGACGGCAAAACGAATCTTGTATTGCCCCGGCACGAAGGTGCGAACCGAGATGCGTTTCGAGTTCATGGCCGCCTACCTCCCTCCCTCCCTCCCTCGGCCACCCACGAGGCAGTCCACGGCCGATAATAATAATACAACAAAAATACAGCACGTAATTCAGAACGGAAATGACACAGACGGATTCCGAAGCATGCATACCGCTCAAATGGCCGGAGACGGCGCCGGGTCCTCCTCCGCCGCCGCCGCCTTCTTCTGGCGCCGCACTCGTCTCTCTCCTGACCTTGCCGTCGCGAGCAACACGGAGGGGGAAGGAGGAGAAGAAGGGAAACGGAAGCCGGCATTTAATAGAGGGATGGCACGAGGGGGAATAATCCTGGTGGCCCACCGGTCGGCGACGGGGACGGCCAGCTTGGATGCAGCCGGCGGCTCGCGACGGACGGCTGGAATGGATCGTGGGGCGACGACCGGGCGGCCCGCGTCTGACTGGGCTGTTTAGTTGGGTACAGTTTAATGTACCCGTAAGGGCGTTCTGTTCCGCGGCCACGTGGGGCCTCGCATGCGCTGGTTTGCTGGGCTGTGCGTGGGGCGTCAGTGACAGCTGTGCGTGATTCGCTGCTTTGGAGGAGCTGGGGTATGGGTTTGGCGGAGAGAACGTGGTGGGAGCGAGCGATTGGAGTTTTCCGGCGGAACGGCCGGCCCGCGTTGGAACGCGATGTAACGACATCCGCGAATATTACTGAGCTGATGACTGTGTTTTTAAAAAACAAAACGCAATGGTTCCCATGTTCTCTTTCTCCTCTGCAGATTTCAGGGACAGCTCGCCACATGCTGCAACCTCTGCATTCCAGCGTATTTTGCGAACAATATCACCTTTTAAAAAAACAAAAAATATTATTGTCTTGCTTGTGGACCCACCTGTCAGTAAGTGAGACTATAACCCGCTTGTGGCAAACTTGTGGACCTTCTTCCGCTACGAGAGTACACGAAGAACGTCAACACGTCTCCCATGATCGCGTGACAACCGCTTCGCTCCGGAAAAGTAGGATCACACGAGACGATCTAGGGAGGCGACGAGGGTTCCCTTGCGCGCCGCCGGTGACGCCGCCGGTTCCCTCTCTTTCCGTCGGCCGCTCCGGCGGCGGGAGGGAGGGGGAACCTCGGGTCTGTTCGTTTGGTGGGTGTGTGGTAAGATTAGGGTTGAGGGAGACGCTGTCGAGGTCGTTGCGGTAGTGTCGCGTCGGAATAAGTTTTTCCGGACTCCGTTCGCGGTTAGGCGAGGTTTTTGCCTTCGTCTAGGAGCCAGCGGGGTGGGAGGTCCCTGGATCTCGTCGAGGTCGCGGGTTATGGTGGATGGAGGTCCATAGGCACTGGCCCTTTGGGTCCTCAGATGGGCAATGGATGCAGGGAGACGGAGACCCTTCTTCTTGCTTGTTGGTATGATTTGCTGCTGCTGTTCTTCTCCTTCTTTAGCACCGATGTTGGTGGAAGATCCTGCTTTGTCCGGGCGGATGGCCTGGCCGCGGTGCTGGACTGATCGGATGACTCGAGTTCTCTTCCTTCCGGAAGGGACACTTTTCGCGGTACTCAAAGCCAAAGATGGCGACGGCTGTTGCGGGTGTGTTGAATTGATGTCCATGCACTCTCAGCGCTGGTGTCAAGAAAAAAGGAAGTAGTGTGGCGGCAATTGTACCGTGGTCGAAAGTGATGATCTGCTTGCGTCTGGTTGCAGATCCTTCTGTTACAAGGGTCTTCTTTTAAGATCTAGAAATGATGACACGGGGTTCCGGAGATCTTCTTGTATTATGGTTGTCTTAAGGTTTTCTAGGTGTTTATGGTTCTTTGTGTTTGCGTTTCAGTGTGCTTGTAAAGATCAACTACTTTGTACTATTTCATGATTTGAATGAAAAAAATTCTCAAAGAAAAAACACGTCTCCCATGGAGGCTTCCCTCTTGACACGGTCTAAAGAGATGTTGCTACTTGAAACGGAAGCATCATTGCTCCAAAGTCCGGTTAGAGTGGAGTAAAAGCTCGTAGCTCACGACTTTGATGAGCGATTTGTAGCTCAGCTAGCTAAAACTCATAGCTTATTTTTTAAATGAAAATAGTGAATCATTGGATTTGGCCGGACAAACTTAAGCTACAACACTTTATAGCATATCAACTTATCTATCCATTCTAAGGGCATGTTTGGATCTACTCCAGCTTCACAAAACTTCACAGATTCAACTTCTCATCCTCGCTTCTAGCTTCATGTAGCGATTCCTGAAGCGTTCGGGACATTGGCAGCTTCTCCCACAGCTGCAGCCCAACTGAGAGGGTTGTGGCCTATTAGGCATAGGTTGGGCCGACTGGATGCAACCCAATTAGGAGGGGGTAGTGGTATAAGCGAGGATCCATATAACGATTCGAGAGGTTCTGCTTCTTTTCGAGGGGAGCCAACGAAGCAGTATCTTTGGCGGTGGCAGTTCGCTATAAATAGAGCAAACTCCATGCTTCATGTTTTGGTGGAGCTGGGCCGGTCTTGCTTCTCTTTTTTGCACGTAGGGAACGAGCAGCTTCGCGAATCTAGCTCCTCGAGATAAAACCGTTCGCGACAATTTCATTTGTGAAGTTTTTGAAGCGTGGAACCGGAGGACATAAGAACAGGCCCTAAGTGTCCTGACACGGCCCATAGATTTAAGCAACTAGCACAAATCCTCCCATGGTCACCTTCTCGCTTCCATAGAAAATCACAATCGCACTCGCTCATAAGTTGCAAAACCCCATTGCTGAAGCAGGAGAGTTAATGATGGTAACAAACGGTTGTGAGCTTAACGAGCTTCAAACGAACCGATTTGAGTATGGTTTTTTACTTGTTAAGCTTATCGAGCCAAGACTCAATGAGCCAAGGAGCTCGTTAATCCACCTGACAATACCAGAAACAGTTAGTAGTCCCCATAGGGTAGTAGGCGAAACTGGAAATACCAGAAAGGGTCACATGCGAGCCGTTTACCCAAGTTAGGGCCCTCATCGTCAAGGTAATACCCTACTCTTTATTTAATTTGGATTGATATGCGGCGGTTACCTCATATAGGGGGTTACAATGGTGGTTGAGATGGATTTATCGAGACTATGATTGAGAAGGTAATGATCCTCGAACTACACCTTGGCCTTGTCTTATAAAACGGGATGAGGCCTAGGGTTACATGGGTTGCTACCGGCTTAGAGCCACGATCGAAGTAGGAGTACTCAACTTGCATGCCGAGATGATGATCTTCTAGAAGGTGGCATCCTAGCAGGGCAAGGGCATGGCCCAGGTCATGGCCTACTGGGCCATGAGGCTAGTCTAGTGAGCGGCTTCCTACCCGGTAGGCCACCCTGATACTATACACCGTCCGTAGCCCCTAAGCTTGTCAAGAATTTGCTCGCTCATTCCTCTATGTCTCCTGGGACGAAACCATGATGAGCTCCTTCTTTTTCTGTCCGGGTAGTGTTGTGGATATAATCCTAACAATATTAGAGGGGTATGAATGTAGAGACAATCGTATCTAGCGAACAATGCGATTGGGAGTACACTCAAGGAACTATACAAGTTCGGGCCCTCTGCGGTGGAGGTAATACCCTACTCCTGTGGTGCTATTTGCTCTTGGAGTCGGGTACAATGTGTGTGTTAGGAAACTAAAAGTGCAACTAATCCCCTGGTGGTTTTGGTAATTCATAACAACATATATCTTATTGAACTAATATCCATTCAAGATAAATATTTTAGGATGTTGAATGCATGACATGGCATGACATAGAGATGTGGACCCCTCAAAATGCTAAGGACAAGGATTGGCAAAAGCTTAAGGCTCTACATTTTTTGTTTAAGTGATCCAAGATCACATTGAGTCCATAGGAAAGTGATGTCGCTTGAAGCTAGGTCGGTATTTCCCAAAAGAGGAAGGGATGATGCAGCACAGCGACGGGAGGTATTTCCCTCAGATGTGAAACCAAGATTATCGAACCAGTAGGAGAACCAAGCAACACAACGTAAACAACACCTGCACACAAATAACAACTACTCGCAACCCGGCGTGTAAAAGGGGTTGGCAATCCCTTTCGGGTAGCGGCGCCTCAAGATGGGCAAACGGACGTGAATAAAATTGTATTAGATTGATAGATCGAACGCCAAATAAAATAAATAAGGATAAATTGTAGCAAGGTATTTTTTGTATTTTTGGTTTAATAGATCTAAAAATAAAAACAAAGGAAAATAGATCGCAAAGGCAAATAATATGAGAAAGAGACCCGGGGTCGTAGGTTTCACTAGTGGCTTCTCTCGAGAAAAATAGCAAACGGTGGGTAAACAAATTACTGTTGGGCAGTTGATAGAACTTCAAATAATCATAACAATATCCAGGCAATGATCATTATATAGGCATCACGTCCAAGATTAGTAGACAGACTCCTGCCTGCATCTACTACTATTACTCCACACATCGACCGCTATCCAACATGCATCTAGTGTACTAAGTTCATGGAGAAACGGAGTAATGCAATAAGAACAATGACATGATGTAGACAAGATCTATGTATGTAGAGATAGACCCCGTCGTTTTATCCTTAGTAGCAACGATACATACGTGTCGATTCCCCTTCTGTCACTGGGATCAAGCACCGTAAGATCGAACCCACTACAAAGCACCTCTTCCCATTGCAAGATAATTAGATCAAGTTGGCCAAACAAAACCCAAACATCAGAGAAGAAATACGAGGCTATAAGCAATCACACATAAAAGAGATCAAAGAAACTGAAATACTTTCATGGATATAAAAAGATAGATCTGATCATAAACTCAAAGTTCATCTGATCCCAACAAACACACCACAAAAAGAGTTACATCATATGGATCTCCAAGAAACCATTGTATTAAGAATTCAGCGAGAGAGAGGAAGCCATCTAGCTACTAACTATGGACCCGAAGGTCTACAAAAAACTACTCATGCATCATCGGAGAGGCACCAATGGAGGTGGTGAACCCCATCCGTGATAGTGTCTAGATTGGATCTGGTGGTTCTGGACTCTGCGGCGGTTGGAATTGATTTTCGTCGACTCCCCTAGGGTTTCTGGAATATTAGGGTATTTATAGAGCAAAGAGGCGGTCCGGGGGGCACCCGAGGTGGGCACAACCCACCAGGGCCCTGGTGGGTTGTGCTCTG
Source organism: Triticum dicoccoides (assembly GCF_002162155.2). Lineage (NCBI taxonomy): Eukaryota > Viridiplantae > Streptophyta > Magnoliopsida > Poales > Poaceae > Triticum > Triticum dicoccoides. Next base: position 199,978,956 of record NC_041390.1, on the reverse strand, counting down.
CTCGGAGCACACCCCAGGTGCAGCCTTGGCCCATTAGTTGTGTTCTGGTCCATAAAAAATCTCCGTAAAGTTTCGTTGCATTTGGGCTCTGTTTGGTATTGATTTCCTGCAATGTAAAAAACATGCAGAAAACAACAACTGGCACTTGGCACTATGCCAATAGGTTAGTACCAAAAAATGATATAAAATGACTATAAAATGATTATAAAACATCCAGGATTGATAATATAACATCATGGAACAATCAAAAATTATAGATACGTTGGAGACGTATCAGCATCCCCAAGCTTAACTCCTACTCGTCTTCGAGTAGGTAAGTGATAAAAACCGAATTTTTGATGTGGAATGTTGCCTAACATGTCATATCATATTCTTTTCTTTATAGCATGGACATTTGGACTTTTATTTTGTTCAAAGCAATAGTCTAGTTTTGACATGATAACTTAAATACTCAAGCATATCAACAAGCAACCATGTCTTTCAAAATATCAATGCTAAAATAAGCTATCCCAAGCCCATCATGCTCAATCATTGATCCATTCATGAAACACACTCATATATTAACTACACCCAATACTCAAGTACAATCATATTGCCTCCTAGTTGATGCTTTTATAAGAGAGGATGGAGACTCAAATTCAAAAATAAAAATTGCATAAAGTAAAAGAAAGGCCCTTCGCGGAGGGAATTAGGGATTTGTAGAGGTGCCAGAGCTCAAAGCGAAAAACTTAGAGATAAAAACATTTTGGGAGGTGTATCCTTCTCACCAACGAAAACGACTTAGAGTTCCCAACGCTTTCCATGCTAGATATATCATAGGCGGTTCCCAAACAGAAAATAAAGTTTATTCCTTTTTCAACCATACTTTCACTTTCCATGGCTAGCCGTATCCACGGTTGCCCTTCATACCAACACTTTTCAAGAAATTTATTATTTGACAACATAAAGTAAATTCATTTTTCATTTTGGGACTGGGCGTCCCTAATACCTTTGCCTTACTCTCCTGCAATGACAAGTGAATAAACACTCATCGTGAGAATAACACATCTAGCATGAAAAATATTAGCCACCCCTCACCGCTCCGTGAGTGGTACAAACACACAAAAGAGAAGTTTAGTTTGAAAATTAGAGATGGCACTTACAAATTTGCTTAGAACGGCAAATGAATACCGCATATAGGTAGATATAGTGGACTCATGTGGCAAAACTGGTTTAAAGGTTTTTGGATGCACAAGTAGAGATCATACTTAGTGCAAAATGAAGGCTAGCAAATGATTGAGAAGCAACCAACCAAGAAACGAATAATATCATAAGCGAGCATTAAGCATAATTAACACCGAATAATGCACCACAAGTAGGATATAATTTCATTGCATAATTACTAACTTTCGTGCTTGCATAGGGAGTCACAAACCTTAACACCAATATTCTTACTAAAGAAAAATTACTCATCAACATAACTCACATATCACGTCATCATATCTCAAAAACTGATGACGGCGGTTGGAATTGATTTTTGTCGACTCCCCTAGGGTTTCTGGAATATTGGGGTATTTATAGAGCAAAAAGTCGGTCCGGGGGGCACCCGAGGCGCGCCCTGGTGGGTTGTGCTCTCCTCGGAGCACCCCCAGGCGTAGCCTTGGCCCATTAGGCGTCTTCTGGTCCATAAAAAATCTCCGTAAAGTTTCGTTGCATTTGGACTTCGTTCGGTATTGATTTCCTGCGATGTAAAAAACATGCAGAAAACAACAACTAGCACTTGGCACTATGTCAATAGGTTAGTACCAAAAAATGATATAAAATGATTATAAAACATCCAAGATTGATAATATAATAGCATGTAACAATCAAAAATTATAGATACGTTGGAGACGTATCAGAAAGCCAATACTATTAAAAGGGGATGTGGTGTTGCTTAATGGTCTACTTGCTCAAAGTACTTAGTGATATTGCTCCAAAACCATCAGCCACTTTCACTATCCAAATATGTCCAAAACCTAAACTCCAACTCGACCCCACCGATATTTCCATCCGGAGCCACCTAGTTCATCTTGACATAGCCATTGCCAAAAACCCTAATAGTTCGGTCACACCGATATGGATCCCAGTCTCACCGAGATGGCCTTGCCAGCGCTCTGTGACTTGTTGTAATCACTTCGGTCTCACCGATATGTTGCAATCGGTCCCACCGAGTTGGCTTGACTGATTCTCTATTGCTCATTGCACCCACTTCGGTCTCACCGAGTTGATGCAATCGGTGCCACCGAGATGAAGTTTTCCCTAAGCCTAGCACATCGGTCCCACCAAGTTGTTCCCATCGGTCCCACCGAGATTCCTAACATTCATATTTTTGTACAGATCGGTGCCACCGAGTTTTCTGATCAGTGCCACCGAGATGGGTCAAAAGTGTGTAACGGTTGGATTTTGTGTGGAGGCTATATATACCCCTCCACCCCCTTCTTCTCATCGAGGAGAGCCATCAGGAGGTGCCTACACTTCCACCATTCATTTTCTGAGAGAGAACCACCTACTCATGTGTTGAGATCAAGAGATTCCATTCCTACCATTTGAACCTTTATTTCGAGCCTTCCCCAAGTTTCTTTCCACTCAAATCCTTCTTCCACCATAGCCAAATCTGTGAGAGAGAGTTGAGTGTTGTGGAGACTATCATTTGAAGCACAAGAGAAAAGAGTTCATCATAAACACACCGTCCATTACCTTTTGGACAGTGGTGTATCCTAGATTGGTGCCGCTTGGGAGCCTCCGACATGATGTGGAGTTGAACCAAGAACTCTGTAAGGGCAAGGAGATCCACTACTTCGTGAAGATCTACCCGAGTGAGGCAAGTCCTTCGTGGGCGATGGCCATGGTGGGATAGACAAGGTTACTTATTCGTGGACGCTTCGTGGGTGGATCCCTCCGTGGACTCACGCAACTGTTACCCTTCGTGAGTTGAAGTCTCCTCAACGTGGACGTACGATAGCACCACCTATCGGAACCACATCAAAAATCTTCGTGTCTCCATTGCACTTGTCTTCTCCAAACCCTTCCCTTTTACCTTCATATGCAATGGTTTACTTTCCGCTGCTACACTCTTAGAATTGCATGTGTAGGTTGATTGCTTGACTTGTCACAATTGCTAAAATCTGCCCACAACTAAAATTCGGAAAAGGAAGGATTTTTATTTGGTCAAGTAGTGTAGCACCCACGATGCGGCTATATCTCCCACGTGTCGGAGCACGACTTAGAGGCATAACCGCATAGTAGGCATGTCGCAAGAGGGGTAATCTTTACACATCCCATGTACTTAATATGAAAGGGATAAAGAGTTGGCTTACAATCGCCACTTCAAACAATACATAGATATATAACATACATCATCCAGAATACAATTAAGGTCCGACTATGGAACCAAAAAAAGAAAGACAACCCCTAATGCAAGATCCCCGATCGCCCCAACTGGGCTCCACTATTGATCAACTGGAAACGAAACAACACAACGAACATGATCTTCATCAAGCTCCCACTTGAGCTGGGTTGCGTCACCTGCACGGTTATCATCGGCACCTGCAACTGTTTGAAGTAATTTGTGAGTCACGAGGACTCAGCAATCTCACACCCGCGAGATCAAGACTACTTAAGCTTATGGGTAGGAAAGGGTAGTGAGGTGGAGCTGCAGCAAACACGAAGCATATATGGTGGCTAACACACGCAAATAAGAGTGAGAAGAGAAGCAAAGCAACGATCGTGAACTAGAAGTGATCCTGAAACCTATGTTCAAGCATAACACAAGAACCATGTTCACTTCTCGGACTCCGCCGAAAAGAGACCATCATGGCTACACACATGGTTGATGCATTTTAATTAAGTTAAGTGTCAAGTTCTCTACAACCGGACATTAACAAATTCCCATATGCCCATAACCGCGGGCACGGCTTTCAAAAGTTCAAAACCCTGCAGGGGTGTCCCAACTTAGCCCATCACAAGCTCTCATGGTCAACAAAGAATATTCCTGTGACGCCCCCGATTTAATCGTACACTAATCATACACGCACACGTGTACGATCAAGATCAGGGACTCACGGGAAGATATCACAACACAACTCTACTAATAAAAATAAGTCATACAAGCATCATATTACAAGCCAGGGGCCTCGAGGGCTCGAATACAAGAGCTCGATCATAGACGAGTCAGCGGAAGCAACAATATCTGAGTACATACATAAGTTAAACAAGTTTGCCTTAAGAAGGCTAGCACAAACTGGGATACAGATCGAAAGAGGCGCAGGCCTCCTGCCTGGGATCCTCCTAAACTACTCCTGGTCGTCGTCAGCGGGCATCACGTAGTAGTAGGCACTTCCGGTGTAGTAGGAGTCGTCGTCGAAGGTGGCGTCTGGCTCCTGGGCTCCAACATCTGGTTGCGACAACCAGGTAGAAGGGATAGGGGGAAAAGAGGGAGAAAGCAACCGTGAGTACTCATCCAAAGTACTCGCAAGCAAGGAGCTACACTACATATGCATGGGTATCAAATGGAATAAGGGTATCATATGTGGACTGAACTGCAGAATGCCAGAATAAGAGGGGGATAACAAGTCCTTTCGAAGTCTACGCTTCTGGCAGCCTCCGTCTTGCATCATGTAGAAGAGAGTAGACTGAAGTCCTCCAAGTAGCATCCCATAGCATAATCCTAACCGATGATCCTCCCCTCGTCGCCCTGTGAGAGAGCGATCACTGGTTGTATCTGGCACTTGGAAGGGTGTGTTTTATTAAGCATCCGGTTCTAGTTGTCATAAGGTCAAGGTACAACTCCAAGTCGTCCTGTTACCGAAGATCACGGCTATTCGAATAGATTAACTTCCCTGCAGGGGTGCACCACATAACCCAACACGCTCGATCCCATTTGGCCGGACACACTTTCCTGGGTCATGCCCGGCCTCGGAAGATCAACACGTCGCAGCCCCACCTAGACCAATAGAGAGGTCAGCACGCCGGTCTAAACCTAAGCGCCCAGGGGTCTGGGCCCATCGCCCTTAGCACACCTGCACGTTGTGTGGGCGGCCGGAAGCAGACCTAGCCTAGTGGCGTTCCAGTCCAATCCAGCGCGCGCCACTCCGTTGCTGACGTCACGAAGGCTTCGGCTGATACCACGACGTCGAGTGCCCATAACTGTCCCCGCGTAGATGGTTAGTGCGTATAGGCCAGTAGCCAGACTCAGATCAAATACCAAGATCTCGTTAAGCACGTTATTTTGAAATAACCGCGAACGCCGTCCAGGGCCAGGCCCACCTCTCTCCTAGGTGGTCTCAACCTGCCCTGTCGCTTCGCCACAAAGATCCACACAGAGGGCCGTTGGGACAAAGGTCCTTTCAGCCCCCAATCCGTGAATCACTCGCGGGTGCTCCACAAGCCGACCCGTCTTTAGTCACCACATGTATCATGTAGAAAATATATAGTATATACCCGTGATCACCTCCCGAGTGATCACGGCCCAGTAGTATAGCATGGCAGACGGACAAGAGTGTAGGGCCACTGATGGAACACTAGCATTCTATACTAAGCAGTAGGATAGCAGGTAATGGTAACAACAGTAGTATCAAGGATAGGCTATGCATCAGGATAGGAATAACGGAAAGCAGTAACATGCTACACTACTCTAATGCAAGCAGTATAGAGGAGAGTAGGCGATATCTGGTGATCAAGGGGAGGGCTTGCCTGGTTGCTCTGGCAAGAGAGAGGGGTCGTCAACACCGTAGTCGTACGGGGTAGCAGCGGCGTCGGTCTCGGTGTCTAGCGAGAGAAGAGGGGGAAGAAACAATAAATATAATGCAAGCATATGCATAGTGATGCATGACATGACAAGTAACAGCGTCAGAGGTGCCCTAACGCGGTAGTAGGTGATACCGGTGAAGGGGGATGACATCCGGGAAAGTATCCCCGGTGTTTCGCGTTTTCGGACCGGTGAACCGGAGGGGGAAAGTTGCGTGTTCGCTATTCTAGGGATGTGTGGTGGATAAACGGGCTGCGTATCCGGATTCGTCTCGTCGTTCTAAGCAACTTTCATGTACAAAGTTTTTCCATCTGAGCTACGGTTTATTTTATATAAATTTTAAAAGATTTAATCATTTTTAGAATTTATTTAATTATTTAACTCTAACATTATCCAGAATAGTGTATGCTGACGTCAGCATGACGTCAGCAGTCAACGTTGACCGTTGACCTGGTCAACCTACTGTGTGGGTCCAGTGGGACCCACCTGTCATTCACTGTTTAGTTAATTATCAGTAGTTCACTAGGTTAATTAGTCATTAGGTTAATTATACATAATTAGTTAATTTAATCATAGTTAATTAAATTAATTAATTAATTAATTAATTTAATATTAATATTATTAATATATATATTTTTTTATCTCTTTTTTTAACAGAAACGTTCTGTGGGGGCTAGGCCCCACACGTCATTGGCCCAGGGGGGGCCTTGCGGGCGCTGGGTGCAGGCCGCGGGCGCCACCCGTTAACGGGCGAACTCGGGCGGCCGCCGCAGGCACGCGCGCCAGCGCCGGTGAG